>NC_069129.1:3956347-4285679 GCF_026914265.1 Mya arenaria
ATTTTATAGGACCGTCTTCAATGGTAGCTTATACTCATGTTCTACCACATCAAAAGTAAGCATATTGCAGCTTCTTTCCTCTGACTAACATTGCTTTTTTATCTACCTAGCGGGCTTAACCCGACCGAACATCCCGTTCCCGAATTTCACCATTTTGCTTACATGATTGGGACCCTTATCCATTGAACAATAAGCAAATGTTGTCACTACAGTCTAATACAAATTCATTTTATTTATCTGATGAGTTGACCCGTTAACTGTACGTTCTGCAGCTCCTGTCGAGTAACCCGGTTTCCCACATGCGAAACAAATCTCAGGACGCCGCGTGGGCAGTTGCATAGCAATTGGACCGGCCTGCACGTGTCCGGGGGTGCAAGGAGATGCCGCCGGTTTCCAGTATGGCAACGATCTCGCGCAGCGTAATTTCTCCGCCCTTTCCGCCTTCAGCGTCTTGTTGGCTGTCGTCCGAATCTGAGGAAAGGGGCCAAGTGCGCCATTCTAGTAAAGAATCCGCCAAACGGATTACTTTCTGTATGAGTGCAATCAGAGATAGCACTGAAATAAACTAACGCGGTGTTAGAAAACTTTTTTTTTTCAAATGTGTAAATAAACATGTACTCTTTAGTTAACTATCAGGTCACCGGGTTCTTCTTCGGTCATGTATTAACTACATGTATGACAGAAGTGGAAGGCCATACCGAGATGTTCGTACAGGTGCCTTCTGGCTATCTTTCTCTTACAAGAACAAATATAAAGAAATATGTCCATGTGGAACGGACCATTCCTGAGCAAAAAAGTTTAAATAGAAATAGAAACTGGGCAAGAAACATTGGCTGCGAAAATAACTGTTCACGAAAATGATTGGGAGCAAGTTGAAGAAAAGGCGTGTTAGCAACAAAAGGTAGATTGCAGTCGGTGAGTTCTATACCACTGCTGATCAAGAACAGAGTAAACGCGTTAATATTGTTTTATAAGTTACATGAGGAATACAAATAAAAGTCAAATTGACTTAGCATGCTATTTTCCTAATCTTATTCACTATGAATACAAAATTAGCCCAGCTGTATATTCACATGGAATGTAAGAGAAGCAATGTCATCTGCGGAAAATTTGAGTTACATGTTACACCAGCATTCAATAAACGTTGCAGTTATAACAGAACACAACCTACTTGCATAAGCAAACATTTTCCTGAATCTATTCACTGAAACTTTGACGTCATCACCGTCTCTAAACCGGAACCTGATCCACACACAAAGTGTGGCAAAGGTTGGACTAGCATTTCTTTTAAAAAGTCCCTATGCTTCTCGACTGCAGTTCAAAACTGCTCCGAACAGATGGCCTACAATTATATTCAAAACATAACTTGCCTGTTTTTTTATTCGCTGTATAAATGCCTTCAGTAAAATTGAAATTGATATTTAAATCGAATGCCTGGACAATATGGAAGGCTTGTTCAATGCGTGTTCGTCAGAAGGCGAAATCTTGTTCTGTAAAGATCTGAATGCTTACATCACTTACCATATATGAAGCAGTCAACGGCCAAATATTTTAAAACGATTTATGAAAAATAATAGCTTAATGGTCGTTCCAACAAATAGCATTTCAGCCAACACGAAGACACTAGACTACGGCAACAGTGGGACATAACAATCTGTTGTTATTCTAAAAAAACAGGATGATAAAGCGCTGCCTCAGATCACCTTCCGCTCTTAACACAGCTGTACATCCATTGCTCACACTTCGTCCAAGATATGTTAACATTTTAGAAGCATATCTAGAAAATTGAAATACATGTGTAAACCAAGATAGCATTGAACTGTTGTACTCTCATATATTTAAAGCAATCAGAGCCGCTTCGCAAGCGTTTCCGCAGGCAATGTTCAACGCAAATACAAAAAAATATTAGAAAAAAGACGTAAAAAGAGGTAAAATCAGCGAACTCAGCAAAGCCTACGACCAGAAAACGATGGGTGGGAAAGGGGCCAAACGGTCATTATTTATATGACAATTACAATGTGGCAAAACGTAATTTGTCAACATTCAAAAAAACAGGCATGAATGTGTCTCAATGTGATTTAGCCTTTATGGCGAACAATACGTGTTACAACTTGCGACATACGTTTGATTTAGAGACTTTTCCGCGCGACACAGAAATAGAACAAAGCAAAGGAACTATTAACCAAAATCAGTGGTGTCCCTTCCGTTGATGCCAGAATAAGAAAAGGACGATCATCGCATTTTTCCTTGCTTATAATCTGGAATTCAGCTTATGATGTCAATCCGCTAATGCTTGCTGGCTAAGTGCAAAGCAGCCCTACACCAACCTTTCTATATGGCTCTGAATTATGGTCGTCACTCACTGAATCTGACATTACAAAGCTTGAACGTGACGTTTGTCTCGAAGCTAGGATATGTCAAATACTTAACACAAAGCCAATGACTGATATGGCTCTCACTTTTTATGGATGGCATTCTATTGTACCATAGACTGACTGACGAAAGCTCTCATTTCGCCACAAACTATGTGCTTTAAATGGATTAATACGTGTAAACAAACGAATATGGACTACATCTTACAGTTAATTTATATTCGTGGTAATAAAAATCAACATTGCTTTATCCCAGACATTTTCCAAATTCCAAGCGAACATCACATAAACGTTTACAAATGTACAGCGCAGCCCCTACAAAAGTGGCTTGGAAACGGTCAGTCAGAACAGCGATTACAAGCTTCTACAACGACGTTTGGAAAGCCCGAATCACTGGCGACCCGGAATTTCAAACTGCGAAGTCTCGAGAAGACCAACGTCACGCGATATCTGCCATCTGTTTCATCACAAACACAAATGCTTTGCATGTATCATCTGCATTTTAAGGCATTCGTCATAACAGTAAAATGTTTTTATCTAATGCACAAACACTGATGCAGGAAGTTTAAATGTATTATTATAATAGCATATGTTCTTGAGCCCCTTTAATTTACAAGCATTTCTATTTCGGAAAGTTTTTTAACCAGACGCCGCGAAGCTTTACGTTTCCATTGTATTGAACATAACGTTAATCATAAAGGCAACACAGAAAGTAAACAATCAGTTTAAAAGTATATGCTATATTTCATAATATGATTTCATGAACAGCGTGGTCTTGGTGCAACAACTTTGTGTCTCAAAGTATGTAATGCATGTATGATATATGTATTGCTGTCTATTCTGTATATATGGACGCTTGTTTGTTTGATATGATTGAATCACTTTCAGGTGGAAATAAAAAAATGTTTTATATACATGATAAAAGTAGGGATACAATGAAAGCACTAAGGAAGTCATTTGGAGCTTAACAATTCTTATCAATTTACATCATATTTATATATTACTTTTTATCAATATTTTAACCCACATTTGTCCTTAAACTTGAATAAATATCAAAATAAAACATAATAAGAGCCAACTGCAAGGAAAATATAATATAAAGAAAACAATTCGTATACACTTATCAACTATTTTCCAAATACTTGACAACAACACGATGTAACAAGATGCAGACATCACCGGGCAATGAATTTATCCAGCCGGAACAATCAGTTCCCTATAGCTAATGCCACCCCCTAGAATTTAAAATATAGTTATTGCTAAGGTTAAAACTATAAATAAACTATGAAAGAAACGACAATCAATGATTTTGCTAAAACGAATGTTGGATTGTAGACGGTTTTTAAGGTAACACTGTATTTAATCCAGAATTAAGGATCTTGCCATAACAGTGCGATATATATGATTCAATGGATACACTCGTATTCACAGTCAACTAACATGTATTTTATGTAATGGTAACGAGTTTATAAATATGTATTTACCAAAATAAGTTGCATAATAAAAGTTTGTTAAATACATAATAAGAACCTTTAACCAACCAGGGTTCGATTGTCCGGTTAGCTCAGTGGTAAGCACACTCGCTTCTCACTAAGGCGACCCGGGCTCGTTTCCCGGTCTGAGCGCATGTGAGTTTTGGTTAGTGGTCACCAAGCCGGACAAGTGGGTTTTCTCCGGGTACTCCGGTTTCCCCATTTGATAAAATAAAATAGAATCCAATGTTTTAATTTGATAGCTTATCTGATGTGCACATATATGTATTTGTACTTCTGAGAAAAATATGACCTCTGCCCCGCCCCGCCCCACCCCAGCAAAATAAAATCTTTAGTGAATGCAAATTCTGTAAATGGTAGGACTGTTTATACTTATTCCTGCTACGTATTTTAACCTTAAGGTTACTATAAGAAAGCGAAAGATTTAACGCTTTTGTAGTTAACAAACGGCAACAGTTAAGTGGATACAGGATTTAAAGTACATATGTGTTGTTTAATGTTACCATAAAGCATAGCATAATTATGCATATAAACAACAGGAAAGGTATACTGATACACGTTGAAAGTCAAAGAGTAAAAATAAATAAACCCTGTTTAGAGACACAAGGCAAGAGCCAAAACGACAATGAACTAGAGACAAAGATGTATAAACACAACATACACATATACACTCACCACAAACATACCGAATATGCATTAACATAACTCTACTTATACATGATGGGATTACCTCCTTTGAACGGTCAGTGAACCACGAGCTCGTTGGAGCACGAATGTAATGGGGGATTAAAACCTTTTTATGTGGCCTTAACCTCAAACTTATCTGGTGTTTACATGTGTTTCAACACAGTTTGGTATCTAAAAAAGATCTATAAACTATACTGATGAATTTTTCATATTCCACGACAGCGTTTAGTCTCTATGGGCAGGGAGCGACTGGTTAGACATTGGTGTTGCTACACCATAAATATGACCAAAGGAGACTTCCGAAATGCCTCGCTGCTTGGCCTCTGTAAGACATTTTGATTAACCACTAATTGAGGTTTCTTCCTTATGTTCAGATGCTCTTATGATATGCCGAGCCTCGAAACCCGCGCGAAAACACAAACTGAGAATGATGTCTTCCTGATACAGAGGTTTCTAGTATATTAAGCATTATTACTAAATATAAATGATTCACATACAAGGGCCTTTCTTGTTTACAATCTCTATCATGTGTTTACGATGTACATATCTTTAATAATTAAGTCTAGAAGTTGAACTCATTATGTTAACTTGTTTCTACTAGCAACACTGTATATGATAACAACAATTTCGTTACATTTAAAACGATTGCCATAGACTCTTCGGATTTGGACTTGAAATAAACAATGGTAGTATTCAATAGGATTTATTAGAGAATGTAAATGAACTTTAGGACTCCGGGAAAGGTTTTGGTAAAGGAGTAAAACATGTCTTCATAGCGAACAAATTTGAAGATGGAAATCAAGTTTTCGCTTTATTTTATTTGGTTTGATGAAAAACATAAAATATTTAAAAAAAATTCTAACACTAACAACAGCTGATGACTTGGCAACAAACCCATGGGAAGGAAAAGGTAAGTTCTTAATTATCATTTTCAACCCAAAACCCTTGTTATCGCTGACGTTTTCGATTTATGAAAAGAGACCAAAGAGTGGGAGAATGTATTCATTTGTACTTTGTAGAATTGAGAAAATTAACTGAGCGTGGCGAATTTTGAGGCACTCTCTAAGATTCATCGCGAGGCATACTTGTTTTCGGATAACGTAATGAGCAAATTAATAATAAATTACTGTCGACTGCTGATTTAGCACTTTGATTTAACGTTTCAAATCGCTCTGACAGTTGAAAATGCAAAGAAAGATGCAACACAGTTACATTTGAATATATCCATTTATTAAGAAACCTTCAAATAAGACCAGGACAACATCTTAGTATCAGACAGAAGCGGAACTGTTAAGAATATCGATGTGACTAAACGGGGCATAAATCGAATGAATGTTTCATGAGGACAGTATCTGCAGTTTTTGCAAGAAAGGAAGGGGAAAGAAAAAAAAGGGCAAACTTCTACAATACAAAAACCAATAAAGAATAGTGGAACAGAAAGTAGACACATTTTTAAGATAACAAAGAAAATGTCCTCATGTATACGACACTATTCGGAGGAAAGTGGCAGGATATCGGTTACAACCATAGTAAATGGCAAGAATCTCAAGATATAACTGGATCCTCGATGTCAGTGATACCCTACAGGACATGTCAAGGAATGCTTCGAAACTGCTCTCTATTACAAACTAACACAGTATTAAGGGCTTACTCCGGATTAATGATAAAATAACAGCTGAGATGACTTATGATTGAGTGCCCAGCAAAATTAAAGAGACCCGGCAAACTCATTATTTGTATATTGTTAACAAGACGGCAATATAGCAATGTAGTATTGGTCATCAAATCATGAACCCTTTGGTGAGAGGAACCATACCGCCATTAACAATGACATTACGACAACAATTGAAGTAAGTTTTGCAAACGTTCTATTCTAGACAACACACTCAATGCCAGTCAGTGCATCACCAAAAACAACTATTAGGGTTATCTGGTCTGTTATAAATTGGTTAAATTATATTTTAGAACTCGCAGTTATCGAAATAAAATAAGATAGGAAAAAAGAAAAAGTGTACAATTTTGAAGTTATTGTTTGCTTTTTTTATTTCCCTAACGTATCGCAAACTGTCCTCGTCAATTACTAATGATATAAACGATTCGATTCCCATCCTTGCGAATAAAATGTATTAAAAAATGGACCTATTTTGTAACAACTAAACAAAAATACAACACACAAATGAGACCATATTCGTAAACTATCAATAACAAAAAATGGAATGATTTCGAAGAATGCCACACGTCCTGCTTGACAGATTAATGGTCTAGGAACCGATTTCCATCCTTGCGAATAAAATATATTAAAAAATGGACCTATTGTGTTACAACTAAACAAAAACACAACACACAAATAAGACCTTATTCGTACACTATTAATAACAAAAATGGAATGATTTCGAAGAATGCCACACGTCCTGCTTGACAGATTAAGGCAATCAGGTATTGGCCTGTAAATTCAAATGTTGTTAACTAGGATTTTAACTATATTTGTATTTAAAAGCTGTGTTTTTTCAAATGCTGAAGGCTATCCATTAACACGAAGAAAGAGTGTGGGAGTTGTTTTGATAAATGCATTCTCGTCCTTGAAGCTGTGTTAATGTGGGAAATCTGAAGTAAGATATCACAAACTGTATTCCGATAGCAGTCAACATGTTTTTATTTCCCTTAACAACAACAAGATGGATCCGTAAAGGACTAATGCTGTCTCAAACATCGAACCAATTTAAAACTTGAGCAGAAAATGCGGGTTTTACCCTTAAACAAATTGCGAGAGACATTCTTGTTGCATTAATTATATCTATTTTACGCAAAAAAGATAGCCAAGAGAACCTCTCGTAAATTGGAAAACGTTGAAACTTAGAGAAAAACGTTTCCTGATTGCAGACCGTTATTTATAGTAAATATAAGTGAGTAAAAGCTTCAATTTTCTCCATTTAGATAGAAAAACAAATATGCGTAAACAAAACGGAAAATACAGAGATCAACATAAAGGCTTACATTTAGACACAAGGTTGTTCACTTGTGGGATAGTGACGTTTCATGTGATCGCAATGCGAAGGAGATAATTGTTTTTTCCACAGCTTAAAATATTTTAACCCACATTCAACATTTCAGTACAAGTGCTGTCAATAAGTCTCACGTAATGATGCCGACTTTACAAATAATGGAGCAGCTAATTGAGGGCTTTGTCTAACCACTGACTTTTACGAATGTTAAATAACGACTTACAAGGTTCTTAATGATGAATAAAAAGCAAACCTGTCCATACAACCATACAACCTTCGGTCACAAATATAGTGAAATTTTACAACCTGTCAGCACTTAGTATTGTTATGTTTGTTCATATTAACATGTCGGTCAGCCCGACAAGTGGTAGAAATCAAACTGAATGTTTATATTAAATGCGAATTAAGATAAAAATCGGGTTGCATTTTCTTCCGACAATTTGTTGATAAATATTAAAACGTGGAAATATAATCGAAAGTTGCTATTATGAAACATAGAAACTTTTGCTACACCATAAATATGACCAAAGGACACAAAACAGCACAAAACAAACCCGAGGGACTCTTAACAAACACCACTGCAAGAGTTGCCTTATTAAACGCTATGATTCAGGTAGTTTATTCAAAGTGCTTGATTTTGTTAACTGTAATATAGATACGACTTTACATGTAACACTTATTGTAAATATTACGATGCCATAAGCACAGACACGTAAATTAAAACAATTTCAAAACAATTGATTTGTTTTTATCATAAGGGCTCGTTTAGGTGATAATATTAAAGGGAATATTCTTTATTAACTTCCCACTCCGTGATGCAAACTCGTACGTATAAGATTATGTTAAATTGCGGCAAAAACCCAAAAAGTGATGTTTGCTTCGCATTGATGCGTAGTGCAACGATACTGTTACTTTCTACTGTTCAGTCCGTTTTATGAATTACCTGACATAAAATATATTTAAAGTGACACTCTTATTCAAAATCAATACATACACATGTATAACAAACATCAATTTTGAGTGATAAACCTTTAACTACTTACTAAATAATGCATTTATAGAAAATATTACTTACTGATAACAAGATTGTAACCGTGTATATAATAGCAGAAAGTGCAACAAATAATAATAGATTGGTGAATGCTAAAATATCTACTGTGGTCTACTTTAGTCTCATAAGGTAGAACTACCGTTTTTTATGCTCATTTCTTTCAAATTAAACTCGGTATCCTTCATAAGAACCATTGGTTTCGACATTTATTCACCCTTTTTGAAATATTAAAACAATATGATTAATTGTGGTAAATCTTATTTGGGAGTAAGAGTGCATCTTTAAGTTTTATAGTACGGACAAACCTGTGTCTATGCAATATTATACCAAGTTATCACAAACACTTTAATAACGAGTACTTTTATAATATCAATATTTGCAAGTGTGTGATGTTATTGGAAAAGATCACCGCTGCAGAAACGATCTGTCAGTGTCAAATTAAAAGCAAATTGAATTAAACAAAAAAGATCAATATGCTTTTAAGGCTAAGCTTTTAAATTGATATTCAACTCTGGAGTTCTAGCTTAAACCATAACACTTTTATCATGGACATTCAACGACTGACGCAATAAGTTGACAAATTATGTTTTCACCTTATCAGAATTATTTGTTCCTCGAGTTTCTACATTTGTACTTCATAAGACTAAAAAAGCGAATACATTGCACGTTCATTGCACGTTCCTCTGATGTGATCCAATCGTTATTGTGCACCAATCATTATTACAACACACAATTATTCCTTTATCTGTCTTGGTAAAAAATGCATAGAATAAAGGAATCAAGGGAACAGTGCCAGCAGCAAGCTATTCAATGCTATCTTATTTAAAACTATTCACAAGAGGCAATTGCACAGTCATCAGGAATATTAAAATTGCGTTTACCAATACTTCCTAAAACAGATATTAACGTTTGAGCAGTTCACTGTAGCTCATTTGGAACTAAAGCGGTAAACTTTACTCTTGATAATGAGCAATTTGCCGGATCAACACAGCGTTTTTTGTAGGTACAGGACTGTACCAAAACCCTTGTCTGAACACGATGTTTTATACGATATTATTTGACCAAACAAAATATATATTGCAAATTACTTTTCGCGTTGAAAGTGTAGCTATTTACGCACTGATCTTCCATATCATGTACAACAATTTAGTGATTGATTAAAATAGAAAGCCTCATAAATTTGTGAAAATGGCGCTGCCACAGATAAACCTACAAGTGTTGCCATGAAACAGTTTTAAATAAACTGCGACTGCTCTTGTTCTCAGTTTAAAAAAAACAAGACCAGTTTACACCTCAAATTAAATTTTCCTTTATATTTCTATGCAAACAGGAAACTCTTTAGATTAGACACAAATTCCATTTTTTTCGCGTTTCACGAATATGACAGCTATACATTTCCTTAATTTTCAGTTCAAACCAAATCGATTTAAACAATAAAAAAGTTTTGACGCGTTTTTTCAAAGAAAATTAACTCACTTTAAAGTTGAGCATCTCTCATTCTTCAAGGAATCCATGTTTCATCAGGCTGTAATAAGAATAAGTTCTAGTTTAGCAGAAACAATTTAATCGTTCTGAGTGCAGGTATTGCACTGAATTGAAAGTGTAACATCTTAGATGTAGAGAGTGCTCCTGGACCACATCTTGGTACTTATCATTCAGTTATAACATAACTTAAGAACTGATATCTAGACAATTGTGTAATGTTTCTAGAAGTTATGTTTGAAGGAAAAACATTTCAGGAATGTATTGCTTTGTATTGAAACGTCTTTATATTCGACCTTTTTCTTTGTAAACAACTCTGAGGCAACCTTACTTTGTCAACAATCTAAGCATATATTTATTCCATTTCAATTTACTGACGAAAACAACCGCCAGATTTCCAGTAAGTTATTCATTGGTTTTATAACGTGAGTTATATCAAGCTTGAGCACTGGCTAAAAATGCATTGTGTGATATTTCGCTCTGAACACTTAGACGGTAGCATTTAATTTGGTTACCCAGTGCCATTAAACTTTTTGCTACTGAGATTGTTTCTGTAGGTTTTCGCATAAATATTGGTTTTATGAACAACTTAAGTTGCAACCTTACTCCCAAATAAGATCTATATTAATACTACAATTGTTTTAATTAGCCGAAAAGCATGCATCTGTATCAAAAACAGTGGTTTTTATGAACGATATCGTGTTGAATTTTAAAGAAAGGTACAACCAACATGGTAATTCTACATTATGAGACGATGGTTGATCACTGTAAATCATTTATGATCCACAAGTCATTTAATATTTGCATTTTCACCTATTTAATACAAGTTTACAATATTGTTATCAGTAATTAATATTTTCTATAAATGCATTATTTAGTGAAAGGTTAAAGGTGTATCACTTAAAAGTTATGTTTGTTATACTTGTGTATGTATTGATTGTAAATAGACTGTCACTTTAATCGTGTAAAGAAAAAAGAAAATAAACACTAATGATTACTTTGAAATATCATTAAAGTGTAAATAAATGAAAATCTGACCTAATATTTTTTTTAAATATTTTGGATATCAATCAAGCCATATATCCTTGACATGCTATAGATAAACGAAGATAGATACAGAAAATGTTCGAGACAATTTCATTTTTGTTACAACTTTCTGTTTCGACCATTTTCCTTTTGATGCAAAAATTAATATATTTTGAAGTTTTGCAGATACATCTCTTATCATCTTTAAAACTAAACTGGCTTGCTTTAATTCGTTCCAAAACTTATATTTTTTTGCTGTTTTCTCGAATATCAAAATGGCAACCCCCTCTCATACCATATAATCTGAATTAGCACATCACACCGATTGCTCCTCGTTTAACATTTTACCTATAACGCCCAATGATATATAATAAAAAGGGCAAGTTATAATAAATGTTCTAATTGTCCATTTCAATTTATTTGTTTAATTATGTGTTTGTTTCTAAATCATGCGGACTGACATAAATACATTTTGATCCTGTTTTACCGGCTATAGTTAAGTTCACTCAGAACTCATTGCAAATCCATCCGAGTTAATTTTTGATTAAATGTAAAACAGACACAATAAATGTCGTTAGATAATATAGGAGCAAGATTAATACTGAAAAACGCATCTCTCGTGCAATATACACATATCAATGTCACAAAAATCCATTTTGAGTGGGTGATGTAATTCCAGGAATCTGATATTAAATATTTCTCCGACTGACAGGAATACCTCTGGGCAAAGAATTGGTACATGAAAAGCTGAAGCCAAAACAGGCATAAAAGGGATGAAAAACAAGTCACAAGGACATATTGATTTTTTTTAGTTTCTTTTTTATTTTCAATAGCTGCGTGGAAACAAACACATATAGGCTGTATTCGGCAAAAATATTAAAGCTGGAAATACAAGTACATGTACCTATGGACATAATCATATGAAAACATATTATACATGTTTAACTTAATTTAAAGTCGAGAGACGTGACTTCTAAGGATTGCTATTAAATGTCGTCATTTTGTGTTAATATAAGGTTTCCACCCATACACATACAGTCCCTTTACATTAATCAATGGTAATACAAATTATAATAACCGACTGCTGGTATGTGATTTTAGCCGACAATTAATTACCCCATGAACATGCAAATTCATCGATACACTTTCCCGGTTCCATCCTCTTTGTGGACATCACTTGGAAATCCCATTTAACAGACCAAACAATGCATTTCACAGGTTTTGTGAAACGCTGACCTTTTGTTCTTTTAATTACCAATTAATTGCACATTCTTCAGTAAATAACAACTGGGGCCGGTTGCTCAAAACCTCTGTTAAATATAACGCTACGTTACCTTAATAGTCCGTTAAATCCTTAACGGAGCGTAAGATAACGCTCCGTTAAAATCCTGTTGCTTAAAGAGACTTAACGCTGCCGTTAAATTACGTCAGCGTTAAGTCCATAACGCCAGTGTTAAATCCTTAACAGGCAGTTAAATTTCTACTTCCTGTCCCATAATGCATCATTCTCCTTCCAAGATGGCTGACTTGTCTTCTGCAAAAAAAGAGAAAAACAAACTTTAATAAAAATGAAGTTTTGATGTTAGAGGAACTTATGAGTGTAGAAGAAATTAAAGAGCTACTTAGCTCTAGCTTCAGTAACAAGGTTACAAATCAGAAAAAAAGAAGAATGGCACCGAATTGCTGGAATAATTTCCTCTTTGGGCTTTGCCATAAGATCTGCAGAAGAAGTATCAAACAAATGGCAGAATATAAGAAGAATTGCAAAGGAAGAGGTGACAAGGTGAAAATATTTGTTTAATTCTTAGATATATAGAATACTGCAAAATAATAAATAATACCAAATGTCATCTTTAAAAAAATAAGATATTGTGATGTTGATAATTTCAGTGGTTTGTTATGTTGTTTTCATTTGAAGATTTTCACAGCACGCAAAATCATTAGAATTTTTTGTTACTAAACTGTAAGTAAAGTTATTGGTCATGGAATAATAAAATTTTGTTAAAAATTACAGTGAAAAGCTGCAGAGACGCGAGAGTGGTAGGGGCTTGGCAAGTCTAAAGGTTGCATCGGAGCAATCACAGAGGATTGTCTCTGTTCATGGCAATGCAAGCTTCAGCGGCATAACAGGAGGGGCGGACACTGACGAAAATGGTTTGAACTTTTGCAGTGTATGTGTTTGAATAATGTACGATTACTAAATAAATATTGCTATATGCGAAACCCAATGTTCTAAAAATAAACGTACATCATGTTGCTATTAATAGAAATATATTATTACTGAAAAGCACTGACGAATTAGTGAAATTTTACTCTTCAAAGCTGCTTAAACATAAACATAAACATTAACACGTACCTGTTATTCAATTCACTTGTCGAAACAACCACAGTACTCACCATTTTTTGTCAGTTTTATAGAAACACGATCTCATGGCAAGATCAAGCATTTAACTCCCAAGAATAAATATCGCAAAGAAAACTATACCAAGAATTGAATTGCAACGCAGTGACCTCCCTTTACGAGCTGTTGCAAAGTGACACAATATTAATTGGAATTCAATTACATTGTTACTTAATTTAATTGGAAACTAGATTTTGTCATGTACAATCGTTATATACATACAACTTAGTTACAAGGGTATATACATTATAAATTTAGTCTACTTTCAAAAGCATTTTAATGGCATGATAAATCGATAGTCATTCACTGTCAATTGACTTTTCTGTCTTTCTTGTTGGTAAATTTTTAAAGAAGTCAAAACGTACTTTAATTCTTTGTTCTTTAATACAGATTGTTAGAAACTTATTATGAAAGAAGTTATATAATTTCTTCAATATACAATTTTGTTGTGTTGTTCCTTTATCTTGAAATAAACGTCAACTAATGCTTTTTAATTGCAGATGGTTTGAGCTATATTGCTAACATCCCATCAGTGGTCCCACAGGAGGGAGAGGAGCCCTCTGATCTCGAGCCAACATGCCCAACTGAAGTGAAACAGGACCCCTGCACCTCGAGCTTACGGGCAACGTTTGCAGGGAGAGCTTCTGTGTTAGTTTAGCATTTTCAGTAATATGTTTATTTGTTCTCTACACAAAATAATATATTTACTAACGTGTAACTGTCAAAGTGTAAACCTGCTTTTGTGTTGATATGGAATGCGTATACGAACCAAGTTACGGCAGCTTCTAAAATACCCATTTAACAGTTTCAACTTAACCTTGTCTTGATAATTGCATTCTCTGATCTTATGTTTGCAGACCAAAGCGGAAGAAACCCCTAAGCGAGGAGGTTGCCGAGTGGCAAATTCGTTTCTTCAAATCTCAGGTGGCATTGTCAGAGAAGAAGATATAAAAATCATTTATAAAATCAATTTCCTATTATTTTTATTGTTTTCGTGATTGTTGCAGCTAATTATTATTATTGAAAGTAATAGAATTAGAACTGGAAGTGTAGTAGTACTAGTTATAGTACTATTGGTAGCAGTAGTAGTAGTCGTAGTAGTAGCAAAAACAGCAGCAGCAGAAGTAGCATTAGTAGAAGTAGTAGCATCAGAAGCAGTAACAACAGCAGGAGTAGTACCATCATCAGCAGTAGCAGTAGGTAAAGTAGTATTAGTAGGATCAGTATCACTAGCATTATCATTATTATTATCATAATTATAATTAATGTTATTATTATCATTATTATTATTATTATTATTAAATTAATTAATGATAATAATATTTTTCAGCAAAACCTGGTTGAGACACAGCAACGGGTACTAGAGAAATATGAGAGTCGTATGGACAACGAGGACGTTGACTCTTTCATAAAAAGCCAATTTTTCAATTAAATTAAATTTAATTGTATTGTATTGTAAATAGATATGTAAAAATGAAAACGAACAAAACAAACAGTTAAAGTTATTCTTTATTACAGCATGATGATGATGATGATGATGATGATGATAATGATGATGATGATGATGATGATGATGATGATGATTAAAAGTAACTGTTAACAATAAAATCCCGTGTCGCTGTTCCAGTACCAACATCATCCTGCACATTATTATCAATGTTTTGTATGACATCTACATCATCTACCTCTGGCATATTAAACATGACTGCTACATTATGTAAAATTGCACTGGCTGTAGCTATGCGACAGGCCTTGTCTGGACTGATCTGAAATAAAAATAAATAAATAGTAATCATAGCAAAGTTTTTAATATCATCACATATCATAAAGGCGAACAGTAAAGTTAAAAATGAAAGCAGTCATTTTATGCACTTTAACTATAGACTGAATAAACTTAGTCCGAGTATTTAAAAAACATATGCAAGAAAGTACCTCACTGTGCAGCACGTGGAAGCGCCGCTTGAGCCTACCAAAGGCCCTTTCTATGCAAACTCGGGCCTTGCTCATTCAGCGATTGCTCCATTATGAATATTAGTCATTTCAATTTTGGAGCATGCTGTGCAAAGACAGAATGTAACCCTGGTTTGAGCTACCCTGGTTCTTTAACGTGCATCAGTGTATAGCACTGACCCCCATTTTACGTCCCCCCCGCGAGACGATTAGTACGTTTAGTGATGCGACAGGGAATAAAAACATGCGACCCCTTGATTGAAAGTGAAGTGTTTATAATTAACAACTAGAGCACGGTTCAGCTACGAATTTAATCTGATGACATCATGCTTTGTATATGCTACTTACCCACTATCTCCAAGCAGCACCCTATCTTCCAGACATAGATTGTCTCGTTGTAGCCTGTTGCAACGCCCTGATGTCATGAACACGTGTGCATCATGGCACGAGCCCGGCCAACTGGCGTTGACACTTGTGAACAATTCTGGGAAAATAATGATTTAGTTATTTACAAATTAGCTTAACAGCACGTTCAGTCTTACAATTTTATGACATGATTATAAACAACATTCTCATTTTTTTTATCATCAATTCAATTCAAACATTTATTGCATTAAGGCCTCCAGCCTATATCATCAGGGACGGTTCCTTAATGATCTTTAATGTACAATCACAAATGTAAAGTTTATTTGTGTCGATGTCGGGGGAGAGAGGGAGCACTAAGAGCTGTATGTCCAAACTAAAACCCCTCAATCATCAAATCCTGGAGCCATCCCTGCGTATGGTTAGGTTAGGTTAGAGTGGTAAACTGTATTAAGTTAAATGAAAAACATTTAGGGGACCATTTGTAAAACTTTCTATGATAATTGTCACATTCTGACCAAACCGAATATGCCCATTATTGATCGATAATCGGGGTGAATTTCAGATTTTATGACCGTTTCGGTCTAAGACGAGTTGACAAAAATTATTTGATAAAGCGTTTACAAGAAAGGGATCTTTAGAATGTTTCTAGTGAAATTTCAATCATTTTTTACCTTCATGATCGCAAACTGCCTGCATGTTGATACTACGATAGCCTTTTAGGTTGACATAAGCTGGCTCATCAACAGAAGGGGCGTGGATACGGATGTGTGTCCCGTCAACGCACCCCACTACGTGAGGGAAGCCTGCCGATGTGAAAAATCCGCTCTTCACTCTATTCTTCTCTTCGTCGGAAGGCCATACAATGAATCGTTTCATGCTTTTGCAAATAATCTCTGTCACGCGGGTTACCACACGAGAAACTGTTGATTTGTGGTAACCCATGCTGTCTCCTACAACATTGAAAAACGCCCCTGTGGCGAGGAACCGAAGGGTTATAAGAACCATCTGTCGCACATTGAGGGCCCTGTTCCGGTGAGTTTCTCTTTTTATATCATCATACAAGATATCCTCCAAAAATGCTACGCCATCATTTGTGAAACGATACCTCTCGTGCATTTCCCCATCATCAAGATGCTGAACATGAGGAGTATGTCCATACTGACGTTGTTTCCTTACATTTGGTAAAAATATACCTGCCATGATAAATCTGCCGTTAACTTTAATTGAGGTTCTTATCTCAATTAACTTTAACGGTCAGTTTCACCGTTAACTCCATCGTTAAAACTTAATATTTCTTTGTGCAACAGAAAATTAACGCCATGTTGAAATTTAACGGACCGTTAGCTGTTTCACGGTCCGTTAAGCCTAACGGAGGTTTTGAGCAACCGGCCCCTGATGTCAAAACCACATTGGCTTATAATAGATTTAAATGTGGAAACAATTGAACTTTAAAATATTTATCATAGCATCTGTTTGTAGGTCATTTTCTATAAAAAAAAATCTGAAAGAAAAATATTCCTGATTGATTATCCCTTTCTATATATACTGGAAACAGTGGATGCATAGTTTTCCCTGCTATATACACAAGATCGAACTCCGTGGCTAATTCTTTTTCGTCGTTGATAAAAGTAATTTAAAGTTAAACAAGCGCGAATTTTACTGAATAAACGAGTAAACAATTGAAACGACACCTAAATCATAGGCAATTCCCAGATACATTTGACTTTTAATATTTTTATTCATTTAGTATGATAAAAATAACTTTAGAACTAATGGTTAATTAATGTTGCTATATTTGAATAATTGTTAAATTCCTTTGTGGAATAACATGTAAGAACTGATTGATACCCTTTTCTTCGCATTATAAATTCTCCATTCCGAAATTACTCAGTACACACATACAGCTTCCAAAATGTTTTTTAAAGTTAAAGTAAAATTTCAGTTGATTAGTAGAATACAGGTTCAAATGTTAGTCAGTAAATGGACAAATGCAGGAGATCCTTGAGGATGTCTTATTTTTGACTGCGATATTTACCTTTCACACAAATGTTATGGCTTACTGTATATTTGATTGCTTTCATTTGTATGCTATAACTTGAGTTGTCATTATATCCCTGACGGGCGTCACCGTATATCCGTCAGACCACCCGTCTTACCAACGGTTTTCGATCAATAATTAGGCAATACATAGGCCCAGGGACCTTAAACGTAGTAGGCAAGATAGTCAAGACCAGTAGATGAACCTTAACGACATTGCCACTAGTGGATCAAACGTCGAAGTCGAAGTCACATGAGTAAAAGTTTAAATAGTACAGCGGATGGCATCTATTGATAAGGGATACCAGGATTTACGGTAAGCTTACATTATTAATTCACTTGAAAGTACTCCTTTGCAGGATTGTTTAATTCTAGGTGTTCATATAACTATCTTTATTTAAAGCTCGAATCTTGGCAAATATGCGTCTGATACTATCGTAAGTATTCACATACACACATGTTTATTAATGCCCAAATGTAAACATTCACGAATTGACATTGTTATTTTTTTTCTCTTCTTAACATCCACATTCGTTTATTGTACCTTTTCATCATTAGGTCTGCAACAATTGCAACAATGTGATTGCCGCCCACATCTGCCAAGATGTCGTTGTAATTTCACAAATGCGTGTTTACCGCATTAAACTCGTAGTTGATTGCGAATTGTAAGCTGAAATAAACGCTTTTGATATTTGTGTTGCCAAATCAATTCAATTTCTGACAAATAAACTTGACAACTTATTCCATTTCAAAATTTATTCCAAATGTCTTGATTGATAGATTAGATCAAATGATGTTTTTTTGTAAATTGAAATGTAATAACTAGGAATCTTAACTATATTTGTATTTAAAAGCTGTGTTTTTCAAATGCTTAAGGCTATCCATTAACACCGTGGATGAGTGTGGGCGTTGTTTGATAAATGCATTCTCGTCCTTGAAGCTGTGTTATCGTTGGAAATATCAAGTTAAATGTCACATACTCTATTTATTAATCTGAAAGTAGTCAACATGTTTTCTCTGAATAATGCCTACTTTCAACATATTTCGTCTTTGTTTTCCGGCACTACGCAACATTCTAGCTAAATTAATATACAGCTCTAACAATAGGCAATGTAATGAATATCTAATGCAATAATGCCTAGACAGACTAACCCAAACAAGATGGATTCGTAAAGGACAATTGCTGTCTCAAACATCGAACAGATTTATCGGAGTTTTACCCTTAAATGTACGCGAGATACATTAATGTTGCATTCATTATAGTTTTATATCTATAACCAGTCTTTCCTGACTGTTTACTGTTATTTATATTTGATATAAGCTTTTGAAACCTTCCGTTATATCTAGTGCAATTTAGTAAGACTAACCAATGTGCGCAAATAAAATTAAAAAAAACGAAACGTACTTAAGAGCTAACCTTAAGATACCGTGAAGGTGGTTCATTCGTGGAAGCATAAACGTGTCTGTGATCTGCGGCGATGTGAATGCAAAGGAGTTAATCGGATTTGCTTCATCTTGATATAATCTAACTCAAATTCGACATTTAAAAACATGTACCTCAATAATTCTCACGTCATAATGCCGACTTTCCAATAAATTGAATATCTCATTGAGAGCTGTCTAACCACTTATGTTTCCGGCTGGCCAATAGCGGGACAGAAGATACTGATGCTTTAAAAGATAGCCTTATAAAAGAATAGTATACAAACTGTTACAACACAGTGTTGTTAGTTTGTATTCCGTTATCAAAAACATGTTTGCGCTTGTCATGCGTTCTAATCAATAAATCCGATTGATTTCGTTTGCATTCATAAAGGCCACCTGATCACTGAGTGTACGACACAATGTCGTATAACTTAGAAAGGTGTCAGTCAATCGGACAAATGTTAGAAATCAAACTCAAGTTTTACATTAAAAGTGAATCAAAATAAACACCGGGATACATTTCCAACACACAATTTGTTCATAAATATTGAAACGTGAAAATAGTACCTAATGTTGCTATTGAAACAAAGACAAACTTGAATGTAGCCGCACATTGTGATTACTCGAGGTTTTAAACCCAACAAAAAATATTTTGGAATGACGTTCGATGCTTCTTCAAATCTCAACAAATAATACCTTAGTCTAAAATAAAAGACGTTTAAGATCCAGAGTTCGTTGGTCTAAAATAAGAAGAATCGGGAGAAACTTAACAAACACCACTGCAAGATCTCGCGTATTATACTCTACGATTCATATAGCTTATCAAAATCGCCTAATTTTGTTTAGTGTAACTAAAGATACGGCTTAATATGTAAAACTTAAGTATTGTGATGCAATTTACATAGACACGTAAATTAAAGCAATTTTATTAAGGGTCGGAAGCGATGCAAACATCGATTGAAGGACCAACATTTCAAATGTTTCAAAGAATCGATTTCTATTTAGTTTTGAGGATCAATATTTATCAAGCATGATTCATATATCCGTTGCACCATGAAAAGTAATTAGGAGTTGAGAATATTTTTACGAAATCATATTTTTTATACCATAACTTACTTATAACCCCATGCAATATTTTTCATATATAAGTAGTGTAATAACTATGCAAATTAGGTAACCGTATCACAGAGGAATGTATTCATACGCGCTGTCAAAAAACGTAAACACACATCAGAAACAATGTTTCAAAACATTAATCCACACAAACGACCCCCTGATCACAGCGCCAGAAAATACCACGTCCAGGAATTGAATCATGAATGACAACAATGTTCCTGCGAACCAGATTATGCAAATATCGGGACACAAGAACATTGCATCTTTAAACAACCATAGCCACATAAATCCAAATCAACACAAGGAAATATCCAGCATCCTGTACCCCAGTGAAAATACCTGTACAATGCTCAGTCTATGCACACAGTTCGCCAGCAATTCTCCAGTTCACACAGTCACTGATTCCACATGAAATCTCATTTTTTTTCTGTTGGATTTTACAACATTTAGGTGCTCCAATTCACGGTGGTAAAACTCAATGTGTATATCCATCAAAATGACCAAAATCCATGATGTGATCCAACAGCTACAAGCGAATTATTCGCACTACTGAAAGCGACTGTGACTCTAACTAACGGTCTTTTCAAACTTCAATCGCCAAATGACATGTACACACTCGCGTGATTAGTAATGACGTTGACAAAGCCTCGTTTTTATCGTTTTAAAATGAACTCATTTAATAAATTTGATACCCAATAAACACTCATTTGAGATCCCCTATATCAGATTTTAAATAAAAAAGCATTTACGTTTCCCCGGAAATGTTTAATACAAAAAGAATATGTTTATGAATCAAACTTATTGGAACTGCCTAATGAACAATATATTAGGGATATGTGTTGATTGCAGCTATTTTGGAAACGATATATGCATTTTTGTAACCCGGAATTAAATCTCATCCACTATTTTAATTATTTTTCTGAATAACTTTCTTTTTTGATAAGATATCACCAATAACTCTCAATAAATTGTTGAATAGTTAGTCTGGGGCATTTTGACATAAAAACAAAGTAATAATGTCGACAGACTTTTCCGAAATAATGTAAATTCTTTTTGATTCATAATCTGATAAAATCTTTTTTTTATCAAATTTGATTTACTCTTTACTTTCCCAAAAGATGTCACCAAGAATATAAGTCCCCCCCCCAAAAAAAAAAGAAAGAAAAAGAAAAGGTCGTCAAAACTAAATAAAACCTAAACCGTTTTAACATTTAAGTTTTTGACCTTCCCTACCCACTTTTGGATTGTGGCCGGCCCTAAAAAGTGATTTATTTTTATCTTAAGGGCCCGTTTCCGTTTTATGAAATAAGGCACTGCCTTAGACGGGCTCTAGGTATGTTATCAACTACAGAAACTGCTAATGCTGTACAATTTTCTTAGGTAAACAAGTGTCAAAGGAAAATTAATTTTATACGACATACCACGACTATGACTTTGACCATCAATTAGATCATTTAGGTGCATCACAAGTAAGGTAAAGGCAATGCAAAGGAAATTTAATATTTTAATGGTTGAGAAAATTCATAAATACAAACACAATAAATATACGGTACTAATTTACCAAATACTGAATATCATACAAGCAGGTAATAGTATAAAATAATAATAATAATAGTAATTCAGAGTTGTCCTACTTTAAACATAAATGGAAAAACAAAACAAAAAAAACAACAAACAGATTGAGTTTACTTAAAATTAATTATCACAGACTCTACAATTATGTGGCAATCAATCTGTACTTAACTATTTTAATATGTAAAACAGCGTTGTATATATTGTAGATTTTTAAGCTTCTGCAAATAACCCGGAAAAATGGTTTGACCCCCTCAGCAATTTTAAATGAATATAAATCCCCTGTAGTTGACGTTGTTAGCGCCATTGAATCATTGAATATAACAATGTATACAAAAGGTGTAAACATATTTAATTATTTAAAGTTTGAGACTTTAAACTGAATTATAAACATTGAACAACAATTCATCTAAAACATTAAAACAATTAGCACATAGATTATTCCATAAAACATTAGTTATTGATATTAATATATAATCTATATACATATGCTGTAAAAGTGTAATATGTTCACTAAATAGCAGTTTAAAGGGACAATACACCAGATTGGCACCAAAAAAAGTTTTTTCAGTAACGAATCTCAGGACAATTATTTAATAAAATGCTTTACTCTTTGACATCATGATTATATAAAAATACCAAAATCTATTCATTCATTTAAATTGCGACAAAAATCTAAGGTAATACGTGATATTTGCTTCTCATTGATGCAAAGTGCAACGATATTGCTACTGTTTAGTCCGATTAAAAAATAAAACAAACTGACATATCATACACTTTAGTTTAAAAGTACGGACAAACCTGTGTCTATGCAATAGTATACCAAGTTATTACAAACACTTGAATAACGAGCACTTTTAAAGTATTAATGTTTGCAAGTGGGTTATTAATGTTTGCAAGTGGGGGAAAAATCACCGCTGTATAAACCATCTGTCAGTGTCAAATTTAAAGCAAATTGAATGAAACAAAACAGATCAATATGCTTTTAAGGCTTAGCTTTTAAATTGATAATCAACTCTAGTCTAGTTTAAACCATAGTTCTTTAATCAAGGACATTCAACAACTGACTTCAAATTACTTTTTCACCTTGTCAGAATTGTCTGTAATCGATTTTCTGTATACTTACTTAATAAGGCGAAAATGCCAACTCATTGCACGTATTTCTGATGTGATTCAATCTTTATTGTTCACCAATCATCATAACAATACAATCCATATTATTGTTTTATGCCCCATTCATTGTAACAACACAATCTATTTTTCTGTATCTGTTTTAATGAAAAGTGCAATTTGACAAAATAACCTAGAGAACAGTGCCATCAGCAAGATTTTCAATGTTATCTTGTTTAAAACAATCAACAAGAGACAATTGTAAAGTCGTCAGGATTATTAAAAAATCCCTAACCAATACATCCTGGAGCGGTCATTTACGAAAGAGCAAAACCTTGTATTCCATTTGGAACTAAAGCGGTAAAATTTACTGATGATTATGAGCAATTTGCTAGATGTGATTTTCTATGTACAGGACCGTACTGAATCCTTATCTAAACACGTTGTGCTATAGAATTGTTGTTTGACACAGAATGATATATCTTGTAAATCTGTTTACTCGTTGAGAGTGTAGCTATTTACGTATTAATCCTTCCACATCATTTTATGCAACTTAGTGTTATATATGGAAAGCGTTAAATGTTTGTGATATGGACGTTGAAAGTGTTCAACCTGCAAGTGCTGCCATGTAACAGTTTTCAATAAACTGTGACTGCTTTTGTTATAAAATTTTAAAATATAACTAATTATAAGTTATACAATATTAATTAATTGCCCAGTACATTTGAATGTACACAGGCAAACCTTTAGCTTGGAAATAAATGCTATTTCGAGCGCTTCACGTATATGCCATCATACATTTCCTTAACAGTTTCCTTCAGTTCAGTTAAATTGTTTTAATCAAGTAAAGAAGGTAAGTCGCGATTGTATTAAAGAAATAAAAACTAACTTTTAAGTTGGGCATCATTCATTCTTCAAGGAATCCATGTTTCATCAGGCTGTAAAATAGCAACAATCTAGATCAGCAGAAACAATCTAATCTCAGAGATATTTACGAATGTCTTCTCACCGATTTCAGATATTGCACTGATTTCGAAGTATGACAACTATAAATGATGTGCCTCACTTAGACTAAAACAACATATCAATCTCAAGTAGCATTCTTAGTCTTAAATATAGAGAGTGCATCCTTTACCACATCTTTGTACTTATCATTTAGTTATAGCATAACTTATGGAATATTGTCTGGACAATAGTGTTATGTTTCTAGAAGTAATGTTTGAAGAGAATATATTGCATTGTTTTGAACGTCTTTGTCTTGGACCCTTTTCGTTGTACACAAGTCTGCCGCAACGTTACTTTGTAAACAATCTAAACATATACCAAATCCATTTCCATTTAGTAACGAAAACAACTGTCAAATTTCCAGTTTGTTATTAATTGGTTTTATTACGTAAGTTATTTAGAAGCTCAAGCATATGCACTGGCCTACAGATTCATTGTGCGACATTTTGCTCTAAATAAGTCTTTGTTTGTAATTAATTAATAGGAAGGTAGCGTTTAGTTTTGATCTAATGAACTATTAGACGGCCTGCCGTCATAAAGATGCACCCTTACTCCCCTATAAGATTTACTTCAATACTACAATTGTTTTAATTACCTGAACAGGATGGATACATATAAAAAACAATAGTTGTTATGAAGGACACCGCGTTTAATTGGAAAGAAAGGTGCAGCCAACACGGAACGCCTACTTTATGAGACGATGTTTGATCACCGTTAATCATTTAAGTCATTTAATATGTGTGCAATTTTAGCTATCAAATAAACGGTTACACCCTTGTTATTCGTAATATATATTTTCCATAAATGTATTATTTGGAAATTTGTTTAAGGCTTATCACTCGAAAGTTATATTTGTTATACATGTGTATCTATTTATCGTAAAAAAGAGTATCACTTTAAATGTGTAAAGTAAAAAGCAACTAAAAACTAATTATTACTATCAAATAACATGAAAGTGTAAATCATTGAAAATCTGACCAAATAATAATTTAAATAGTTTGGATAGCAATCAAGCTATATATTCTTGGCACGCTTTAGATATCAAAACCATGTAGAATACAAAAAAAAATGTCCGAGAAAATATCATTTGTGTTTTAACTTCTTTTTTCGACAATTTTTTTTGCAATTGCTGCAATATTCATATATTTTAAAAGTATTGCGGATAATTCTCTTCCTTGAATATGATCATCTCAAATAATATAAATATCTTAAATCTATATATCCTAGCTTGTTTTTATCCATTCAAAACAAAATGTTAATACTATTTTCTCGAACATGACAATGTCAACCCCCTCTCCTGCAAAAAAAACTTAAGTTGCATATCAAGTCGATTGCTCCTCGTTTAATATTTGACCTATAACGCCAAATGGTGTATAGTGAAAGAGGGTAGCAATAATAAATGTTCTTATTGCTAATTCAAATGCATTTGTTTAATTCTATTTTTGTTTTTAAATTGAGTAGGTCTTACATAAATACATTATGATCCTGTTTAACGGTAAAAAGTTATGTTTATTCAGTTTGCATTTCAATTCCTTCCAAGTTAGTTCTGGATTAATTTAAAACATACACAATAAATGTCGTAAGACAATAAAGGAGCAATATTAATAATGAAAAACGCATCTTTCGCAAAACATATACACATCAATGTCACATAAAACCCTTTGGAGTGGGTGATCTAATTTTAGGAATCTGAATTTACTATCTCTCCGATTGACAAGACAGATTTCTTAACCAAAGTATCGGTACATAAAAGGGTGCAGCCAAATAAGTGATGAAAATGGACGACAGCAAGTTATATTCAGAAAAATCCTTATGCTGACACTACAATTACATGTACATATTGGCATATTCATTCCAAAATATATTATACATTTTATACTTAATTGAAAAATCGAGATTCGTTGAGTGACTAATTAGTATTTCTATTAAATGTTAATATATTATGTTATAAGGCCTCCACCCATAAATATACAGTCCCTTGACATTAACCAAGAGTGAAACAAATTATAATTACCGACTGCTTGTGTCATTTCAGCCAACAATTAATTACCCTATGGACATTCAGTTGAATGGATATACTATCCCTGTTCTAACCTCTTTATAGACACCACTGGAAGAACCTTTTAACCTGCCAATAAATGCATTTCACAGTTTTTGTATAAATGCTAACCTTTTGCTCTTTCAATTACCATTCAGTAAAAACAACTGATGTCCAAACCAACATGGGCTTATAATAGTTTTATATGTTGGATGGGTACACAATTGAACTATAAAATATATATCATAGCACCGAAGGAGAAATATTCCTGATTGATTGTCCTTTTCTATATATACTGGAAACAGTGGATGCGTTTGATTCATCAAACACTGTGGCTCAAATTGTTTACTGTCGTTAAAAAACGTAATTTACAGTCAAACAAGCGCAAATTTTGCTGAAAAAGGAGTAAACAATAGAAAAGACACCTAAATGATAGGTTTAAGCAATTTCGAGATACATTTGACTTTTAATATTATTTTCTTTTTAGTATAACTTAAGAAAATAATGGTTAATTAATGTTGCTATATTTAAATCATTATTAAATTTGTTTGTGTTATAAAATGTAAGACCTGAAAGATAACCTACTTTGACAGTATAAATTCTCCAAATTCTTCAGAAGTTATTCAGTACACTCATACATCTTCTAAACAGTTTTTTAAACTTAAAAGTTTCAGTTGATTAGTAGAAATCAGCTTCAAATGGTAGTCAGCGAATTGACAAATGCAGTTAACCCTTGACGATGTCCTATTTGTTTTTGAATGCGAAATTTATCTTTCATACAAATAAATGGCTTACTGTATATTTTATTGCTTTCATTTGTATGCTTTTACTTGACCTGTCATTATATCCCTGACGGGCGTCTACGTCTATCCATCATATTACATGTCTTACCCACGATTTCAGATCAAACATTTGCCAATTCATAGGCCCAGGTACCTCAAATGTAGTAGGCAGGGTAATCATGACCAGTAGATGAACACCTAACGACCTTGCCACTAGTGTATCAAAGTCGAAGTAACATTGAGCTGGGAAAATCAGTTTAAATAGTTCCAGCGGATGGCATCTATTGAAAAGGAATACCAGGATTATAAAACGGTAAACATACATGATTAATGCACTTTAAAGTACTCCACTGCAGGATTGTTTTATTCTAATAAATATTTCAAATACATATTTCCATTTAAAGCTCGGATCTTCGCAAAAATAATGTGTCTGACATTATCGTAAACATGCACATACATACATGTTCAATAATGCCCAAAAGTAAACATACACGAATTGACATCCACTCCATCTTGCCTGCCATCGTGCATATTTAAGTTTAAATTTGTGACTTGTATATATTTAACAATATGTTTTACGACGATGAACGCTTGTATAAGATGAATACAATTTCTTTTTTATAATGGTTTTTTTTCTCTCTTCTTAACACCCACATTCGTTCATCAAAACGTTTCATCATAATGTGTGCAACGATGACAATGTGATTGCCGCTTATTTCTGCTTGAATTACGTTGTAATGTCACAATTGCGTGTTTGCCAAAATACTGCGTTAAAAGGATCTTTAATTGTTGAATTGTTAGCTAAAATAAACGGTTTTTCTATTAATTTTGCCGGTAGGTATTTGCGAAATCCATTCAATGTCTGACAAATAAACTTGACATCTGATTTCCTTTCAAGGTGTGATTCTCTTGGAGAACATTGATTTGTGCGCGGCTGTTGACATTTTGAATTGAAAAACAAAGTCTGATATTTACGGCACATTCTGGGTTTCTGTATATTTATTATTGTGTTGTTATGGTGTTTCATTTAAATCAATTCCATTGATGAATTGTTGCTGTGTTGTTGTAAATATGGATGCATATTAACTTTGTTATATTGAAGCAAACTATACAAACAAACACATGGCAGACAATACCATCACATAAAACGATACATTTTTGGAAGATGTATTACATAAGTTACATTCATATTTACTTTAATATATATTCCTGTGATCTGATATTTTGAATTTATCATTTGCCTATTAATTGCTTATTAATTTTCCATATGCAACAGCGAAAATACAGCACGCCGTATGGAAAACTCCGTATCACGCTACTGCTGTTTCTGATCCCGTATCATGCTAGTACCGTTTGTTGAATGCTACCTTATTGTCAAAGTGTTTTTATTTACGTGCTTACGATATTAACGACAATGATTCAATTACCTAAGGACAAATGTAGCTCATAAATAATGCGATTAGTTCATATGTCATCTTCCGAATGGATATTGTAAAAGTTCAGTGCAGTTCCGTTGGTAAAAACACCCCAAAAACTATGAACAGTACTTTAACGCATGAAAAAAGGTGCATTACGATGTAACTCTTTTCTGATGTCTTGTATTAAATCTTGCTCGGTATGTAAACATGGAACGACCTTGGCAGATACGTGCTAAGTGTGTTATTTTCTGTATGAACATTTTATGGAAAATGCATTAACTATGTGTAAAATCACAAGCAAATCGTTTTGCTATGAGTCTAAGTTCAAGGTAAGGAATCACATTTTTTCACAGATTTCGAAGCATACGTTAAGTGATGCCATCATGAACTTGCGTGAGAGGGTCTCGAACGAGGACAAAGTGAATGAAATGATACCGGAATATGACAGAGCAACCGGAGAGTGTATGACATTACTAGGCATGACTTGGGACATGATGTTTGATACAATCAAAATAGCCTGTTAGAGTGTTGGAATTGAAATTCCATACAAAAGGTACCGTTTTGAAACAGATAGCGTCTGTGATTGATCTTTTACGTTGGTTCAAGCGTTAAACTTTGAAAGGAAAATTGTTTGTGCGAAGTCTGTGGATCAAACGATCAGATTGGGATCAACGTAAGAAGACGCGGATGTGGTACGTTGGGATGAGATAAGAGATCAAAATATCGGAAAAAGGTCGTGTGACAATATCCGACAAAATTCAGACCGCAAATAAGTTTGCATTATGTGTATATCTAGTGTAATTAAGATCACATGTACGAAAGTCTGAACTGATCTTATACAAAACACGACTTGCACCTACGACGCCAATCACGCTCATGAGACTTCAGCAAAAGTCAATTGAAACACTTGTTCACAGACTCACATTGTGTGTTAAAGAGGATACATTTAGAAACTATTTACCATTTTGTGTTTAAATTAGAGGAATATAAATCTAGCTTTCAATTAAAATACATGAACACAAATGAAAACCCCGCTGATATAGCAAGTAGAGTAAGGGTTCCCGCACCAAACAATGTGGCGGAGTTTATTTTAATTTCTTAAATTTATTCTCTTTGATAATCCTTTGAGCTATTTAACTATATTTTGTATTAGACTGAGGTTTTTGATACATTGAGAAACCTAACTTTTAATGATAATAACAATAATGAACACATTACACCTTTTCTTACTTATATTAGTCTAGTTAACATTATTGAAATAGACTAATAATAAGCATTAATTCTAAATATTACAAAATAACTAATAGTACGTTTCTAAATAGTTTTATTAAATCCTGAACACCCTCACTTCCTACTTATTGATATGTCTCATTGAAATACTGATGAAAGCAATGACAAATCGTGAAGCATCGAATACTGTTAAAGCGGGAAAAATATTATTAGTAATTCATTAGTCAAAATCAGGAGTCAAAATAAGGAGTCAAAAACACTCGAATATCGAAAACGAACATTGGCATTGACATTAAACAGAACACTCATGTTCTAAAGTTCTTTTTATATTATTATTTTTAGAAGAAAGGTACATACCATAGCCAATGATTAATATGCGACAAATTGTATTATATCAACAACAGTAATACACGAATATTATCAAGATAAAAGTGATAGATTGTTATCGTCGCTTTTCAAAATATCAATTAGGTAAAATACAATAATACAAAGTCTGAAATTACCTAATTTTGGTAAGAACCTTATACTGCAATTTCGGAAGAATAAACATATATTATCCTAATAACAATATGAACCTGGGTTTGTGTTACAGCATTGAGTATGAAAAAGAAGGAATATTTCATTTAATTTAGTATCTTTTGTACTTATACAGACAATTATATATATTATTAAACATATTTGTAAACAAGATACTAATTTACAAGACATGTTTACCTAACGATATAACAATAGAAAATATTCTCTCAAGAAAATTAAGTCGTTTCCTTTTGTAACAATTAATGTCCCAAAGACGTTCCACAGAGGATCCGAAGTTGACCGCAAATATCAAAAAAGCGATGGGTCACCTCAAATCTGAAAGAAGCATAGACCGTAAAACTGCGACATTCTCAGATCTGAATACTTATGTGAAAAACTACAGAAACAACCTCAGAAGCAAAAAAAATTAAACATAATCCCGGTTTAATGGCCCTAGGTAAAGGCCAAAGAAACCACATTTTAGTTGGAATTAAAAACTTTGGGCAAACTTTATGATCACTTTCAGAACCATTTGCTCTAAATCATTCAGACAATGATGAATGCGTGCCTGCAAAATAACCGTCAGTGATAATCACAAGATCGCACGTAACACTGTTTGCAAGAAGGAACATGACCGGAATCGCCAAGTTAATTCAGCAACAAGTGGTGACCGCTGGTCGTTCAGTTCTACTTCGTATACCTTATTATGACGCTAGACAAGCACTTTGGACAATCCTAGTAAAGGAACGCTAATCAAATTGCTGTGTCAATTACCTAAGTCGCAACACAATGCAACTACATGAAAGAAAATAATCAGGCACAATGGGAAGAGACCCCATTGGGCTGGTAAACAATTTTTCTTTTCGTAATTTCTGAACCGGTCTTCAACAATGCAATTTAGTCTTGAGAGGTAGTATCCATATTGTTTCTTTTAATGAATGTTCTGCTACAAGTTCTCAAATGAACATATGGAGGGTCTCAATATGCCGCCCTTTTACCAATCACTTAATTGCGTTGGCCTCGAGGGAAGATTCGGTAATATTACATTAGTTTAGAGTAAATATGTGTTATAAAAATGGCCACGGAACTATATAAATGTAACTATTCAGCAAAAAACAACAACAGACAAAATACATCACCTATAATAATTCCTTCACGTACGTTTGTTGACCTGAAATTCATTTTAGTGACATTTTCTATCATTCTACATATTTTAAGCTATTTTTACACATTTTTGAATTTGAACGATAACACAGTTTCATCATTGCTGATGTGTCTTTTTAATGCGTTAATATTAACGACTTGGTTCACGATATAGATATGAGTCATTAACAAATGCAATACCAACAGTTTACTCTTCCTCCGCTATAAAAATGCTGATACGTATAATAATAATAATATTAATAATAATAATAATAATAATAATAATGATAATAATAATAATAATAATAATAATAATAATAATAATAATAATATTAATAATAATAATAATAATAATAATAATAATAATAATCACCATCATCATCATCATCACTATCATCATCACTATCACTATCACTATCATCATCACCATCATCATCATCATCATCATCATCATCATCATCATCATCATCATCATCATCATCATTACCATCCTCATCCTCATCATCATCAGCATCAGCATCGACATCGTCGTCGTCATCATCGTCATCGTCATCGCCATCATCATTACCATCATCATCATCATTATCATCATCATCATCATCACTATCACTATCATCGCCATCATCATTACCACCATCATCATCATCATCATCATCATCATCATCATCATCATCATCATCATCATCATCATCATCATCATCACCACCACCACCACCACCACCACCACCACCACCACCACCACCACCACCATCATCATCATCATCATCATCATCATCATCATCATCATCATCATCATCATTACCATCATCATCATCATCAGCATCAGCATCAGCATCAACATCGTCGTCGTCATCATCGTCACCGTCATCGTCATTGCCATCATCATTACCATCATCATCATCATCATCATCATCATCATCATCATCATCATCATCATCATCATCATTATCATCATCATCACTATCACTATCACTATCATCACCATCATCACCATTATCACAATCGTCATCTGTAGCTGCAACTGATTCCATTTTGTTACTTCAACTACGGAAAGATAATTTGATTGGACAAAGTACAATATGTTGAGAGAAAAGAAGGATTTAGCTTTAACTTTTTTGTTAATTTATAATCATGAAACAGTTCATAATTTTAATCTGTAAGTTACATAGAAGCATCAAACAAATGTTTATGGACAAAGCGAACAATTGCGTTCTGAAATTGTTTATTGAAAACATTGCGCGTCTAAAAGCGAATTTTAAAATAAACAAAATGTTTCATATAAAATACCTTCATCATCTCTGACATCTGCTGTGTTGACAGCTATGACGGTCGAATTCACTCAGAAGGATCCAACTTGATAGTTTAATGCGTGTTTGAATTCTTCCCAGCGGTAGTGGGTTCGAGTCTTAAACAAGACAAAATTCCTCACAAGTAAACGCATAAAAAACGGCGTATGTACATGAATAATGGTATGTTAGAAACGGATCGCTCAACAAATCACTTAATAAATAATCAAAATGTTTATTTAAACATTTAAAGAAACATGAATTTACATTGTGCATGGCGAAACACCAATAAAACATACATTTCAAAAGAGATTTGAACGATTTTGTATTAATTTTTAAATCACTTTGACGTGCGAAACTGTTCACGGTCTGCTTACATATGCTATCTTTTTTACGCGAATATCAAAACATTCAAGTATTTATTTTTTTCGATTTCCATTTACGCATATATTATACTAACTAATCATGTTTTACTGTAATTGTTAAAATTGTTAGAAGAATCGATTTCAACTGTCAGCGTGTACTTTTACGATTTATTAGTTATAAACGATTATTCATCATTAAATTTCTACATACCATGATATGTTGACATTCCAACAATGACCTACGGATAACGGTCAAATACTTCCCGGTTCTAACAATAGCTCGTCCGATACAATCCAAACAACGGCCGATGTTCGTTAAAAATTGTAACGGCGAATGGCGATAAATGTCGATGTCACCCTATCCTACCCAAGTTGCAATACAAGGCTGATTAAACCTTAATATCTTTCAACTTAACATCAACACGATTCCTCACGAGTCTTGATTTCTTTAACCCTTGATTTGTTGACACAAATTAGCTATTGTACTGTAATCTTACGAAGTAATTGGTAACTAAAAATAATATTACTTAATAAACTATCCTTAAATATCATTTAACTATATTATAGAGACTTGTAAGAGAAAGTGTTCGCACGAGTTTTGAATAGTCTTTGATTGCTGTGAATAGAACGCATAACGAATTATGACACATGCACTCAGAAATATAATCAATCAAGTGAAATTCTTTTGAACAGAAAATAAAGTGTCATACATACAAAAGTGCATATCGCCTCTTCATGCTCCTTATCCGTAATTGGCGGCATGTTTTTGAACGGAAATGTAGCAATATCATGGAAAGAATTTTCTAGACAAGAACCTCATTTAATTTGGACACATTGATTGTTTGCAAAGTAAAATCAGTTGTGTGTTATGGAAGCTTCGCCGTGCCTCCTCATAATGGAGACAATAGATTCCCCCCCCCCCTCCACTCTCTCTCTCTTCCCCCCCCCTCTCTCTCTCTGTGTGTGTCTCGCTACTGAATTCAAAATACAATTACATTTAACACTTACATCGGCATCGATATTAAGAGAATAGTATTTAGACCTCCTCTGACCTTTGTTATTATGTAGACCACCCTTAGAACATCGAACACTTTGAATCAGAAAGAGCATGATGAAAAAGTATGTGCAACCTTGGCGGAAAGACTTATCGCGGACATAGTTTAATTGGGAAAAAAGAAAATGATCTTTTAGGATGAGTATTAACTATTTTTCAATAGGAATGATTTCCTTTGTTGAAAAAGTCGATACTACATACTTATTTTTTTTAAATGGAAATCAAGCTTAATTTTTGTTTTTTAATTAAACCATATAACAATATATTATATTATCGTTATCAAGATCGGTGTTAAAAAGCTACAATAGTTAATGCAATGAGTCATAAAGGGTTAACATTTGTCTCATTTCACATGCAATAAAAACTAATGTGTTGAATACATTACTTAATCTTAAATCGTCTTCCTAGAGTTTTCAGTCTCTTGCTAAGTGCTGTCTATGTCGGACACTGGTTTCATAAAGCCATACACTGGAAGATTATTTGTTAATGTTAATCCGAGTGCTTGTCTTCTACCAATTATATGTGTATTTGGTGGTAGATGACATTCTATTCCACAACCTAATCGCTTATATAAAGCAAATATAACTTCATATATCTAACCTCGATCTGAAATCGTGACAGACGTGACAGACCTGTAAACTCAACTCTACTTATTTAATATGAAACTTTCCCTTGACATGCATATAAACATATAATAGAAGGTAACACAGCTTCTTAAGTCTCTGTATATATGTATGACCATTATATTGAACATGTACAATTTAACAATATATAACAATAATATACATTACAAATATATAACATTACATAATATATGAAAGAACATGTACAATGCAAAATGACATTGATGTTTTAATAAACAAATGTAATTTTTAACTAAAGCATGTTTGAATGAAGTTTTGCTCTCGTAAAACAAAAGGTATGAGCACTATCAAGAGGCAATTTCTGAAAATACTACAGCCAAAGTTATGATTCCACATCTACTGCATTTATCCTCAATGAGATCTAAGTACATGTAAAGTTTCAAGTCAATTCTTCAAAGCTTTTCAATATGTATGTGTAAAACTACAGAAACAAGCTCAGAAGCAAAAAGTTTAAACATGCTCCCTGTTTAATGGCACAGTCTACACTCCAAAGAAATAGAACACAAACACAAAAACAAAACACAAAAAAGAAACATGGAATAACAGCACAAAACTCCACAAACAACACATTGCATATATACTATATAAAAACAGATATGTTTTTCAAGGATTGTTAGGTACCTCCATGGAACGGTCAATAAAATGTAGATTTACTGGGAGTTTAAACCAGTTTTAGTGCTCAATCCTCACTCTTATCCCTACACTCCTGAATAAAGTATTTCAAGTATATTTTCCGGACATAATTTAATGATGGAGAGAAGTAAAACAATTGATCGATTGTTCAGAACATTGTTAGATTTAACAGCTTTGTTAATGTCATCGTTGGTAAATTTGAAATATGTTCTGTTCTTGATATACATTGGTACGATTATACTTTGCTGCCAAATAAGTATTAAAATAATGGCAATTATTCTAAAAATGCCATTCACAAAATATGTTTCTTTTGCATAGCAATTTTCCTTCACACAGTCAATATATGTATTGAGTTTGATCTCAATACCTCAAAAACAAGCATGTCCAGTGTATACTTTGTGTTAAGTGTTTTATTAACCTATAGCATAGCTGTATGAAGTACCTTCGTATCAAAATAAACGCTGATATAAATACCAACATTGATCACTTAAAAGTTTTCATTACGATTAAAATTGTTACTTCTGGTAAAATGACTAATGTTTCGAAATGTCATCCTCGTGAATCGGCTGCATACCGCTAGATGGTAAGATTTTGGCAGCATTCTGATCGCTCTCTGTGTCAGTAGCCGGTTGTGAGTGAATACGACTAGGATAAGAAGTGTTTGTTCGACTAAGAAATGGCTGAGTAACTGATAAATCTAACTGAGCAATGTCTGAATCCAATGGAATAACATTTGAGCCAAAATGATGAACTCCATTTTCAGTTTGAGCATTTGTCATTTCTGGACTTTTAGGGTTAGTTTCTTCATTGCTTTGATCATCGGTTTCTTGCGTAGGAAAATAATACTCAGGTGTATGAGGTCGGCGTCCGTCGCTATCATTTCCTCCTTGGCTGAAATCGTCTGTATCATCATCGCCACCCGCAGGATGACTCAGGTTGACGTTTGTTTGCATTTCTCGGTTATCAGTTTGCGAGCAACTTGCACGGACATGGTTGACCACCTGTATCACCTGAATACCTATGAAACAAAATATAATTTATTATAGTGTTGGTATTTGTACAAACATAAACGTATGTGGAACGAAACCATACTGTCATATTCTTTTAAAATCAAACAAAAATGGGAAAAAACTTGGACAGTACCGTTTTCGTTTGCATTACGCAACATTCGGTTATTTCTGGAGTTGTGTTGTTCGTTTGTTTCAATGAATTTTGGTAAGGTATTTTCACCGTTGATAAGTGCTATCTGTTCATCGTTTGTGCCTTTATCTAAGGAGCTCGATGATAGGTTAACGGACTTTCGTTTGCATCTCAATGCTGTAACCCAGACACACAACCCAGCAGCAGCAGTCACTAAAGAACTTCCGATGCAACCGATTATCAGCAACACTTAAAATGATAACAGCTCGTTTAGATTTCAGGTTTTAATCATAAAATGATTTAGATCATCTTTTTTATTTTTCTGAAATCTTTACAATTAATTCAGTCACATAATACACATTTTTGATAAATGATCAACCTTACTTTGCTATAATAACTGCAATTGCTCACTTCTGTCTATAAAGTTACTTACCACGCGATACAACGTTTCTGCCGTCTTTCTTCGGTGCACAAAAAGGCATGTAATTGCTCAGGTCTAAATTAGGCTGCTTGCTTCTTGCCATAACTTCAGACACCCATGTTCCATTTTGCGTGCAAATCAGAGCATGTCCGATAATGTTATCGAGCACATTATCACATTTCAGTACAGCTCTGGTTCCCGGCCTTGCCGGACCGGTTTCGTTGTAAATCCATGACCCGTCCAATACTGGCAAAAGTTCCCAGCATTTGATTTCTGAAAGCGAATATTTTTACGCTTATTTGCTTTTCAAGTACTAACGTTTGAATAGGTGGCATGAAGTACTTAAATAATTATTCTACGTATAGAGACAAAATAATTGCTAACTTCCTTCCAGCATTTACTCGGGAGCTGAAATCAAAACGCATCGTCTTAATGGCAAATAATATGAATCATGGTAAAAAGTGAAAATTTTAAAAACCTTCACAGAATGGTACTCCGCTGCTCCACTCGCCAGTTTCAGTGCAAGTTATGATACTTTCACCAACTAGCTTATAGTTGGCATTGCAGTGAAGTTCAACCATATCACCGATATGGAAAGATTGTGACCCTGAGACATTGGATGTACCCTGATGTGGTTCTGAAATTCTCCGACAAGTGATCGCTGAAATAGAAATACTTCTATATTCACTTTATAAAGTGATTAAGCATCTCAGAAGTATGACTGTACTATATGTTCCAGTGGTAAAAATCATTGGGTGAATCAATTTTGAAGAAAAGCTACAACAGGAAATACCAAATAAATCATTGAGTAAATACACGAGTGTCAGAAAGAAATCGAACGCTTAATTGATTGATTGATGTTTAACGGGTAATCAATTATTCATAAACATGCATGCATTTTCTCTATTTTAATGGCGTTTTAAGTAATGTCTTCAAAATCATACCCTGGCATGATGGTTGTACACCATTCCAGCTACCAAAGTCACTACACTTCAGTCTTGCGGAACCATTGATTCTATATCCGTTGTGACAATTTACTCCGACAATTGCATCATGGCCAACGGGTCCCGTTACATTGTAGTCGCCATGGTCAATACGACTAAGAGCAGGACAATCTTTTACTGAAAATATTTGGAATGAAATAACTGAATTTTTCATTGCTTAATATATGAGCTCTAGTCTCCCTTGCTCTATCAATTATGTCATCGATAATTTAAATACATAGTTCATAAGGCCACAACAAATTGATCATTTGTTCTACGGATTTTGCCCAAAAAAAGTAGGAGCGAGCGAGCGAAAAAAAATTTAAAATACTTTTTTTTAAATTTAAGGCAATTCAGAGGCGAGCGCAAGGCGAAAAATAAAATAAAAATTAAAAAGTTTATTTCTTACTAAATTTATCATGCAATATGTCAAGAAATGCTTTTTAATTGCAAACATAGGTTCTTAGTTTAAATATAAATGAAAAGGTTTTGATTGTATCACATGAAAATCTGTCTCATATATAACAAATGGCAATAAGATCCAGTGCTTTACTATTACTTAAGACACTGCCGATTAAATTGCAGGACAACACAATTGAACCAGTATTAAACAAATCTTCAAATGTGGCACCGGTCATTATATTAGAGCAGGTGGTGGAATAAAGATGTTTCCCTTTCAAGACCTCGCCTTTACCACGAACCAATGGTTTATAGGTCCGTGCCTTGAAAAAAAATAATCATGACACCCTCCATAGCTTCAATGCCCGTAAGAAACAGGCCACTTTAATAACAGGCCACTTAACTACAAATCGATCAAAGAAAACAAGTGGATAAGAACAAAGAATTGAGAAAATTAAAACAGTCATTTTACTTATAACAGGTTTTATTTTCTGATTTTACTGATGTTATTTTTATACTGTACATGTATGTGTAATGCACTAGTCAATTGAAACCACGACCCCCAAGGTCCGGGGAATAGCCGGGACTTTGACTTTCGGTCCAGCCAACCCCGGGTGAAACCAACGGCACTGCGGGGCCACCTGGAAGGTGAAAACACGGCCCATTTCACCGGCTATCTCCGGTATACCCCGGGCCTGGGGGGGGGGGGGGGGGGGGGCATGGTTACAATTGAATGGTGCATAAATACAGACTGTTTCTGAAACATTTACAAGTCCTTCTATTTTTATCAATTACGAGTATAAAACTGAGAAATGCATTTTAGAATTTAAAAAATAACTCACGAAAACATGTTCATTTGTTGTAAGTCGAGTGTCCGTGTATTTTAATATAAGTTTTGCACTCAAAATCTGATTTAGTTATTATTTAACACTAAATTTTGAGTACAAAACAATGAATTACTTAAAACACACATACATAATTATTGCCTTCGACGCTGTGAAACTGTTGTTGTTTACTGAAGACTATAATCCATTGACTATGACACTGATTTTCAATTAAAAATGTGTATTTTACATTAACGAAAACTGAAAGTATCCTGCAAATTAATACCGGAAATAAATAACAACGGTGCGTCCTGCAAAATATTCCCGACAAAAAAGACTGTCAACAAATATCGGCTGTTTTGCGGTTACCCGGACCTGATTTTGTCCTGACACGAGGAAAGTTTGCTCGCGGAGAATGTAAAACATGGAAATACCTTCAAAAAAAGGCGAAGTCGACTTTGCAGGTTCAAATTTTCAGTAAAAAAACTTCAGAAAATAGAGGAAATTTAGAAGTAAAAAAAAAAATAATATGCGCGGCCAAATAAGAAGTGCGGGCGCAAAAAAAAAGTTTTTTTTATTTTTTTTCGTTTTTCGAATTTTAGGTGCGGCAAATCCGACGAACAAATGATCAATTTGTTGTGGCCTAAATGCATAAATGCATTTTCCTTTGATAAATGCATAACTTATAAATGCATAAGGTTTGGTGGTATGTTATACAATAGTATTGAGACCTGCTTTTTAAATATTCAGTAAAACAAGTTTAATTAACCAACTTGCCTCTAAGTTCCTCTATATGTTTATCAGCCTCTACACCTGAAATCATGCATAGTCTTACTTAAAAATATTCTATATGCATATATATACACATTTACACTATTAAAACAAAGGACACCTTGTTTTCGTTCCAAGGAATTAAGCAGGGTTATCTTTAAAAGATGGCTTAAAAACTTAAGGTGTTATGGAGTAACTTTGCAGGCTTAGAGCACAGCAAGACAGGAAACGTTCAAAATTTCGGAAAGCCTTCTTTGACTCCGAAGCAAGTTTCTTTAAAACGCTTCAACGTCATGAACGTTTTATTTGGGTACCAGAAGTAATAGTATCATGATGTAGCCGAAATGCTTTTGCATATATACATATTTTTTTTTATACATTCAAGTATTATATAAATTTATTTCTCTTTCTTTTAATACTTAGCCACGTTTTGCCCTCTTTGCTTATTCGAATAGTCGATGTATACTAATAATAGATACAATATCATCATACCATGACAAAAGTGTGTACAGTTGGCTTGCATTTGGTCGGTGAAGCAATCATTGCTTACATCTTTACAATTCTTACAACGCCTGTACCTCAAGTCACAAAACTGATTGGATGTGTTCCTGAAGATAAATAACCAGTTGCCAGACGTCAATGATATAATCAGTAAATAATCAGTCAAAATGGGGCGTTAAACAGTATTTCAATTACCATTGTTGTCCATGAACAGTGGCTGCTGTCATAAGTTATGTTTAAATGGTGTTTCCGAAGTATACTCTTTCCTGAATGTATATATTTGTAATAAACCGATAGAATCCCAAATGACTAACGCACAAATGAACAATACACAGACATAAGGATGCCTCTGAATACATAAGTATGCCCATAAGCGTATTTTAATGTCATCGGTTACATTCCTTTTTCAGACATGATTATGCATATATTGATTAGACAGCAACTTAAACCAAATATTCGACCGGCAGCAATATTCTAATCCGAATCTAAAATCGTGGACGTTTTCAATTACACCAAATTAAATAGATAACACTAAAGGGTTAAATGTAATGTATTTGAAAAATAAACTCGCAGTGTACTTTGTAAACAAGGAAACAAATGACGTACCCATACTTGTATCAATATGATTTAAACCAAATCGAATCATTCTGTTACTATAATCAGTGCATTTCGTCTTCCAATCTGCTCATTTGTGCTACTTTGAGCAACTCTTTAGTGCAGTGTGCTATATTATTCATGAAACACTTACAGATTGCAAACATCTATGAAACACACAAAAGGAGACGATGTGACTGGCTCTGCGAAGACATTGGGCACTGCATTGGAAACCTCACAGATGAGAAGGAGAATGAAGAGGCCTGAAAAAAATACTTGGTAAGTTTTCATATTAATTATATGCGGGTTTAAGATACTACAATACTGCTCAAAACACGAGGGACACGAGGACCGGTGTTCTATACAAAGTGGGTCGAAATCGTCAAAATATATTAGTTTGAGTTGAATTTTCCTCTCAACCCCTTAAAGTATTATTAGACGAGAAAGACGGAAATTAAAGTTGGATCATCAAATGAGTGTTAGTAAATTCGTACGTCTATTTTAACTAACGCTCCTGATAGAATAGATGGTTTTATGGCTATATGTTAATGAGAATGTCGTTCCTTTAGGAATAGTGCGTATATTTTATTCTACCGCCTGGGAAGGGGTTCACTGTGCAGGATAAACGAATGAAAACATTGACTTATTGAAACATATGTAATACTATAGCTTTATGTCTCCAAATAATTCGTAATTTATTGTTTATGTTCGTCCGATGCCTGCAAGAATTGATATAATCCCTGTTTTTAAGACCTTGACGACTCTGGAATTTGTTAAATCACCGACATTTTGTGTTATTGAAAGCCATACAGATGTCAAAATCTAGCACAACAGGTTTAAGTTTCTACTTTTATTTGTCCGTATAACGTATTGAAATTAAACTTTACAAATCAATAATATTGTATCAATATAGTTTTTCTAACACGCCTTTTGGCACTTTGAATTGAAAACATTATAACATATATAAAATAAAAAATGTGCTGTTTATGCATAGAATAAATTTCGGTGCAGTTATAGTAGGCATCAGGACTTAGTTTGGTACATATTGTTTAAAATATATGTTAATAGTTTGAGAAGTACTTGCAATAATAATAAAACACTACTCTAGCATGGACATTTATGCTTATTTACTTTACAAAACAGTATGTGGAATATAGAATAAATTGAATGTATATCATTTGAACAATTTTATGTCTTGAAGCATGACTAAATAACATTACTGCTTGTTTAACAATATAAAACACTTGTTTTATTTCCACTGCCTTAACAATAATATTCACAAACCAATACTTATTATATCTAGTTATGTTATACTTAAGTTCGGCTAACTGATCAGAGATGCATTAAGTATCGAGTTTCGTTTTAGCAGAGTGTTATGCACTGGTCTATATTTTTATGTGCATGCATTATACATGTGCTTAACCCGCATCGTAATAGGTGGTTTACTATAATCAATCTATTTATATACCTCTATTTATTAAAATATGATCGAATAATTTTTGGTTTTCCAAACGTATTTTTCCGTTGATGTGGTTTACCAAAGAAGTATATAAATATAGATATACAAATATATATAAAGTTACCTGTAATACGTATGTATGTACGCTTACTATAAAATCGACGTTCAAATTAAAAGATGAACACAATTAGTCTCTTTAGAAACTCACATTACTGAAAAATCGAACATGAAACAAGGCTATGTAAGAAATATGTCGAACGATCATATTCGTCAAGGGGATCCCAGAAATAACAATACAGTGATTAGACAATTAAAAATATTGTTTTGATACTTTTTTAGAAAAATAAACATTTTCATATTGGATCCATAAACAAAAAACAATTCATTATAAACATTACGAATTGGTTTGAACCTACCATGCATAATGACCATTATTCCTTCGCATATATCCGTATCATATCAAAATCGTGTCAACGTCTTGTCCTGTTATAGACATGGACTCAACCAGTTTGATATTTTTGCTCACACTTAAATTTGGGAAACCGAACAAGTCAAAAACAGCCACTTTAAATCAGACATTTAGCACAAGTTAATCAATACCCAGGTTTTGATGAAATCTGAGAAAACAATATACCATAAATGATTAAAGTGGATAGTCGGCTCCTCGACTGGCCATATTTCCATGGGTTTGATAATATTTCCGAAAGTATGTAAAAGATATTTGTTATTGCAGTCTAGGACTTGTGGAGGCTTTGGGCATGGGATGTATACTACTTACTAGTGCATATATATATATATATATTAATACCAGTACATACACTTTTACAAATGGAAAAAAAAACCAACAAGTATGGATGAAAATAGGATGAATCGGACTAAAATGTTCAAGTTGACCATTGACGTTTACTCGTGATCAAATGTCTATACACACTGTTACAATCCTTCGTAAGAATGTGTAGATAGGTAGAAGAAAAGAGTAGAAATGACAAGGTTAAATACACCAAACATATGAGAAAAAAAGGTTGAGCTTAATGCTAAAACTCGAAACGCTGAAATTCGAAATAATATGCCACATTTCATACGTGTTGAAACCTCTACTAATTGGGCCTTAACGAGTCGTTTAAAGTGTTAAACGACGAATCATATGTAGTTTACTTCATTCAAACGAAAAATGAAAATGACAGAAACTTAGGTGCAATTCTGAAGAGAGCACGTGAAAAAGACGTACGGTCAAATCGTGAAAAGTTCAGAATAAACATACATGTATACCTTTTTGTGATGATGTTCTCACAAATCTAGTATGAACATTGGTGATGACCACGTAAAAGAAATTTCGTCATTGTAAATTCTTCAAATCAGAGCAGACCTGGCACTTCTTAGAACGGTGAATAACTAACAAAAAGTCCCACCAAAATTAGCAGAGGTTCTTTTAGCCCTTAGTGTAGGCTGATGACATATATCGTTTGACTAGTCATAAAATGACAAATAAATTACTATGTACTGAACTGTCTGGTTTGTCTAAATCACAGATCATCAAATGTTCAAGATTTATAATGTTTAAAAACTATAATCGTCCCAAATTTTGAACGTCAAAAAGGCCATACCAATTTCTTGACAGCCACGTATTCCATTTTAACAGACACGAGTACTTGTTGAGTGTTGACCCGTACAACATAAATTTAAAAGTAGACAAATTACCGGGCACACGTGGTTCAACCGTAATCCCAAAGCTCAAAATACGTATTGTTAAATTCTAAATATTGGCTTTTTCTCAAACAATGCAATGGAATACGCCGACGGCGTATTCAAAGACGTTGTTAAAGACTGGAGTTTTCTACACGTGTCTTTGTTACCACTACAACCACAATGGAATGGTTTAGCAGAGGTCATGGTGAAAACTGTGAAGCAAATATTTGATAAGGCCTACACAATTAAATAAACCTTTACATAGGAAAACGAGAGTAAATAATTTTTTTGCAGTATATAAGATGCTTTCAAGTTCATTTGCTTAACGGCATGAGAACAAAGTCCATACTACCAAGTTACGAGCAAACAGTTTGTTCCAATATACAGTAAAAATACCAATCAATTTTCTGTTAACAGCAGAATAGGTAGCACGAAGTCAAAGCAAAATATATTAAAAATACACCACCTAAACCTTTACCGAAAGACGTAGTGAAGCTCTCCATGGTTCTTGTTATAGAAAATCATTATATGTTTCCTCTATTTTTTCAGCAACATTTTCTTTTTACCCAACATCTATCCTCCAACGTTGAAATAATATATGCGTTCCTCATATACTATTCTAAAACACTTCGTTTCTTGCTGCAGGATTTAGAATATTCTGTCAGCTATTGATAAAAAGAAAATGAAAAACACAACGAAAACATATTTAACCTTCAATTAATGTGTGATCCAAGGCCATCCAGTGGATAGAACATTTTCGATGATTTATTATCAATAATGGAACAAATTATGAATTTAATAAGAAACTTCATATCACAAACCGATGAGATTTCTAAAACATGGCGTAATCACGGTTGAGAAACACAAGCGATTGATGAATGTTTGTCCTTACAAACGAGTCGGAAGTTTCACCATGCCAAGTTCCTTTGCATTAATAGCTTCCCGCTTATTGTCATTGTAAAACACAGTATTAACATGGTAGAGTGTTTTGGATTGAAAGGCGTTTTTGGCATTTACTTAGATGAAGATGAGTTAATATTTTCATTATAGTAGAGAACTTGGGTTTAAGGAACTTTACCCGTAACGGCCAGGAATTGGTAATACACTGCTTTTTATGTTCTTTTCGGAAAGTATGTCTTTTCTACACCTTTTCTACTTTCATCGATTACTTGAAACTATATTACATTTTTGTATAACACCTTTTTCAGAAATGAACGACAACGTGTTAATAGGCTAAGTTTTTATCTATGGCTATAGATATGTACACTTTTTAAATCTTACGAGTGTACCGATATAAATATGTCCATTCATAGACCAACATTGGTTAAGTATTGCTGAAATATACAACAATTATAGTTTACATACACGACATGATATTTCAGACATATCATTCCGTAAAACCACAAATCTACAAATTAAATCCGTACATGTTCAGTGTAATGTATGCTGGCTGATAAGAAAAACGACATTATAGCTTATTTCTGTAAAGTAATGTGCCCACCTTGACTAATGATGACAGAAGTTAACATGACATGCGCTGCACATGGTTCTGGGATAGGCTGGCCCACAATTGAACAGTGTTCATTCGATCTTAGCGTGATGTACCCCCAGTTCTCGCACACACGTTTAATAAAACGGACAACCGAACTTACTGCTTGAAAAATAATTGCTTGGGTTAAATTCGCTGAAAACTGATTGTGCGTTCATTTAGCAGCATTCAAATATGATCTTTTTTATTTTTTGAAACAAATAGCCATAGAATAACTGGCCATTGCCTCAATGCATATTAGATACGATTTCCAGACAGCTGTATTATAATATTTCGATCTGGGGCTGATCTTAGCAAAAGTCTAAGAGAATTTCGGTATGTTCACTATCTTGTGTAATTTTATCATCTCTTTATATGAGTTCTTGAAGACAGTTCCAGTACCCGAAATGGTCCTTTATTTTTTTATTTTATTTTTATTTATTTTTTTTAAAATCAGTTGCATTGGCAAGTTGATAGCAGCTTCATGTTCACAGCTACCTACATTAGGAACACTTATGAAGTAAGTGAATATGGACCATAAACTAAACGATTCATAAAACCACTATTTAAACATATTGCAGCAACATTGAAATAATAAAAAAAAAACGACGTCGAGTGTTCCGAAACAGCGTTCATACCGCATATGTATTTCCGGGTAAATTATAAGAGTTTAAAATAATAATGTAATATCCCCAATAAAAGATAAACTACACGCAACCGTTAAACAATTTAAATCTAATTGATGTATATTTAAATTCAAACTTAATTATGACATTTCAGCAAGCATAATACGGCTTAAATAATCAACGCTGGACACTGCGTCTATACGCACCTTGAAGACGCGCTGAATCATGGGAAGAGACTAGTAAAAGAAGAGAAATATCATTTAAAGAGAAATGGCGTAGATTGAACTATACATGCGTGCCAATTATGCCCAGAAAACACTATACTTATTTCTCCATATCTATCTCAACTACTTGTAGCACATTGCGGCATTGGTTACCCACGCCACTTCAAGCCTATCAACTACGGCACCTCTCACCCATGTGCATGTTGTCACAAGTAGTATATGTTCCTAGTTTATTGTGAATATCTTGTTGGGTAACATACCTAGTTTTTTTTATAAAGTATTTATACACTGTGCTGTTTGTGGAGTTTTATGGTGTTGTTCCATGTTTCTTCTTTGTGATGCTTTGTTTTTGTGTTCTATGTCTTTGGCGTTTACCCAGTGTCATTAAACGGGGTTTATGTTTAAACTTTTGGCTACTGGTCATGTTTCTGTAGTTATTCACTTCAATACTAAGTATTGCAAGTTTTGCCTTACGAATGTTGATCTAGTAAATTTTAATGTTTCCAAAACCGTTTATAATGTATCTTAAATAACATGTCTAAAATGTCCCAAAATAAATAAAATAATACTTGATAAAATAGGAAGAACTTTATAAATAATTATCAATTTCGGGCAAACATGAAATAATGGTGAATATATTTAACCTTATACACTTGACTTACTACAGGAAGGCAACTATATCAATATCAATCCGAAACATATTATTTGTTTTTAAAACAATCACATATTTCGTCTTCAGATTTGTCATTTGTTTCTGTCGTTCGTTCAAACATATCAAAGTACAACTTCTAGCGGTTATCTCACAGACAAAAGTTGTCCTAATTTCAATTTAGTTCATTTGTTTGAAATAAAACTAATTCTGTCAATTGCTAGAAAAAACAACAACATTTTCCTGGTTGCCATGGCAAACGAATCAAGGGCAAACCAAACAAGATACAAAACTGTTAAGCAAATGCCAAACACGGTCATTGGTAATTGTGTCCGTGAATTTCTATACGATGAGTTTACGAAGCAAACTAAAGACAAGTATTCCAACAACATTATGATGCATGCAAGACAAGACATGGCCCCAATATCACGAAAGTAGTTAAGTCAAATCTCAATCTCAATCTCAACTAATTTTACCACATAAAAGCTTAGTGTAATTCAAAATCTTGCATGTTTTTTATGATTTGTTAAAAGGCAATGAATTGTACTCAAGTACATTATTGGCTGTAGAATATTTTCCAATCTAGACCAAAGATTTTAATCAACATATTCAATGATGGAATGCGGTTTTAAAAGTTGTAAAAAAACATATTTTTGTCAATAAATTCTGATGTTATATGCTAAAATGAGTTGAGATTGAGTTTGAGATTTGACTTAAGTATTTTCGTGATATTGGGGCCAGGCGCCGTATTCATAACACTTCTTAATTTTTTTTTAAGAAAAGTGAAATCTGTAACTTAAGATAGGAATTTCATTTATCTTAAGTTCTATTCATAATCGTTCTTAAGTAGTAGTTGGTGAATCTCAACTTAAGATATGAAGGATTCCTAGGAATTTCTTAAGTCCCGTTGCTATGTGTTGAATACTCTTCAAAGAAGAAATGCGCCAAAAGTTACCGTCTATTTTTTACGGTTTTGAAAGCAAATTTTGGATTAAGTACTTGAAAAAATTGAGTCTTTTAAAGTCGTGTAATAATTGGCAATATTGTAAATAAAAAAAGTCAACAAAATCATCAGTTTCGGCACAATTTCTCTGTGATATTAGTGTACATAACCATGAATGTCACCTTAAAGTGCTAACAAATGGATTTATAATAATCTTTGTGAATGAACAATTAACGCGCTATGACCACAGCTGAGGGACAGGGTGTAAAGTCGAGAAGCCAGGCTTCGTGACATCAATTTAATTTTATTTGGGATTTATTTTTTCTTGAAATAGGAACAAACATATACTTATTTGGCATTGGGAATTGGTCAGATATTCTGGAATTTTTTTCTGGAGTGGAATTTTCAAACAATGTCTAAAAATAGCTCAAAACAGTACGAAAATGTTCTATTTCCGCCGATCTGTCAAAAAAAAAGGATTTTAACTGTAGAAGATGTAAGCTTTATGTTATATTTAGTTAATGCGCTGACATTGTGTACATCTTAGGCATTGAATATGATGTAGAATTTGATTTGCTTTCATTGCTGTGTAACATGTCCTGTAAAACATTATATAGCTAGGTGTAAACATTGAACTAGAAATAAATTGGTACGTGAATGGTGTGTTTCATGTTTTCTTACATACCCTACTTATTTTCATTTTTTTTAAATTAAAATAGTTTTTTATAAAATATACAAACATGTAAACTATTAAAAGGTGTAACATAAATGTATTGTTGTATTATGTTGTGCTGTATTAAACAATATATTATAACTTTTTGTCTTTTTCAGACCACTGAGTAATCCAAGGTTTCAGACATCTAGAATATGCTCATGGTCAGTCTTCAAGATACTCACCCAAGCATTCCACTGTGAATAAGGATACTGTGACAAAACAGTACTTACCAACCTCCACTGGAGATACCAGACCAAGCAGACTTTAAGCTACATATATATGGACACAGACAATACAATTCATTGCATATGTCGCGGGGTCAATTTGCCCTGCTCTATATGTTTGTGTTAGTGTCATATGTCTACATGTATGTTTATCCAGTACACGTACTTTCCAAGTCCATCTTTCTTGTGATAATCCATTTTCCTATTCTTCCATTCCTTTCAGTCATTCCTATCATTCACTAATTCATATACTAATTTCACTTTCATTTTCGCTTTCACTTTCTATATTTATTAAAGTAGTTCGCCTCGTGCACAGCTGGTGGCGGTATTTTCCTCGTGCACAGCGCACTCATATTTTGTCGATGGAGACGTAAACATCGTTGGATAAATTTGGAAACTTTATTGTTTCATTTCTTTATAAAAGTGTATTTGGATAATTCCATGTATGATTTATTACTATAATATACATGTTGGCATTGTGCGAATTTGTCTTTTGTGTAATTTGATGTATTTGCACTCATATTTTGTCGATGGAGACGTAAACATCGTTGGATAAATTTGGAAACTTTATTGTTTCATTTCTTTATAAAAGTGTATTTGGATAATTCCAGTCGCCCCGAGAGACGAACCATTTTCATTCGCGACACATATTCCAACACAGCATAATATTTCAAACTGTTTCATAGGCAGTGAGGCATTTGTGCTAACCTCATAAGTTGAAATGATTTTTTTTTTAAGTTTGACTTTGAATTGGAAAAGCCATTAACATTTGATTTTCCAAAACATATTTATACAGTGTCATCTGTCCATTTGTACATATTTTCCTCCAAGCATTTAAACAATTTTGAATTATAAAGGAAAAATTTAAATGAAACATTTATTGAATCCTATGATAATATATGAAACACACACAAACATGGATGTTCATGTAATATTACCATGGATTTAATTTCAATGAAACGTTCATACTTCATTTTTTATAGAAATTTAGTGAATGTTTTGATATTTCTGAATACAAATAACTTCTTCTTGTTGTTATTTTACTTTGACTGGCACATCTTTCAACACATATTGGTGTATATAGTGTATACTCCAGTGTTGGTTATAAATAATAGAAACAGTAGATAATATTTGCATGAAACTCTGAACATATAACCACTTTGACAATCTGCACCACTTATTAAGCTACTGTTTTGTTAAATAATGCGTTTTGATGAGATGAGCTTGTAAAATAGCTATATTTCTTTAAGTCATTATGTGTATCGAGTCTTTGAATCATGTCAGCAACTGGTTATTTTATCAAGTATTATGAATGGATCTAATATACTGTTTATTTAACAGTTATCACAACGATTGACACAATAAAGATTGATTTATGAATTGTCTTCATACAACATATCCAACCAGTCAAAATTATATTTTTGAACCATTTCCCAAATGCAATACCTCTAACTCAAAGTGTTGATGCATAAAAGTATGAACTTTACCTTATATGAACTAAGGCCAGTTGTTGGGGATACGAATCAGTCATCATCATCATCATCATCATCATCATCATCATCATCATCATCATCATCATCATCATCATCATCATCATCATCATCATCATCATCATCATCACCAACACCACCACCATCATCAATCATCAACAACATTTACGCATCATCATTGTCATCATCGTTACATCATAAATAGTATCATTGTCGTCGTACCATCATCATCATTATTATCATTATATTCATCATCGTCGTTGTCTCTGCATTATCATTGTCGTCGTCATCCCACCATCATTATCATCTCCTTAGTCGGCGTAGTCCTTGTATTATTATTATCATTATTATTATTATATCATCATCGTCGTTGTCGTCGCATCATCGTTACTATCATCATCAGCACTATGCTGCACGTTTGCATTTACTTCTCAGGGCAGTCATAATACCCGTACTTTAATATTTCATTTATCAAATACGAATTTAAAATATAATAACTTTAAAATTAGCAGCCTGCATGAAACCAATCGTATTTTGTTGTCCAATTTTATCAGAGTTACACAAAATTTTCTACGGAGAGGCGGGTTTCCCGGCAGAAACAGAATCATATTCTTCATTGTGTAATAGTAGTCACTTGCAAGCACCCATTTTGATGTCATATTCTTAGAACAAATGCCTTTTGAATACTCCACAAGCAGCACAACGCATAAGACTTACATTTAATTGTGAGGCGGGTTCCGATGGTTTCAATACCCACCCCAGTGGCGGGTCCAGGGATACATAACTGAGGTGTACACAACCGTAGAAAAACGCTATGTATGTATCAGCATTTTACCCGAAAAGGTATCAATTTATGATTTAAATAAACTTCATTTTCTCGCTAACGACGGGGGGGGGGGCACGGGCCATTGTGCCCCCACGATATATAGCCGCCACTGCATCCAACACAATGTTCTACTATAGATATAAGTGTAGCATTAGCAGCAAATAGTCAATCAGTTTGTATCGTAACATTAATTGATTCCATTATTGGATGTATTATTATTATTATTATTATTATTATTATTATTATTATTATTATTATTATTAAAAGACAGGTGCGCTCACCAGTTTAATATGACGTGACGTCATTTTACTTCAGACTGTGTCTTCAGACTTCAGACTCGCTTTAACGCTGAACTTGATCGTTATATTTTACGTACGACCGGAGAGTTTACGAGAGGTTTCTGAAACGCCTATATGATTATCGTTAAATTGGTCGTTATTATGATCGTAAATTTACGATAATGGCAGATCGTAAAATCTATCTGAAACGCACCCAAGCGCGCGCCCCCTCAAAATTCGTCGAAGTTTAAAAAAAAACATACACCATTTCAAATTGCTAAATTTTCCTTGAGAGAGTAGCCCCAAATCCACATGCAAACAGTTTATGCCATGCACCTTTGGTTCTAAAGGAGGGGCGCCCCTAAGATACGCCACCTTTAACGTCAATTCCGGTAACCGCCCCTGTGATGGGCAGAAAAAGGCATATTCAGTCAAACATGTTTTTTTTGCATGTGGCAACATTCATAGCCAATTTGCAATGATTCATAACTTATGAATATCTTGAAAGGGTGTGTAAAGTAATAAAATGTACAAGTTTCTGCACACATAACATGTAGACAATCGTACCAAGGCTATGAAAATAAATGAGGAAGTAACAAAAGGAAACAGTTTTTTCTATATAAAATTTAATGAATTTTTCTATAAACACTGCACATTTATTTCAATGATAAACATAATTTCTCCAAACACTTTGGCACAGACTGCAATCCTGAGTGTTCCTGAGGACTTCGGTGAATGTCCACGAAATGTAAATTAGTTTGGTAGTTCTCTAAATGATAACATCTTCACGCTTAACCCTTTCGCCTAGTTTGTTTTACACAACAATTTGTAGTTCAACTGACAGCCACATTGAAATATCCATGATGAACGTGTAACTCTCTGAAAATATAAAGGCAATATGTTAAATCATGAAACATGTCTGATATAATAGATATGTATTGTATTACATAAAAACAGTGTTCTATGTTAATTGTGCATACAGCTATGAGTCCACTTAATACTTGCACCCCTAGGCCTATCCAAAGACATTTTTAACCATTTCAAGTCCAAAATGGTGCATTTTGTTATTTTTTTATAGAGAAAAAGTAAATTGGACCATTTCGGTGGATGTGTGCTAGATGCGCCCCCTCCCTGGATTCGATAATGTGTTTACATACATAAAAGAAGAAAATAGACAAAATCAGTTTAAAAGAGTATAGAGGAAAAATCTTTGTTTCAATGTAAGAAAACAGTAAGTCAGATCATAATATATTTCACCCGATGAGCACCAAAAGCTTATTTATTTTCACGAGTGGCGTAACCAAGAGTGATTAATAGTATTAATTAGGTGAAATATCCTGCAATCTTACACTGAAACAAGCAAGTTATGATATGTCTAAAAATGAATTAAAATGACAGTTCCTTGCATTATTTCAGAAGGGGTAGTCATAAACGCAACATTATTTTGGACACTAAGTCGTTGAAATGGTGTCCCAGACCTGTCGTGTGCACACGCATGTTTCAATAATTTGAAGTGAGGGAGGTCAACATTTGACTACAGTTATTTCACAGTTTGAAACAGTGAAATACCAGTTTTAGTTTACTTATAAATCTGTATAAATCACAGGAAAGCCAGTGCTATATAGAGGATAATTGATTTTTTTAGTGTAAGATCATTATAATTATATTTCTTGTGAAAACACCTTGTAAACACTTACAGTAAATAAAAGTAAATATTTCATTCGTGGCTACACCACTTGTGGAACTTCGTGTTTGGTTCTTACTCGGGAAAATATAATATGATCTTACACTGATATGAATAAAATCAATTTTTAAATATGATTTAAAAGGATATTAAATAACAGTCTATTGAGTGTTTTCTTTCAAAAATTTAGAAATATCAATGTATCTGATAATTCTCTATGAGCAACTGTAACATATAAATACCATATAAAAATCGAGGATAATTGAAGTTCTGAGATAATACTAAATATGAGAGCACTCTGAAGCTATTGTTTATAGCCATTGAACTGTTTAAACAGGCTTAGATAACTATCAAATCATTGAAGTCAGAGTTATGAACGCGAGGTTTCAGTTTGGTGGCCCTTATAACAACGCCAACGCCAAGGCTATCACAGTACCAAAAATAACCTACCTGCTGCCACAGCTTTAGTGCGAAAAAGTGGCTACAGCTCTTTTAGGAGCTATAATAGAAAAGAGCCAATGACACTTCGGAGTGAGAGACAAACAGAAGAGCTCATGATATAAGTATGATTATTTATTTTAGATAATATCACGGCTATGAGGGCTTATTTGAAAAATCCGGGAATTCAGTTCAATAAAAATGTGTTCCATGGTAGAATGATTTGTATTACTCAAAACACTTACAAAATAACCAAAATACATGTGCAGATTAAGTACATTTAAATGCCACTCCATTCCTCGATTTCTCAAATAAGCCCTCATAATTGTGGTATTAGGTAGAATTACGAGTCATACTTAATTTATCACGATGTCCGCTCTTTGTCTCTAGTCTGAAAGTGTCATTTGCTCTTTCATCTATATATATAGCTCCAAAAAGAGTTGGAGCCATTGTTTCGGATACCTGCACAGGTCTTAGGTTGATTATTGATTATTGATTATGATTGTCCAATTTTATTCTGACATTCGAAAATGCCCAATTTATACATTCATGTTATACAACTGTTATCAATACCTACACATGTACATGTACATGACATACATGCTATCAGCTCCAACTGCATACATGGACTGGATTTGCTCTTTTATCTATGTATAGATCCGAAAAGAGTTGGAGCCATTGTTTCGGATACGTGGGCAGGTACATATTTGATTATTGTTTATGATTGCCAAATTTTATTTTGATATTCAAGAATGTCCATTTTATACATACATGTTATACAACTATTATCAATACCTACACATGTACCTGTACGTGGCATACATGCTATCAGCTCAAATTGTATACATGGACTAGATATCCTAAAACAAAAAAAAGCAGAATGATAATTCCTCATTTTGAAAAGTTGGGTGTGGTAAAGAAACAGTTGCCCCAGTCGACAAGAGCACCCTTCAAGTATGTGTGTTCCAACGGTTGAGGGTCCAAGGGTTTGAGCCCCTTGTTTATGCACCAGTCAGTTGTAACCACGCCCTCCAGGTCCAGCGATCTTTGACTTACGGTCCGCCCCCGCCCCCCACCCCCCGGCGTAAAATCCTAACCCTGCTGCGGGACAAACTGCTAGTCAAAGCCCTGCCAAAATCCCAAGCCCCAGGGGCATCCTAGGACCATTCCCCGCTATTTTTGGTGCAAAAACCCAAACCACCACATTCACACGGCACTGCGGGGCCACCTGGAAGGTAAAAACATGGCTCATTTCCCCCGCATACCCCGGTATACCCCGGACCTGGGGCGGGGGGGGGGGCGTGGTTACAAATGACTGGTGCAATACTTTACCTTTTACTGGTGTCAGAAATAAATGAAGTGACTTAGTCAGACAGTCAACGAATGTGTTACTCGTTTACTGATAACAGGCAGAACATGTTTTCTTTCAGTATTATTAAGACTGACAATGTGGCAATGTTTCAGGAAAAAGTGGTTTCCCACCCACTCAAAGTTTCTTCGAAAACTCAATCAGTTAATAAATACTTTTATAAACCGCTTACTGAGTTAATAATGTTGCTTTATTCAAAGATAATTCATACAACTTACTGTAAACGCTGAACTGTTATCCGGTTGATGTTGTTTACGGAATGAAAAATACGTTGGTCAATCTCAATATGGTTATTTTTGTCTACGAAATGTACATAAAATACGCAACGGTTGCTAAAGTGCGCAAATTTCATATGAATTTATCAAGAGCAAAAGCGTTCAATTATTTAATAACACTTGACGATGATTTCATTTCAAGATGGCCGACTCTTACAAATGACTTAAGATTTTTTCTTAACTAGTTAAGACACCTCCGACGTTGTCTTTACTTTTTGCCCGATTTATGAAAAACTTAGGAAATTCTTAAGATAAGAAGTTTTATGATTAGCACTTACGAAAAAAATGGTAAACTTAGGAAAAAAATGCGACACTTAAGACATCTTATCTTAAGAAGTTTTATCAATACCGCCCCAGGTGACATAGATTCGTATTAATAAACTCGTATAAATTTCGTATAAAACTATTTTCCCTTATAATATTCTAGCATATATATATATATCAAGAAATGTTAAGACTATTCTAGAATATTCTACTTATTCATTATATATTGGTTTCAGAATAAATGAGACATTGATAGAATATGGGAGCAAATTACTGAGTATGATAGTAGAAAGTACATAACATTTGCATGTGTATAAACGGTTAATCTTTCTGGTCTGGGGTCTCTGGGGAAGTTAAGTTTCCGTTAAAGGTAATTATAGAGCATTCTAAAGTCTTCGATTTAATTTTACTCTATGTGGTTTTAATTTCAACCCATTGTAGGAATAATTCTAAATGCTTTACTTATTTGACTTGTGCTTATATAATGGGTAAAATTGCGGTGGTTTTTAAATTAATGACCTGAACATAAATCTATGTTAAAAATCCACACTTAAAGAACTATTGCGTTAGGTCTCGGTAATTCAGAATAAAAATCCGATCGGTAACTTACATGTAAACACGAACTTGTCATAAATAGCCACCTTCAACACATTTACGAACGCGGACACCATATAACCTGGCGTATTTAAGCCTCTTTGACACATTGGGTCAACAACAATGCCTTAGACTGCTTTATTACACTTAAAACCTTAAGGAACCATTTAAAAAAAAATCTGAAAATATTACAATCTGTTTTGTTATATGCAATTATGCCCTGTTATAAATGTTTATTTTCGGATCATTTGATATCAGTTCTTGTTCACAAAGGTCGATAAATTAGTACAACGATATCGGAACTTAAGTTTTATTTAATGACAAACAAAGGCTCTGCAACCTTCTATCGGCAATTAGCTTCCTCCTCTTGAACACCGACTCTCGATAAAGCAAAAAACGTGAAAAAAGTGTCTATTCTAACTTTGACAATGCCCTTTAATTGATGTAAAATGCAATTGCATTATCTATGTCGGAAGTGCCATATTCAATTGAATTCAAATATCATTTTAAAAGTGGTGTACATAACGTTATCGGAAATTAAATAAGTTGCCCACAGAATTGTTTATAACCCTCATTCATCTAGGCATTTCCACAGGATAAAGTTATTGGAGAAATATAGGATCTGACACGAGTTGCCATTTTATACACAATTTTATTAAATGAGTTCATGAATTTTGTAATTAAGCGAGCATTTGGAGAGCGTTATTAGAAAGTTCATGGAAGAGTGTAATAAAATATTGTCTTAAATGACAACTCGTGTCAGATCTTTCTTATCACATGCTTAGAACGGCGTGTTTTGAGAAGATATTAGCAATTAAGTTCCACTTTCTGAACCCGCTGTTTGACAGCCAAAGTACTCCAAGAGGAATGTCATCGATTAGGCAAAGAAATAGTCCCAAATGAAAACGACAAAAAATAGCAAGCATTTATCAAGTTTTAATTCTGATAAAGCCGTTAACAATTAACAAAGATAAAAAATGTTTAGTCAAATATCCAACAACATAATAACAGTTTAACACAAAAAACAATAAGTAAACAATTTGATAACGTCACACTGACAGTAGGCATTCATTTGGCATTTACGCGGTTTAAGTGACCTACATAGGACAGTCGCTTTCTACAATGATTCTGCGGCGTTTCCGTGATGTAAATGGAACACCACAAAATTTAGATGCAATGGCGAAGCTTTAGACGGTACTGCCTTGATGTTGATGTCGAAAGTCCCACCATCAATGTTTCTTGCAAACATGTTGTTCAAGCCGCCATTGAATGTGTATTGAGAAGCCTGTGCTGGGGTATTCCTGTTTGCGTTTTTGGTAAACGACAGCTTATATAAGTGACGAGGAAATTGCATTTGCCGCATATTGCCTGTGTTTGTCAAGATGTTTGAAATGTTCTTTTGTTGTTGGTCACTTATAAAGCTGTAATTGTTGACTGACTGGATATTTCTGTGACCAGCGATCTGCATGATCTGGTTTGTTGGAACATTGTTCTCAGAAAGTTTCTGACCAAGATGCCGCTTTTCTGCCAAATTCAAACCATAATCATCAATTATTTCAAAAGTTCTTAATGTCAAACGTTTTAAATGAGTTTTATAACATTGACCTAGAAATTCCAATCAGCTAAGCAAACCCAGGGTAAATTTTATCATAAGCCTTTTTCACAACAAGCTTCATCAACAAATCAAGTTATCCCTTACTTAATTTCTTGAGTGGAAACCATGTATCTATTTTTAATAACAGTGGTCTTGAACTCACCCATCCCGAAAGCGACCCCTGTAAGCTACTATATATATACCAAGTTTTAAACTATACGTCATTGCAAACTGAACATGTTTATAAAATCTGGTCTTACTTCGATTTTACTTCATATCCGATAAAAGTAGCTTTAGTAGCAGTTGCAGTAGAATTATCAAAGTGGAGGAAATAGAGGAATTTCAAAACATTATATTTTCTCAGAGAGGTAAAGGAACATACTGCAACAGAAAAAGATATGATTATCAGAAAGTTTATCTTTCGTTCTTGTGCTTCGTTTTGACGGATTTTAGTTACTATTCTAATATTTAGACATTTAATTTGAATGCTTGTTTAGTCATCTGTTTTTGACGTTCTCAGTTCTGATTTAGCTTTTTAAAGAACAGGGCCAGCAATCACATATTGTCGACTTGGCTTGACCTGAAATTTACAATTAATTATTAGGTTAAAATGTCAAAACGAATAAATGGATAAGCTTGTTTAAGCCAAACTATTTGCATACATTTGTCGCATTTATTTTGTTGATTTCGCCGACCTTTTCTAAGACAGCTTAGTGAAACCCGCAATTTAACTATACCGTCTGCTTAATTTCCTTTAAAGTTAGTTTCAAATACACGAAGTAAAACCATTACGTTTCGTTTACGTAATGTTAATTCTATTCCAAATAAGAATTTTATTCTTCACTAAATATCGTACTTAACATTTTTACTATAATTGCATCGTTGTGAGGAAGAATGTCCTCAATAGAAAGACACTGTTGGATTAAGAAAAACATATTTAGATGAACTATTAAACTGCACTATCCAGAAGGATTAAATGATCACCAGATAACTTTTAGGTAACATTACATTGAAACATCTGTATCATTTCACTAAGATTCTTACGGAGAACTGAAGGCGTAATTGAATAATGAAAAGTAACACATCAACTCGTGAAATCAGTATTAAAACAGGCAACAGAAACTGGGAATGGAATAATAATGGAAACAACAGTATAAGCATTTCACTTTTAATACCGTTGTGTTGGCACAATGCTTAGTTGTCGAGACCGTTTTTTTCTTGCATACAGGACAAACGTTCGGATGAAGTTCAAGGATAAAAGACAATACTTGTGTTCATATTCATTTGCCTTCTCAGAAATTGTATAACCCAGATGAGGATATTGCTCCTAAAACCTTATTATTTCACCTTCTAATAGTGTCTGACCTTTTCATTGGATAAGAGAAGTCACATGGTGACCCATTATGTTTCTATAGTGGGTCAGTAAAGTCACTAGTTGACAAAAATGGCCGCCATTCATCGATTCTCATCGTTTTTGCTCATGAGAGGTGATCGATAAAATAAATCAGTTATTTGGTCTGCTAACGCCTCGCCCCCTATGAATTGCATAGACCCCCCATTTTTCCGTAGTGGGTCAGTGACAGACTAAATAACTAATAAAAGCATTCTATCGTAACAAGTTCGCTGAAATAAAGAAATAACAGGACCAAATACAGATATATTTATTTTACCTTTTTGTCTACAGATTCAGATTAATCCAAGTCTTGTTGCTCATTATAATTAGAGTCACCTATTTTATTGTACAACACCAACTATGACAGTCGATGTTCAATGATTAAATCCATTGGCCATTTATTGATCAATAAAAAGGACCTTGATACATTTCTTTGTCTGTAAACATGATGGCATATGTTCAAGAATTATCCCATGTGGGTAAATGAACTGAGAACCAGTGGTTCATAAATAGTTTATTCATTTTAAGAAGAAACTTAAAGGATTAAGAACAAACATGAATCCCTACCGATGATACAAGGCAACCTACAAGGAAGTTTTGTACGTATTTATTACTGTCCATGCAAGTGTAAAACAAAACACATTGAATTAAAATTTCTGCGATGTTCCATATTAACGCCGGTTAAAGGTATGCTAGTAATGCATTTTTAAATTAAGTCAATTGTGAAATTAACAATTACATATTGCATTTGTTTGCATTTTGACTAACCTAAAAAAAAATCACAAGTTTTCCTCTTCTTTCTCTTGAAAGTGTTCAAATGAGCTCGAAAAGCTGCTCTCGTTTGTACCAGGTGCAAGTACTAGGAACGTGCTTGTATTGAAACTGAAAGATAAAGGTTTGTTTGACTGTTGTCCAGTGAACTCGTGTTTCACTTGCCGTTCCTAGGCGGTTTATCGGTAAAGCTATATTAACGAATGTGTTATCTGTTTGTGGTGTTCGTATCTCTGTATGTATACACGCTTTTGTATTTAGTTCATGGTCGTTTTGACTATGGCCTTGTGCATCTGAACAGTAGTTATGGTTGAACAATCGTCTACTTGTAATATTGTCTTCTTATTAGATCTTCTTATTATCGGAACATAACTATGAGGTATCGTATCAAACCATTGCGTCATCTATTACAAATCCTGCTTCATTCTGTCAGATGTTCAATCACTTTTATCAATACCTCAACACAGGCGGTCAGAAAGATGACGCGAAGGTATCAAAGGCATCACAGTGTTGCGTGTAACCGAAAGTGATAACGATTCACTAAAAGATTTATAGGAATAATCACAAATTCATTACTATTTGTCGAAATGAATCCATGTCCCGTTTATAGTATTCATTTTTAGATCATTCAATATCAGTAATCGTTCACAAAGAGTGTTAAATGATTACAAATATATAGAATCCCAAACTTGTTTCAATGATAATCCAACCTTCCACTGCTTTAACAGTGCCCTGATAATACAGTATTAAGTTCTCTTCATTGGATGTAAAATGCAGTGACATTAATAAACTAGAATACTACTACTAAATCATGGAATATTATTTTTCTAGTTTTATAATTTGTTCATATATTTAATGTTTACAATATATTATGCAATATTCACCATTGTTGCATATATGTTAACGGTTATTTAACATCGAACAGTGAACCCCTTTCACTGCTCAGTGCTATTTTTTGTTTGTTTGTTTGTCTCGTAATGTTATTTGTCTGTAAGGCCTTGATCTTTATGGGGCTATAACTCCAATGCTAATTATTGCTGTTAACATGGGCCATGTAGTTCTTATTTTACGGGAAGTATAAAGATTGTCGATGCAGTTTAGGTGAACAAATGGGAAAATATTCTGTGTTTTTTTTTAAAATGTTTTATTTGTGCACGTGTAAAAGACAATCTTCAATACGCTAGTAGTATGACCAGGGGTATTTGTTCAAACATGAAGCAAAGGTTTGTTCCATTGATGATCACATATATTTTATAAAAGAATCCTGTAGTTTTAATTGTCCGGTTGTCTACATGTTGCCTAGCCCTTAGATAAATAATGTCTGCACTCTATCTATGTAACGATGTACGTTTTCATCAGTTAAATAAAGGGTATGTTGGAGCACTAAGGTTCAAGTACACTACACAGATTCCTGAGCTTTAAATACAATAAAATGAAAAAGGAATTTAGTAATTTATTGTACAAGTTATTTTTTACGACAAATTGTCCAGAAGCAGATAATGGCATCTTCTGGTAATTTACCTCGGCAAGTACCCCCTGCCTTTTGAACCTTGCCGTCTCGATACGTCTACTAGTAAAAGAACGTCTAAACTGTCTATTATCTTTTTACATCAAATCTCGTTTTACTTACTTGCACAGACGTGCCGATTTTGGTGAATGCTCTCTTTTTTTCAAAGTGATGAAGGTGACGTCACCGGTAATAAAATAAAATATACACACAATACTTATGTGAGAAACAACAGAAACAAGCTCAGAAGCAAAAAGTTGAAACATAAACCGGTTTAATGGCACTGGATAAACGCCAAAGACATAGAACACAAAAACAAAAAATCACAAACAAGAAACATGGAAGAACAGAACTAAACTCCACAAACAGCACAGTGCATACATACTATATATAAAAAAAACTAGGTATGTTTATCAAGGATTGTTAGGTACCGCCTTGGAACGGACAGTAAAATGTAAATTTACTTGGGGTAAACTTCACAACTATGAATAAGGGAGTCTTTACCACATACTAAAGGTGATGCGCTTTAGCTTATTCCTGACGACCCCCAACAGTTAAGTTCAAAATGTAATCACTGCGCATTATTCAAAATCTACTTTTTCGACCGATTGACTGTATATTGAGCAAATAATAGGATATGTTTCACATGAGCTGCATATATCCACATATTATGATATGTCCTGATGTATGCATGTTTAATAACAATGACCTTGTGCAGACCAAATGTACATCTGCACATATAAACGACGATACGAAAACAATAAACTATCAATGACCTTTCTGCAAGCCCAATGTCCACCTGCACATATATACGAAGATACGAAAACTATCAATTATCCGTAAATGTTTTCGCGTGGATATTAATCACAACGTCTGTTTAAGAACACTCAAGTACTATATGGTACTAAACAAAAATTAAATTATAATTCTTGACATTTTCTATATGTTATTGCATGTTCATGGTGTTGGATCAAAGTATATTTGTAAACATTTAGTGTACAAAATGTAAAAATTACAATATAAGTTACTCCGTTTTGAAGTTTATCTATTTCAGTAAGAGCCACCTTTTTCCTATGGACCAGTTTGATTTAAACAATGCAACACTAATTGAGCATTGACCTCATTTCGCAGGATAATATTCCGTCTTAAAAGAAAACGGCATTCTGAAAGCTAAGTGTTAACTGGATTTTTCTGGTCGCTTTTTAAATTCCCCAAAGAGGAAGCCTATGCATTACAAGTTGTGAAACGTCAAATAATGCAAATAACATTAGCTTGAGTTCCATTAAAGGACGAGAAATCGGACATTATAAACACACCTATTTTTGTGTAATTGCATTCCGACATTAAAGACTTTGATTCTTGGACATTAAAAAAAATCTTGCGTTAACATCAGATGAGTTTTACGTTCATATTAAAATATGTCAAGCAAAGCTAGGGACGGTATAAGTTTTACCGGAATATACGCTTGAGTGCACCTAGCCATTTTGTCGAATAGAATTAAATTCTATCACAGAATATTGTAGGAAAAACACAATTAAAATTAAAGAATATCACTTCCTTGAGTGATTCCCCGGATGTTAACTTCGTTTAAGCATGTAAAACTTGGTCCCCAGGAGCATTTAAACTTACAACAAAGAGTGAGTAATGAATGGTAAAGCTGTATTCACTTTTTCTCTTTTCAAATCCCTTAAAAAGGTTTTGCTTGTGTCTATTTTTCATATCCTAACCGGTCTTAGTCGGGCATTAATGCGATAATCCATTATCGCCCTCTCGTGCCTTGATAAACTCAAGGGTGAAAACAACAATATATGTGGCGAATTGATATAGTACAATGTTACTATTGAAATTATTTTGTGTATTCAAATGTTTTATTTTAAGCTTTTTGATGAACTTTCAAACAAACAAGTGAATTAGTTTCTGATAATACACATGTTACTATATATAGTAACATATATCTACGGACGTTCGGTCCGCACAAATGATAATCGTTACCCTTGATAAGATTAAGCTCCACTGACTTCAATTTTACGAAAATAAACAAGCAAATATCGACGGATAGGCAAAACGTGCCACTGGCAAAGTTTTTAAGGATGAAAATAGAAATATCGATGAAAGAAAGGTGAAAATTAGTTTTGCCGCAAAAAGCACACCCCATGATGTTATAATGAGTGTTACCGGGAACCGTTATTTGTGACGTTTACCGGAAGTTTAGGTCCGTTGAAGGTCATATAAATTGACAAGGAAATGAGGAAGTGGTTTTTTGAAACGTTATCGTTAAACTTATTCCTTTGAGACATGTACATTCATCTTGCGAAAAGGTTACAGTAAGTCAAGCATAAATTACAAAACCATTCCAAGGTTTATTCGGAATAAGCTATGGCCAAACATTGGAATTACCGTCAAAATTAGCCGATGAAACAAGTATTGCTTATTTTAATTTCCTTTTCGTAGTTTTATAACTTATGCTATTCATGACCAAAATGTTGCTTCTTTTCTTTTTTACTTTTCAGACTTTATTCAGTATGTGTATACCACGGGTTAAAATCAGACAAATCATACATTGCTCCAAAGCGAATATTCCAAAACCATGTCAAATCTTTGACAAAGGACGTATCATTTAGAAAAATACATGGTACACTATGACTTTTGGTTGACAATTGTACGATGATATAAAGCAAAAACAAAAAATAAGGACAAGTATTTCCTGAAAGATAATCCAAATAAGAATATAGACAAATATAGTCTGGAGTGTGTGGTGTGATTCTAGGAATCTAAAATAACAGTTTTTGCGCCTGACTGAAAACCTCCCGGACATCATTGCGAAAAAAAGGTACAAACATACTAGATGAGATATAATTTTTTTTAAAACCTGTACAAAATTAGGTACGTTATAGCTGTTTTACATATACTAAAACAACAACATTGGTTTAATTAAATTAACTGAAAAACAATAATGTCTTTAATATTAAAGTGGTAAGACACGTTCCTTGTATATTACGTGTACGTCTGGATTACCTATATTTATGCGAAAAACTACAGAAACAAGCTATGTCTGGACTATGTTCTAAACGTTCTAGACATGTGAACAATTCTTAAATTGCATGAACGAAAGCACGAGGAAAATGATAGATGCATGCATCAAGGAGCCAAGTAAACGGTCAAAGATAGAGCATGCAAATAATTTTTAAAGAAGAACGTTATATGTAGTCAATATAATTTCAATACTTTTTGAATTTGAAAACCTTATCAAGCCAATGTAAATGTGATGTCCTGAAGCAAATTAGTACACCAAATTAATGCTACCGAGATACTATATTTGCCTTATCAGCGCTGAGCGTGATGGCTTGGAACGCATATTTTGCATTGTTGTAATAGTTTTCCATTTTCAGTAGACATTAAAGATTTAAAATCAGCCGGTGTCGGTGAATAATATTTAGAACATACTATATGTCCGAGATGTTAAAAAGACTTACAGCGTAACATAAAGAGGTGTTCAGATTCTACAGTACTGTGTACATAACTTACTGAGGTTTATATACCCGTAACATGTAGTCTAAATGTATATCAGTATACCGATGTTAACCACTTTTAAACAAACGGTATTATCAGGATTATTTGTTTTCTTCTTTACATATACGGTCATCCTGATCTACCTTACAACACGAACATTCCGTGCATTCCTGTCAGTATTCATACGACTCACGACAAAACACATAACATTACACTAAACTTCGACGTTAAAAAGGAAATGGAAAGTTTTCTCATGTTGTACAATATCGTAAACAACATAATTAAGATGACACCACATATATTTAACACGCTAAACAGCTATACAAATATATGACTGAATTAATTAAGGGATCAATTGTTTTTGTTTCTGGTCAATAACGCCAGGTTTAGTTGCGTGTTATTAGATTTGCTTTGTCTTGAATGTCTTGACAAACAAGGGTTTTTAATTTTTATATTGTTATCCTAACAACACTTATAAGGCTTCTTCTTTTCCGAACAAAGCTGTATAATGAATAACAGCAGTAATAAAAGAGATCAAAACCATATGAATTTTGTTGGTTTTGTGTTATACGTCAGCGATCGTACATAAATGGCTTGTGGTGGATATTATATGGTGTCAGAGACAAATAGAGCGCATTTTATAGCACTTGCAGCAGTTTCTTTTCATTGATAATGTTGATTAAAACATTAACTTAACCAACAGCAATAAACAACGTTTCGATAACTCAAACGATTAAGTCAAATGCCGATCTGCCAATTGATTTATTATGGAGACTGTCTTATCAGACGATTGGCATTACAAATAAACGTTGAATGATTAATGGAATCATAGATAAGCGGGGATATTCTTCTCGTCACATCATTGGCAACATGACACAAGGTTTGTGAATTAATCGACATATTGAGAATGCAACCGTACGAATTTATTTACGGAAATAAAATGGTGGATAAATACATAAACAAATTAATATAAAACAATGACTTTCCATGCTTCTCTTTACGTTGAGACTAACACAAAATATTCAGTACAAAGTTCCTTTTTGTTGGGATTTAAAGTTTTGAAGGGAAAATCACCACTAGAAAGATGGCATTTAAAATAAAAATTTGCATGTGCAAATGATGTTGAAAATTAATGTTTGAATAAAAATGTAAGCAATCAATCTATAAATACAATCTCGATACGCATGCATAAACTGTAAAACAGATCTTTACGGGCATGTTGATGCAATGACAACATGATACTTTTAAACATTTGTAAATTTAATCTCAGAAAGATAGATTAATGCCTGGTTCAGTGGCATTTGTCCTGAAGTGTTTACTAACTCTAATTGACGCTTTATAATATAATTATGTAATATAACATTATACAATGTTCAAAAATGCTATTTCGGAAGGTATATTCTGCTTTAAGAAAATGCATGTAAATATGGACTGCCTTTTCCTCGCTTAAAAATCACTTTAACTTGATCTTTAGTTCGGTAATATTAAATACGCCGTTTAAACATATATAAATTGATTTTGAATATAAAAAGTTTATATACAAATTTGCATCGTCAGCGTATGATTACTTGGATAAAAAAATCCTGATTACATAGTGGTCTTATGACTAGTTTTCAGAGGGTATCCAATTCACATTCACTAACGTAGGTTATACAACTTAGATATTTTAGAATCTGAGGGGCTAAAATTCAAATGACGCTTTATGTATTTCAGCTTAATTACTTTATTACAAGGAGGAGTACCTGGTCTAAGAATGTATAACGTGTTTCATGCTCTAAAAAACAACCAGTCCAAGTGTTTCTCAAATCCAATATGAAGGTCTTCTCACAAGCTAAGTGATTTAACAGAATTGAGTTGTTGCTTTTTATTTTTTTAGTTTAACAGTCATTCCAAGAAAGTGCTTATTTTGATGATATTTTTTATTTATTTTATAATATTTTTGTATATAAACCTTTATACATGATCTTAAACGAATGGTTTTAGCACTACAGTCTCATTTGGCAACATATCAGTAATTACAACTAAACTGCATTGCTACTTCAGCAAAGAGAAAAGCAGAGATATACCATTTAACTGGGACCTTTGCAACGTCGTAACTTAATGTTACATAAGTTTGAAAAAATGTTCTAGTCAACTTCATACTATTAGTTTTGACGTTGGGAATGTGTCAGATCCATTCGATGTCGGACAGGTGCAATAGACAGCTTGTTTCCTTTCGCTGTTGGTTTTGCTGGGAAACTCTTGAGTGTAAGGAAGGAATTGTTCAGTTTGAAAAGTGTCTACACAGAACCGGGACAGGTTAAGAATATATATGTTTGGTTAAAAAAACAAAATGATGGATGAGCTTCCATAAATTGAGTTTTCTATTATTTGAATATTTATTTCACTTATGCCTTACCCTTATTGCTAAAGTGTGCATTTGATTTAAACAAATTTACACGAGAAGGCCATAAACTGCTAACAATTTTAAATATTGCAATTGAAAATACTGTGACAATAATGTAATGAAATGTAAGGGGGAAAAGCCCACTATTCCAACTTCCATACAGAAAAGCCCAACTAGCACCGTGACCTTTTTCAAAAGCGCAGTTTAACAAACCATTGCATCTTTATAGTGCCGGTTGCTGTCAAATGCATATTACATATTATCAGACATTTTGAGTATATAGCTACATTATAATACACATGCATGTGTCATAAAAACGTGATAACAGGGTGTATTTAGTTACAACATTTGTTTACATTAAGCGTTGATTAAAACCTTGACATACGACGTTTTGAGATATGATACGTAAAAAAGGATGTAAATAAATCCAAAATAAGAAAGAAGAAACATCCAGGTCAATGCCTAGTCCAATGCTGTTTCTCTTTGTCAATGATGAATGCAAACTGAGAAGTAATTGCATTGCTGAGTGTAGCACAGGTCGTTGGACGCAACACAGCAACGGAAATTGATGACATTAAGATATGGTCATAGATCGCTCGACTGGCTTGCAAAACTCTAATGATGACATCAAACAAACACTTAATTTAACACGGTGATGAATCACTAATCAAATCATACGAAATGCCTAAGGCTAAGGCTTTTGGCTGCAGCATAGACGCATATTTATTTTTATTTTGGCACACAATATGCACCAATCCTGACACTTGTGATGCTTGTAGCACAGACATGTTTGGTGAAGTATTTGAAACAACACTGCTATAATAGGAGTTATGGCTATAAACTTAACTGCTCTTATTTTGTCGAAAAATAATCATTGTAGCCAACCGTAAGACCAAACGTAATACTTGAAGACGTCGTACTTTAAACATTCACAAGCATCATGGCTAAAGGCTAAGCCAGAAAAGCAGACACGTTGAACTCATTATACCCTTATTATAACATAAAACACTAAAAAACGATATAATTTAAGAGAAGGTAAAAATGAATATTAGCAATATATTGGCGTCTTTCAGCTGGGAAGTTTTTGGCTTGGTAGTGATTAAACAAACTTTCATAAAGGCTAGTATGTTTTAATTTGTACCTAAATCATGTGTTTTTGTTATAAGCATGAAGTAATCAAGTGCGTTTAACATAAACAATTATTAAAATTACAAACAAAAACACACCATTTTGGCATCAATCTTTATTGTGCGTCATTTAGTCTTGTGGATATTCCGATTGTTCGAAGTTTCAGAAATAAAGTGCTGCGGTTATAGCTGATATCTGTATTATTGACTTATCTAAGATTTAAATTCGTTGTAACACTTGATGTTCTAAAATAATGAAAAAAATGAAGGAATGGGAATTAAAGTGAATTCTGGTATCTTGATTTAAAGATTATGTATTCCATTAAAATTTAATACAATATAGAGGCAAACTCAAACTAAGGGAATATCATTGCTTTTTTGACAAATATTTGATATCTTTACGGTATATGTATTCATTTGTAATGTATCGACCTATGAAAATAACGTGCAATTACAGTCTTAAGCTATCAGCAACTGTTTGGTGCATTTCCATCGAACACGTGACACTGTGACAAAGTCTTTAAATGGTCTTAAAGATCAAACATATGCCGGGTGGTTTCCAAAATATATTGGATAACACTCCAATGCTTAAAAATAATCGTGTGTACTCGCTTATAAACATAAAAAGTCAAATTTATATTCAATCTACGTTTCCCGTTTACAGAAATTTGTTTTTTTTAGTGAGCTTACAAGTTAACGGAAATTTTTATCATCATGGGTGATCATTCAAATCGACATGGCATTTTTTCGTATTTATTCAGGATGTTAGGTCAGGCAGCATGAACTTATCGACCATAATCAACTGGTAGCAGAGTTATGTGCCTTTATAAAGTGAACATTCTGCGATTTTGTAAATGGTTCTTAAATAATGGCAAAATCATTAATTAACAAAACGATAATTACTCTGAAAACGGGCTAATGGCCTAGTGGTTAAGGCGTTCGCCTACGGAGCTGGAGGTCTTGGGCTTGATTCCTTGCCGCGTCTTCCCGAAAGACGTTAACATTTGGTACAAGTAGCTCCCTTCCTTGGCTCTCGGCATATAAAGGATAGTGCTTGGAAAAGTGGTGTACATAATACTGCTATAATCCAGGAAAGTTGTACCCCGTGTATCGGTGCTTTACACCGAGCACGTTAAAGAACCAAGGGGTCTCTTCGAAAAAGAGGTAGGTTATCGCACCCGGACTTCCTTTAATCGCACTACTGTCTCTTCCGCATGCCGTCCAAGCAAAAACAAAGAACTCTAATGGAAATAAGTGCTTGCACTTTCACAGGTCATCCTTGACCGTAAGTTCTAAAGAAAGTCATACATGCAATTTTAAATCTCGATTTATCTTGGTAGCGTGATTTCTTCTACAGGACTCATGCTCGCTGAAACAGTCACATATTAAATAAGTTCAAAATATATTAAAAATAAAATAAGAAAATAAATAACTAAATGAATGAAGGGGACAAATCTTTGTGTTTGTTGGCAATAAAGCTAGAGAAAGTTGTGTTAATCTAATTTGTGTTATCCTGAATGACGTTAACCTGGGTAATCATGCGCTTTCGTTTTCAGAATACTGTTCCTACAATACTTTTGAGACTTCATCATTAACCGACAGAGCTATTTGACAAATAATAGCAATAATAAAATAGATCAAAATCATATGAAATGTTTCTTGGTTTCCCGATATACATTAGAGATCGCACATAAACCACTTGTGGTAAAATATTTCACGAAAATTGCAGCAATTACCTTTCATTGATAATGTTGATTAACACATTAACTTTAATCAATATCAATAAAAAGCTTTACGATAACTCAAAACGATCAAAGCAAATGCCCATCTGCCAATTAATTTGTTCTGGAGACTATTCTATCAGACGGTTTGCACTTTACAGAATGTTGAATTATTAATGGAACAAAGATAAGCGGCGATATTTTTCTTTTCAAACAATGCCAACACACGTTTTGATTTGTGATTTAATCAACAGATTGCGCATTCAACCTCAGGGATGTGTATATGGAAATAAACGGAGGATAAATCCATCAACAAATAATTATACATAATGACTTTCGATGCGTGTCTTTACGAAAAGACTTATCCAGAAAATGTGATACAAAGCTTCCTCTTTGGTGCCATATAAAGTTTATTATCGGGAAATAATTACTCGGAAGATGACATTTTAAAAAAACTAAGGAGTGGAAAGGCGTCAAAAATTGATGTTTGGATAAAAAAACCCAGACTTGTCTTCCTATTGTCAATGTAGATAAGCAATCTGCCTTTAACACCTCACCATTACGGGTGCAAGCAATATAAACCTGGTGGTGAAGGACAACTTGATAAAACATGAACACAGATGGTCTACGTGCCATAATTTTATTAAACATATTATGAATTTGTGAAATGGAAGTTATTCCACCTCTTCTTAGTTAGCCTATCAATACTAACAAGTTAGGGTACTCTCTCGACCAAGTAAGGATATAACCTCCACGCAGTTAGACCACCGACTCTACCAAATTAAACATCAACTGGTGTCCAGTTAGGCTACAACATCTTCCCAGATAGACTTAAGCCTCTAGCTAGTAAGCCCACTACATCTACAATGTAAGGCTACCACCTCTACCATGTAAGGCTACCACCTGTACCAAGTTAGGCTAACACTGCTGACCAGTTAGGCCACCACATCGACCTGGTAAGAAAACCAACTTGACCAAGTAAGGCTAACCTTTAGCTTTTCGCATTAATATTAACACTTATAACCAGTTAGGCTACTACTGCTATCCATCTAAACCATTTATATTACCAACTCGACCCAGTTAGGCTACAACCTCTTACGACACATCATTACAGCACTATCTATTTAGGCTATCACCTCTACCAAATAAGGAAAGGCTATCACCTAAACCAAATTAGACTACAACCTGAACCATGTAAGGCTACCACTACTGATCAGTTAGGCTACCAGCCCGACCAAGTAAGGATATCACCTTAAAAAGTAAGGCTACAACCTATAACTAGTAAGGCTGCTACTGCTACTCATCTCGAACTATCTAGGATATCAACTAGTCCAAATAGGCTAAAACCTGTAACACCTATACCCTAATAGGCTACCATCTCTTTCCAGCAATTTAGGCTGCCAAATCTATGAGAGTCGGATGTTTATATCAGTACCGGAAACATTGTATTCCTTGACTTTTCAAATTATGACAATTGAAAACATAGTTTCGTAAAATTGTTTTTTTTTGGAATGACTGCTCTATGATTTTAGTTCGTGTATTTTTTCAACAATGCACTACACTTTTTGATAAATCTGCTTCAAACGTCAACATATGTGCAATTTTGTCTCCGTCCATTTGGATAACAGTAAGCATGGCCCTTTGCAACTTGTTTTGTTACGTATGGTATGATGATATACTACAACGGCGCAGGTATTACGTGCAGACGGTATGAATAAGTTTGGGACATATAATTAAGTAAAATGTACTCAATCCGCATTCATAGGGCTTTCCATTTTCTTAACAACAATTGTTTTAAATACCCACTACCTTTCAGCAAGTGTATTGATAGACCGTTTTTGTCTAGATTTCTGATTTGCTTAAGTTCATAAATTTGGCAAAATTGCCTTGTAAGTTTCCGTAAAATTTAAATTTGGTTAAATTGTTTTCACTGGATCTAACATTTCCACTAAGATGCTTTATGAACACTGACCCTAATGACTGTAAATAATGCTTTATTGATACATATATTATTATTTGACTAGTACGTACATAATCTAATGAAATGGAGCGAAGGTTGACAATGTTGCCCATGCATGTACGTCGTTTAAAACGTGTTTCCTAAAGGTTGCTCGTCTGAATTATCTAATCCAATGTATAATTCCTGATTAATTAAAAGCTGCATGTGAACAAATAGAAGTGCCCGCGCAATAACGCATGTAATTTTACATTTGGCAGAATATAGTTTAAACCTTTTTTTCTAGCCTAAAAACGATCATAATAAGTTGCATGCGATTAATTTAATAGATAACACGAACGGTCAGACAATGGTTTTTTTTTCTCCTCAAGTACAAAAGGATAACATAGGCATTACGATGTAATACTGTAAACCTCTGCTCTTAATATCACATTATCACATACGCCGGTATAAAGATTCTTTGACGACAGTTTTGCAACCACAATTAGCACTGATATACTTATACTTTCATAAACTTAATTGTAAGTACGACAGGCGTAATAAGGTCGGATATTAAGCAGACTAGACATACTATCTTTTCGGCATTTAATAAAAACCTCCTTTGATTTACATCGCACATGTATTAAAGAACAGAATTTATGTACAGATTTGTTCCCGTAAACAGTTTTCTTTAGCAACATAAGCAACATCTAACCGAGTTTAATCCACAATTATGTGGGCAGTTTATTTACTTTCCGATAACGTCTCCCATGTCAATTTGTGATGACATGTGTATTCCGTTCAATTAATGTTACTAATGCGTTGGATGTGCTATCAGTGACATATAACATCCCTTAAGGATACTAAACAGTTTCGTTTTCTAATTTGTTACGTTATCAAAAGAGCAACGTTTGAAAGATGGAAGATACTTCTCGCTAACTCAATTGGGAGTGTAGAAGAGGGCTACCGCGAACTGCGTCTGATAAATCAACGCCTCAAAGAACACAATGAAAAAGCTCGAGTGAATTTTTACATCGAATTATAATATTTTCATTTGCGTTTGAAATTGCAGTGAATATATAAAGTTGTTTTATTTGATTGAATTTTCGGCCATCCACGTTGACTAATTTTTATTGTTTTATTTGACTTACTGTCGAAAAAATCAACCTTTGACTAGATGAAGTTTTATGATTTCAGTTAAGCCGTTAAAAGCCTATAAAGATACTATGATTGTTGTTGCTTGCATTTTCCTCATATATTATGATATTGGCGAAACCAGTTATTCCCCTTGGCCTTGTGCATAGAATAAATCAAACATTCTCTTTATGATGGATAAATCAGAAACGGAAAGACAATACATTTTCGATCTTTCAACAGCTTAAGTATTTGCCAAAACTTAAAGAAATATTGTTTCTGACTGTCTATTCAAACTTACTGTCATATTTATTACGATCAGACTAGTACAAATATAAAGATACACTAGTGAAATATAATTGTTTGGAGTGGCTGGTTAACAATGTACCTCACGCATGTATCTTTACTGTCAAAGTGCCTTACTAAGGGTATTACACTTTAGTAAACGACAGATTGCTCGTCAACATTAGCTGATCTTATGATATTTTCTGTTTAAATGCCATTTCAAGGTAATATCAAATGAATGTCGTTTCATGTTTTTGCATGATTGTGAAGAAAGAATATATGAATCAAAATCGACTCCGCTCCTGAATGGAAGCCAGGATTTGTATCATTTTTGGAGAAAATAATAGGTATTGTACTTCTAGTTTCGGAATTCATAGAACCATCAAATAAGTATGACTGAAAACAGAACCATCCTGTTTAACATGTTACTTTAATATATTACAGTGCTATTTTTAAAATGAAGACAATGTGATATTGATAAAAAAATAATATTAATTATAATAATTTTGGATTCCACCAAAACAACGTTCGTGTTCAATTACTGATGTTACCTTAATATTTCATTTTTTCGTAATCATGTTTCAACAAAGTAACACAAGGTGCACTTAAGCTTTCATCAACTGTTGCATTTATCATCGAACATCTGACAAAAGAAAACTGCACGGCGGCTATTTTCATAATGCTGCCCTTACAATACGTTTGAGTCTTTTCTTAATAAACGAAAAACAACAATAATACAAGAGATCAAAATAATATGAAAATTTCTTTGGTTGCCTGATTAGCGAACGTACATCAAAGGTTTGTGATGAACTTTTGCATGAAAATTGCAGCAATTACCTTTCATTGATAATGTTGATTAAAACATTAACTTTATCGTCACCAATAAACAACGTTACGATAACTCAAAACGATCACGATGAATTCCCATCTAACACTTAATTTGTTCAGGAAACTATTCTATTAGACGTTTTGCACTATACATAAATGTTGAATGAGTAATAGAAACATAGATAAGCGGCGATATTCTTCTTGTTACACACTGCCAACAGAACACAAAGTTTTATTTGTGATTTAATCAATAGATTGAGCATTCAACCAGACGGATTTATATTAGGAAATAAAACGGTGTATAAATCCATAAACAAATAAATGAACAATGACTTTCCATGCGTGTTTGTTTTCAGAAAAATCATCACTCGAAAGGTGACAATTAAAAAATTAAAGGTGAAAAAAAAGGCGTCGAAAATTGGTGTTTTGATAAAAATACGATTCGGAAAACTTTGCCTCCTATTGTCGATGAAGATAAAAAATAGTCTATAACACATCCGCATTTCGAATGCACACGATGTTAAACCGTTGGTGAAGGGCATCGAAATACAATAAAAGCACAAGACGGTATGATATAATTTGACAAAGAAAACAACTGATGACATAAATATAAATGTTCTACGTGCCATAACACGTTTTAGTAAGAACATATTAATGATTTTTTGAAATAAAATGGTATTCTAGTCTAAAAAACAGAACTCTAGAATGTATCACCTTAAGGCAAGCCTTATTTCTCAATATATGAATGCACACAGACCCCGGATTTACAACCTGGCACTGACCCGTTGAGTAATAAAGTTTTTTTGAAGAAAACAAATGAAATATAGATACAATATTTTTCCTTCGTATCTCTTTTTTGGGCTCGGTAGCTCAAGCTTTGGGTACATAGTGAGTAAGTAATTGAGAGGGTAGCACATACATGTCTCTTTTCTGCATCTAGCTTAGAAGGCTCTTCCTTATACGTAAAGAAGGTCATTTAGGTAAGCACTCCTTAGTATATATATATATCAGGAAAGGGTTGACAAGACTCTCAGGCCATTATCCGGGACGTCTTCGGAAGTTAATAACACTATGTCGATCAGCAACCGTTCCGTAAAACCAATAAAAGGCGGCAATGGTAGACAAAAGTGAATTAACTGCCCGAGATAAAGATTGGATGTGTCCAATTCAGGGCTGCAATTATTGGCAATAGTGAGTTGATTGATCCGGATGAAGGCTGGTTATGTCTACGACCACATAAATGGAAAGATTTAACTAGCAACTGTTTCTTCTTTTTTTGTAAATATCAATCTCATTTTTCAATAGTGGGTTTGGTTCAATTCAAAGTGTTCTATAAAAAAATTGCACTGGCCAAAGTGGCCGAAGCACATGACCTAAGAACCTCAGTTCATTAATTGAGGTTGAAGATCATCGAGTTTATTGATCCAGATCAAGGCTCGTCATAATGCGTTAAAGCCGTTTCTAATTGTTGTCAATACATTACATTGTATTTCTTATCTTCTTGAAGGAACTACCTAACAAACAATGGCAATATTAAGCGTTGGTTTTCTGTTTTACAAAAGGCTCTGGTTTAAATTATATAGGATCATTCAAAACATGATATTTAGCTCCAATGGCTTTGTGGGTATATCTATTTATACTCAAAACTGGTCTCTTCATTGACATTATGGATTAAAACATTAACATTTTATCAACTTCAATATAAATAGTTACGATAACTCGAAATATTTAAGAAAATGTCCAATCGTTCCTGAAAAAGTAGATTTGCCCATAGTATAGAATTTCATGTTTTAATGAAAACAGAGATAAGCGGAAGTATTCTTCAAGTTAGACAAGGGAATACTTTGGTTAAACATCACTGTCTATGTTATGTTTTCTGAAAGCGGATTAATTTATAAAAAAAAAATCAAAAAAAAATCATTACCTGTGTTTCCGCAAAAGGTAATGCAAATTCAATACAGAGTATCATTTGTGGGGCGAGGGTCCCATATTTAATCGCGAAGTTTATAATATTATTTCCTAACAAAACTAAATTACAAAGGGAGTATAGAGGAGTGAGACTTTCTGTCAGTCTGTTGTATCCTTATAAAATGATTAAACGATACGAATAATTTTTGGCACACATGCTTTTCTTTTTAACGGAGTTTTGTTTCCTGTTAATACCTAGAACTTTCTTTAAGGGTATCCGCCCAAAATACCACGAAGGGTTGAATGATTTAGATGCATTTTGGTACATACTTCCTGCACCGTAAAATACAGGACATCAAGGTCGACTTGTGTCACATACTACTTACTATTTTCTTTAATTATTCAATGTTTGCAAATTAATTGGCGATAAAAGGGTCAACGGATTTAAAAATTTGTTTTACATGAGTTTGTTACATTGGTTTATTATAAATGACAATAATTAACCACCGTGTTTGGCGACGTGTTGTTGGAATGTTCCTCATCCATGTGACAACTCTAGCTTACACTAAAGGAGGCAAAAACAAGACACACAATAAATAAACAATAATATTAAATGATTGGTGAGTGCTGAAAGATTTACTGCGATCTACTAGTGTTTCATGAACTAGAAATATCCTGTTTTTGCACTTTTCTTTTAAACTCGTTATCCTTTATTAAAGCCAATATTTCGACATGTATTCATCCTACTACAGAAACATGCAAAGTAGCCAAAAGTTAAAACATAAACCCCGTTTACTGGCACAAGGTAAACGTTAAAGACATAGAACAGAAAATCAAAGAATACAACACAATCAAGAACCGCTAAAACGAACCCGTTAACCAGCTATATTTAATTTGAACATTCAAGTTAACCCTCTTTGCTAATAATAAATAAATAAACAAATGTGCTTATATACATGGAAACAGCATATCACTTCGTTTACACAATTTATCTGTGTAAAACATACTTATACATAAATATTGAGTAGCACAAGTCACATCAATTATCAGTTGAAAGTTGTCTTTTAAAACATTGGGATATTACCTTTTAAAAACATAAATCAAGTCAAACTACAAAAGACTAGGATTCTCTTGCGTAAGGAGATGAATTTTATATTTCTGAAATCTTCTTTTTGCATCAAGTAAGGAAACAACGTCTACACAGAACATCACCTCTACCAACTTCAACTGCTTCCCAGTTAAGCTACAACCTCTTCCCAGACAGAAATAAACCTCTAGCCAGTTAAAGAACCACCTCTACCAAGTTACATTACCACAATACCCAAATGGACTACCACCTGTACCAAGTAAGGCTATCACTGCTGACTAGTTAGGCTACTTCCTCGACCAAGTAAGAAATCAACTCAACCAATTTAGGCACCTATAACCAGTAAGGCTACTGCTACCCACCCCGAACTATCTAGGTTACCAACTCGACCAAATAGGCTAAAACCTCTGCCAAATTAGGCTACCACCTATACCCAGTAAAGCTTTCATCTCATCCTAGCCAGTAAGGCTACCATATCTAACCTGTTATTCTACCACCTTTAACCAGTAAGGCAACAACTGGTACCCAGTCAGGCTACCACTTTTTCCCAGTAAGACCATTGCTTCACAGTAAGGATACCGCCTCTATACGGTAAGGTTACCAACTCCAACTAGTCTACCCAGGAACTCTACCGCTGTCACCCAGTAAGGCTACCACCTGTTTCCAGTTAAGCTCCTAGCTTCAACAAATATGCTACCACTACTACCCAGTGGGGTAACCACCTCTTTCAAGGTCAGTTCCTTGCTCCTAGCTTCATCCAGTAGGCTACATGGAGACACTACCACTGCTACCAGATCAGGCTTCATTTATGTTTAAACATTTTTGCTACAGAGCTTGTTTCTGTAGCTCTTCGCATAAATATTCACTGCTACCAGTTCCGCCACCATCTCTATCAAGTTAGGTTATCTCTACCTAGCTTATTTACCATCCCTTACCATTACCATAAGGTCACCTTTTCTAAACAGTAAGGTTACAACTCTTACCAAGTAGGCTGCAACTTTAAACCCAGTTGGAATACCTCTTATGTCAAGTAGACTACCAACTCTATCTAGTTGGCTACCAATTTTACCCAGCTCGGTTTCTAGCCTTCAGTCTTCCGACAATACTATTATAGTATTGTTTGTAAATAAATGTTCCATCAAATTATCAGCATTATGAAAACAAGTTCAAGAAGGCTTTGAATTCTAAACGAAATAATGAAAGAAAATTAATCTAAAAACTTTAATTACCTTAAACAGACTTACAATTACACTCTTGGATGTGTGTCTGTGTAGATTGCAGAAAAAAAAACTTCTGATAACAATAATAGCTCTTTGAAACTTGTTTGTGTTATGTATGATAAAGTAAACTTATACTGCATAGACTTCATATCGAAAATCCACATATGTATATGTTTTACGTGCAGATGGCTATACGGTAGGAGTGAGTGTGTTCAGTATAATTACGGGCCAAAGACATAACTCAAACGATATAACTTTTAATACCCACTACTTTTCATTATATTTATTGATATACCATTTATATTTACATTTTTATTTTGCTCGTTATCATTAATTTGGTAAACATTGGATTGCAATGTTTTCTTTCACATTTAACTTTGAATTTATCATTGTTTTTACTTATTTGAACATTTTCACTTAGATATTTTATGGATACTGCCCATAATGACCGTAAAGGATTCTTTAATGCTACATTTATATTTGATTTCTTGTACTAACATACTCGAATGAAATGGAGCGAAGGCTGGCAATGTTGCACATAGAGGAACTTTGTATGAAACGTGTGTTCCCTGAAAGTTGCTCGCCTGAATAAGCCGGTCCAATAGATGATTAAATACTGAAAACTCTGCATGTTAACAATACAATATGCAGAGGACAGTATCAATTTTTTTCTGACATAAAAACATAAAAATGCGATTTAGTTTATAGAAAACATGAACGGTCAGATAACAGGTTTAATGCCCTCTGGTGTTAAAAATCATTGACGACAGTTTGCACCAACCATAAGCACCAATATACTTATTCTTTCATACTTGTTTGTTAAGTACGTCAGGCGTAATAAGGTCGGATATCAAGCAGATTTTATACACTAGGGTTTCAACTTAAAAAACAACAACCCTGCTTTGAGTTACATCGCAAATGCATTTAAACAGAATGTATATATCAAGTTGTTCCATTAAACGGTTTTCTTAAGCAACATTAGCAACATCTAACTGAGGTAAATCCACAGTTATGTGGGCAGTTAATCTACTTTCCGATAACGTCACCCTTGTCAATTTGTGATGACATTTGTATTCCGTTCAAGTAAGGTTACTAATGCGTTGAATGTGATGTCACTGACATATAACATCCCTGAAGGACACTAAACAGTTTCTATTTCTCATATATCACGTTATTAAAAAGGCAACGTTCGAACTGTGGCAGATACTCATCGCTTACTCAACGGGAAGGGTAGGAGTGGGCTGTCACGAACTGCGTCTGAGTAATGTGGTATCAAAGAACACACTGGGAAAGTTCTGGTGAATTCCAATTTTTTTATTAACTGTAAACAATTAATTTTCGGCCATTGAACAGAAGTCCCCGTTGACTTTCTTTTAATTGTTTTGTTTTGCTTTATGTCGAAAAACCGACCTTAGACTAGATGAAGTTTTAAGATTCCAGATAAGCCGTTAAAAGCCTTTTTTAATATTCTGTAATTGTAGTTGCTTGCATTTCCCTCATATGTTCTATAGAAGACCGTTATTTCCGTGGGCGTTGTGCATGGATTAAATTGAAAATTCTCTTTATGATAGATAAATGAGAAACGGAAAGACAATTATTTAGTATTTGCCAAACCTTTAACAAATGTCTATTTAAATCGTGGTCTTTCGTTTGGTTGTTGGTCCAAGCATACTTAAATATCCGTTGACCCTTTTATCGCCATTGTGGCGAAAACTTCTCAGACAACGATGCCGCTTTCCGTATTTCATTATCAAGAATATGAATATGCTAATACAACTTTGACTTGAATTAACGTATAGCTCATTCTGAGATTTTAAACTAAATGTTCAGAATGTTATTTGTTATAACATTTAAGGAATTAGCTTGAAAAAAAATCAAAAGCAACGCATAGTCAATTTTACATTATAATAAAAGTATGGACACTTCATTGACAAAATATAATGAATTATTAATCAACTATTACGTATTTGGCGAGATACAGAGACAATTGCGGTACAAATACCAGACAATTGAAGACAATATATGCCAGAACTCGCTCAATATCGACTAAACTCGGCCAATATCAACAAAACTCGTCTAATATGAGTTGAATTTGAGAAATGGGCCATTTTTATTGGCTGTCGAAACTCGCCTAATATGAGAAATATGCGGGAAATTATTTTTAAAGTTAGCCATTTTGTTTTTCGTTTACCGATTGTTTTGAAAAAATTGTGCTTCGTATAAACCTAATTGGAATACTTGAACCTATTGAATGATTGAACCACCTTGTTGGTTTGATATTAAAGTTGTATTTAACTCGTTTTTGGATTTGACGACTATAACGATTTTGTACACCGACAAAATGGACGACGAAGGTGAAACATTTGACGTTTTGGCAAATGATTTACGAATTTAAGACAAAAAGACATGCTTCCTTACAATGTACAGTGCTTTATTCATAAGTATGTGTAATGTCACTCTAAGAATGCATGTCAAAATCAGCAAAGTCAAGTCTAGAAAAGCAGACACCATGAATGAATAAGAGATAAATACATCTTCACTGTGAACCAAAGCTAGGTTATTAGAATGTTTTTAACCAAAATGGTAATAGTTAATTTATAAAATACTTAATAAAAAGGTGATTTCATATTGGCCCAGTTACTATGTAATATGAAATCACCTAATTTATAACATTATAATACTTAATCAAGGTCTTGTTTGAAGGTAAAATAATCACCGCCTTACCAACACCAAACACGACACATATACATTAATCCCAATAAATTGACTGCACAATGTATATTTGTACAATGTAAGACAACCTTTCTAACCACTAAATGATACATGAAGTAGAACATTTGATTTTGAACATTTCAAAAGTATGTACAATATGTACAATAGTACAAAAGAAATGCAATTACCTGCAATCATAATCATTATATAAATTCGTTTAAGGGTAGGAGACAATCTTGATTTCTAATTTCTAGCAAGGATGTTTTGTATTCAACTATTTTTCTGCAAACACAGACATTAGACCAAACCTTTAAAACACATTACGGTGGGGAGTGCAAACACGTCCTAAGTTGCACCCGTTCTATTTTTAGTCTTAACTGTCACGTTTATCTCGGATAGTGTACAGAACCAATTAATCATCTGTTGATTTTAGAGTTGCACCCACCATTACTAAACGCTTACCATTAATTTTGTTCAAGAAAATAAATTTTTAAGCTGATATTGAAATAAAGGTGTGTATACTGCTTTTACTTGTCAACATCATAACTCATTCGGCCTACTGTAAAGCACTTGCGAAAGTTAACAACGTTGTTAACTGGATCGATGTTTACCGTCAAATACCTTTTACTCTAAAAGGTTCAGGACAAATATGTGGTCTGTGGTACTTTTCACAAATACTGTAAAAGCCGAGTAAGCTTTGATTGGCATACATCAACACATTATAAAAATGTTCACCTTCAAAACATAACAACGGTGTTGTAACCAACATTGCTGAGTTTAACAAAGTTCTTAACAATCGACCCATTGTAAGTTCCCAGTAGCAAAACCGCTTACGGTAAGCCCAGTTTACTTATAGAAAAAAAGCAATCCTGCTATCGAGAACAGAAACATACAATTGGATTTGATTGATCCTAATAATGAAGTCGTTACAAAATCTAATAAAAAACAACTTTGAAAAGCAGACCACTCGAAAAATTAACAGCCATTTCATTTTTTTAGTTACGGTTTTAGTAGGGGCAAAAATTGCATAGCTTAATTAAAAAAAATATTTCGGTGGTACGCAAGGGAATAGTCAGTAAACAATTGGTCTTCACATTAGACGAGAGTTCAACTTCACTCTTGTCATAACAGTTATCATTAAGATAAAATTGATTTGGTTATACTTACTCCAGCAAGCGTAAACATGAAGGACAATAAGTAAATAGCAACTTGAACATGTCATGTTTTTTGTTTTATTTTAAAAGGTAGATTTATAACCAGCTTTCATCCAGCTTGCAATTGTCTTGTAAATTGGAATCTTAGTTTGCCGATTTTCAATAAATCGTTACATGTAATAGTGTCCGGCAAAATGAAATTAAAGCTCAATGATTAGCCAGTTTTATCAATATCCGAGACTGTCACCGACATCAGTTTCTAAATGGCATTTGAACTGAACACTTCATTTGGAGTGGGCTATCAAAATGACACTATACGTATCTGTATAAGAATATATTATCCAAGCGCGAACGAGAGTGGGATGTTTTCAATAGAACCGGAATTATAAACGCCTTGACTTTTTGATTTGTTATAATTGAAAACACATTTTCGTGAAATTGCTCTTAAGAATGTATTTGATTTATGAATTTAGTGTTCGTGTTATTCTTTCAACTGTTTTGGCTGACTTATCTCCCATTGGGATGTACAATCGATTTTATCAAGGATCACATGACCGTTAACACATGCATAGTATGCAAATACTATAGTTTACATTATTACAACGTACTGTTCATGTGCTCCACCATTACTTACTCTATTTCCTTCATGGCAAAACGACAACCCTGTTATGTTCAGTATATACAAGATGTCTGCGAGAATTCAACGTTTTATACCCTTTACGTTAACGTTAAACGTTCAGTATTAACGTTAAAGCTGAATATTTAAAAAGTATTTATACAAAATTTAGGTCATTTTGTTTTCTTAAAGCACAAAATGTACAGTTACAGTTCCTTCATTCTTTTTAAGATAAGATTGCATTTCAAATTTGACAACATCAAGTACTTTGTGGTCATCTAAAAGAAAATTGAAACCTAGAAATTAGTTTTTTGTTTGTATTAAAAACACATCAACATAAACTGATGAAACGCATAGCTTTGGATTGGTTAAATCATCTTTTTGCTGCTTTATGTTCAACTACGTGAGCTTGTAAATATTTACCAACATTGAAATATATATTCTATTTAGGTTATTAGTATTAGTTTTATATGATACGAAACAAGGGTTAAAGGTATATATTGAAGAATTAAAGAATAATGGTATATGTAAAATGAAATACGAAGCGATATATGCAACTCATATAAAACATGTCAATTGATGGATTAAGGTAAATTTAAAAACAAACAATTTGAAATTAATCAATAACGTTATTTAAGTATGATACGCAATGTTTAAACTGTGAGCTAAGCAACTTGTGGATTGTGTGTATGAAGGAAAAAGTTGGAGGACAACACAACTTTAGCCCTTTGCAAAAACCAGCTACAGGAGGAAAATTCACTTTTGCGATGGCAGATTTTTTAATTTCGAACAACGTCAGATATAACACTTTGTAAATTAATTGTAAATTCATTCATATAACACTCTAGTATGTTAAAGTATACAAGCAGTAGTTACTTGCCGTGGAATAGTTTAATAAGAGTTGTCACTATCTGCTTCTGGATCGACTGTCGTAAACAAGAAAAAAAAACAGAGACTGCATTGTTAAATGCGTCTATCATTTGATACAAGATTCAACACACAATAATCTTTATGTAAGGACGGGTATATGATTACAAGAAACAGTAGCTCAAAACGCTATTTTCCATCATGAATACCATTTATACATAACATTATAAACACATACCAATGAACTGTCGAAATGGAAATAAAAACATATTGTTTTATATCTGTTCAATATTGGCGAAAATATTTACAAAAGCCCTTTCTTATTAATATATTAATGCAAACAATTACAATAACACAATATTCTTGCGCACGGTTCCGCTAGCTGCCATACCACTTTGAGTATTAAAAGACGATATTAATAGAACATATTTTAAACAGCAAAGTGGTACGTAGCATTATGTTTATTGGAACTATAGCATGGTAATCTTTATAACTGATACACCCGAGACCATGTTTCCGATAACATTGAACATTTTGTTTTTTGAAGATAAATTATATTGTGAAAAAGAAAATTAAAAGGACCTTACATTTGATTATAAAATAAATTGCAAGCTGATGTAACATTTTTTTATCATAATCGAATTAATTTGAAAATAAATTACTTATAGAAAAATATATGGTTGACCATAGCATTTGCTTTATAATTGCCTCAGTGACAAGAATAATTTCCAATGAGTTGAACTTGTTTTGAAATTTTTATGTTGTGAAATAATAAAGGATTTGACAGGCATGACGTATGAACATTACAAATTGGTTTTGGATGGCACTAGCTATTTAAATATCGAGTAATTGAAAACTAAAAAAGCAAACCTTTTCTCACGTGTTTCGGAATTAGATGGCAGTATTTCTGTTCTTCAAATATTTCCTGTATTTACTTCGACTGATTTTGACATTTCAATATGTGAATAGCTAGGGTCTATCGAGCCTAGGACATTTGCATACGAATTCGGAATTGAAATACCCTTGCCATTTCGCTGAAGTACTTTACATTTTTCAGAAAAGAAAACGTCTTCAACAAAACACTTTCTGTTCAACTGGGTTCTAACCTTCACCGATCGTTAATTTCCGATACTTCGGGTCCCGGTACTATAATACGAAACGTTAAACTTATTTCTCTTCCCTTGCAACGCACGTTTCCGTTCAAATTTATTGGAAGGCTTTGCTTGTTTGAACAGGTTGCCTACCAGATACTCGTCGGCCATATATATATCGTGTTAAATACATAATGTAGAATGTTATCATCTTCGTCGGGCAATTATGCCATAATCGCCTTCACGTGCCGTCATAATCGCACGGATGGAAACGAGAATCGTTTTTATGGGGACGAATTTCAATTTTAAATGTTACTACTTAAAGTAATACGTATGTGTATTATTAGCATACAACTAAGCAGCGTAAATATTGAACATAGCCTTGGTTATTTGAATTGCATGTGTTCTTTTTAACAGCTACCTTGAAAGACAAAACAACGTATTATATTTGAAGTAACTATTGTATTAGGTTTGTAAAGGTTTTACATTTTGTTTTTAAAGTGATATCCATGACCTACAAGTTCCCAGTTTAAACATTAACATCCTCCTAATAATTTATAAACGATTATCCACCATTTTACAGACGAAGAAATGTATCAATGTCCTACTTTTATTAAACAATTAAATAAGAAGCGGAAAATTGAATTCATCATGGAAGATCGGCTGTCGTATTTGCACAATAAAACAAATGACTTTTTGTATAATGGATTTGTTTGTTGAGACTTGGATAAATCTGAATCTGTAGACACAGATGCAAAAATGATATCACTGTATTAAGTAACGTTATTTCTATAATTTCAGCGAACTGAGAAGAAAATCATCCGTTGTACATTTTCTCAAATCGTGCTTGCCTCAGTGTTTTATGATGCAATGACTCACCTTCGGTGATGAAAACTTTTTTAATTTGATGAACACATATATTTTGCTTTTGGAAATGCTAAATGTCAATCGTCTTAAGTAATAAATCATCTTTCATTGGTAAGGTAGTTCAATTTACCGAAAACGCATGTCTTGTTTGCAAGAAAAAACGGCCTCAACAATAAATAAAGCATATTTAAAGAATACAAGGGTAATAACAGTGGAACGCCAAAATTATTGTTTCTAAAAGTCCAGTCTTATTCCAATTCAAGTCTCGTTGTGTGTTTTAGTACTTTTTCCATGACTTGATCAGTTCTTGCTCCATATTTACTGACACTTTAAGTTGGTCGTGTAAGATGTGTTTAAATAAAGCCGTATGTAGTATTAATATGTTTCCCGAGTTTTTGCAGTGTCTGCTTATATAGGACAGTCATCCTCATAATGATGTTATTACAGTGAATCTGTTTGAGCAGCATGTTAAGTGGGGCTCAAAAAGTTCCGATTGGGGTTAAAATTGACATTCATTAAAGAAGGGTTTTATTTGTATGTCTTGTATGTAAAAACAAGAACATGCCCCTGAAAGGGATTCAACGGATACGTCAATTGTAAATATTATATTTTAAATTTACTCTACTACCTCATTTTTGATACTACTGCTTCTACTTTAACCACAATCAAAAATGACAAACTTAGTCATACAATCCGTGATGGAAAAAAACCCTCTGATGTTTCCATGCTTGTAAATCAGTAAGTAAAACTTTTTCCACCAACTTGAACCTGCAGTAATGCCTAGATAAACTATTCCGATTTGCTTTTGTGAAGGCAGCTTATTTAACTCCCAAGAAAACGTCACGTTAGCCACTTTTAAAAGGAAATTTGCATTCAACAGAATAAGACAAGTCCTGTTTGATACGGTAACTAATGTAATGAAGCTGCATTTTACACCCATTTAAGGTCATTGTCAAATGAGAAGAGACAGTTAAATTGTCTTGTTCGTTACTTTAGGGCAATATTCCAAAGGTGCAGACTTCTTGCCGGGGGAAGGTGAAAGAGAGTTAGTGTATCATTAAGTAGAGTTTGACGTTCAATTAGTTTGTTGGATTTTTTATCAGACATATGGCTATTGATTTGTGTTAGCCTAGGTAGTTTGAAGGGGAACGCTCCGGTGTTAGATGACATAATACATTTATCGCGACGTCAACAAGGCTGACTATGTTTTGTAGTTGGTGATAAAACTTGATGGTGAAATTTCCATGAAAACACGTGTTTGTTAAGAAACAACTAGACAGTGTGAAATAACATTTATTGGAATTAGATCTTTGTTGTATATGATAAGTGCCAGGCCAGAGATTTATTTTCGGAAATAATGACCACGACATGCGCCCTAGTTAATTAATCTTCAATACTTTACTTAAGATTAATGTTCATTATTACCTAACATATGGTTAGATGCAAGATTGCTTTCTGTTTTATTAGAGAAATACAAAAGTAACCGAAATGATGTTTGAGAAACTAGAATACGCAAAGATTAGGTGATAGTTTTAAGTAATAGTGGTGCTGTCTTGTATATGTTGTTGTGATTAGTGAAAAAAAATACGTATTGAAATAAGTTGCATAAATCACGAACAAGTAAATCGATGATGTAGTTTTTTTAAATCTTATTTCGACCCCAAAAGACAACAGAGAAAGACACAACAGCAAAACAGTATAAAGGATTTCTCAATTTATATTCAATCAGTTCAACAGAATATTCTTAAATATGGACATACATTAAATACAAACTATTGTCCAAACACGCACAGATTCTCTGTTATTGATTTTGGTAGTTTTTAATATCGACTCATTTTATATATAAAAAACAGTTTATTAGCACAATTTAAATACAACAGAGCCTTTCGAAAGATTTCCCAAAAAGATTGAATTTGAATTCCCAATTTTTTTTATCAGCGGTCATTTAAAAAACAACTGTGAATAAACCTTAACTTCACCAAAGCCAAAGCCAGATCAGAATAACTAACCTGTTATACACAATTACAATGCTCTAGTACTGTTTATGGAAATATTCAGGATTATTCAATTTCTTTAAACTTCTTAATTTGTATTAAGAAAGAATGCTCTAGTACATATTTTGACAAACACATGTTAACAGAATCACAGGTGAAGACATAGTTTGATTTAAGACACCTTACGGAAAACATAGATCATTGAACAATGAAAAAAAAATGATAACGGATTTGTTTTGTTCTATGTATCTTAACGTTAACCTGAAATAAGTATTAGGCCATCTTTGTTCTCTTTTTACACCCCGTTATAATGCATAACTGATAAGCAATAATGTCCACTAAGGAAGAACGGATAAGCTGTCTTTTGTATTCCCTCAAAACGGACATGCGTTTCAGAGTTACTACCGAGCATGGACATTACTGTCTTACACTGGCCGGGAATGACGACCCACGTACATTGACGAGCTATTTCCGAATAATATTTTAAAGCATAGCAATACTGAATTACTACTTAAGCAAATTCAGGTCAGTGTATATGAAAAATATAATTGAAAACTTCAAAACATCGTTGACAATCGATGAACTAGTTAACTTGCACTATAAATTACTGAAAGAAATGTAAGTATATTGAAGAACTACATTTCTAAGACATTGAGCGAGCTTGTTGCGAAAACATGTCATTAATTTGTCAGGAGATATGATTTCGTCTGGGTGATACACAATTCCTGTCAAACAATAGGAAAAGATAAATGTTTTATTTTTGAACAACATTTCATATGAAATATAAATTATTGGATATGTTAGTTATTTTGTCCGCATAAAAGCAGGTTTATTTTTCTTCTCTTACAAGCAAGATTTAGTGTTGAAATACTTGTATTCAGTCCGGAACGTGCTATTACCGTATACAATTCACGGGCACAATTACAAATGATAATATTACTAAGTATTTGTTTCACATTCGTGTCTTTTATTTGGGCTTTGTTTGGCTTTGATTATTTTGCTTTTTTGAAAAGGAAACTTGTTAAGTGAAAGGCGTGTCTATATAGATGCCATTTGTTTATTCAAATGAAAACATAGATGCAAGATATTTCACTTCAATGTGTACGCAAAAACAACATCTTAGGTATTTAAACAATGATATAAAATCTATAAACAAAGATAAAGAAATAACAAATTCCATGTGCCTTGTTTCTCATTTTTTGTTTTTGTGTTTTATGTCTTTGGCGTTTACCCTGTGTCATTAAACGGGGTTTATGTCTAAACTTGTTTGCCGCCAAGCTTGTTTCTGTAATTTTGCACACACATATTTATGGCGGCGAAATATGATTATATTTTAGAGCTTTGTCAGACTCTTCTTGGAAATGACAGATTCGGTTTCGAACAAATAATTTAGAAAAAAAACTGTTATCTGCGAATATAATTTATTATACATATCTGATCTATATTTTCATTAGTTGGTGGGTTGTAATCGTCATAACGAAGTTTCCAGTATAACTGAACTATAAGAAGAAATATAAAAATATTTGTTTGACGATTGCGGGGAATGCGTTCAGCCCAATCCTTTATTTCCAAATGATTTCCAAACACTACAATGCACTTTTTCTCTTCTGGAAGGAGTTACATAACGAAAACAAGCGATAATAAAATACTTGCAAAACATATGAGCTGTTTTGTTGGTTTCCTGTTGTACAAACGTCTTCTGATTGAAATCATAAGAAAAGAGGATAATAAGTCCCCAATGGCTGACAATGCTTTACTTAAACCTGGATGGAATGTCTTATGAACGACAATATCGACTAAAACATTAATGCTTTTATCAACATCAATAAAAATCGTAACGATAACTAAAACGAGCAAAGGAATATCTGCTTAATAATTCGTTCTGTTAAAGTTTGTATCAGTCGATATTGACATTATATAGACGTTGAAAGATTAATTAAAATATAGATAAGCGGAATAGTTCTTATGTATAACAGTTAAGGCAAAAGAGAACTAGATTCATATTCAATATTTGAAAGTGAACTATTCAATAATTATTAAAAAAGTATAGGGAGAAAAGAAGACAGGTTTGTGACCCACGACCTCTTGGATGAGAGGTGGACACTTCTAGCTTCGGAGTACATTGAACCTAGCATTAACTTTCAGGTACACTAATGAATCACGTACCAATGTCCTGAAATGGTTTATTATAGTAAATAATCATATCAGTGAAGCGTCGGAACTATCTACAAACCAAAACGTTCGTTGATTGTACAGCGTCTTGTGGGATTCTATATAACTTTCGCATTTATGACATAATTAAGGGCCATGATCATGTAAACTATATTATTATAGCTCAGATATTGCGATACGTTAGAGAATGTACACACGTAATAGGGTCGGATCTAAAGGCGATGGAACATAGTATGTTTACTTGAAAACCACCTTTGAATTACGTCGCACATGTATCAAAGTACAGAATGTCTATACCTATATGTTCTTTTAAAAAAGTTTTTCGCCAGCAACTTTAGCTTGTTGCAAGGTTAAACTGAGGCTAACTCACAATTGTGAAGACAGCTTATCTTATTTCCGGAAAGGTCTCCAATACAAATTCGTAATTGTCATATGATTTATTGACTATTAAGCGTTATCAAAACCACCCTTTTCAGATTAATTTTGGCGAAATAGTATATAATATTAATTCATTTTCCTGATCTAACTATGTTATTTAAACAAAAGTTAAAAGAGTCATATATTGGGCAAATTTATTTTCAGTATTTGCTTAAATAAACTAAATCATAACATTACGAAATTCTGTGGCATTAGTAGACATTCGAATTTTTATTTTTTATTTTTAACACCAAAATATTCATAAATCCAAAAAAAATACTACTCATTCCCTAGTGTCAAATATCAAAATTTTATTGTTTCAATGTCTGTTTTGATCATGTTATTTTCCCCATAAACAAGCACCATATGAGTCTTCCAGATTTTTTTCCCAAGATTCGGGGACATGGTTTAGTACAATAATTATACTTGAAACCAGTGGAATTATATAGCAACAATGATAACAACAAGATAACCAATAATGCACTTGATTAGAATAAACGTATTTCTTACATAGCATGATACGCTTAGTTACCATATCTTACCAGTAACAGTAAGGCCACCACTTTTAAACAGCAACAACTCGTATCCAGTTCGGTGCCACTCTAAACCCACCTTTACGTAGTTGGCTACCACTTTTACCCAGCTCGGTTACTACTAACAATTCAGTCTATCGACAATATAGTATTGTTTGTAAATAAATATTTCCATCAAATTGTCTGCAGGGCGAAAACAAGTTTAAAAAAGGTTATGAATTATAAAACGAAATAATGAAAGAAAAGTAATCTTATAACTTTAATAACCTTAAACAAACCTACATAACACTCTTGGATGTGTATCTGTGCAGATTACAGGAAAAAAACCTTCTGATTACAATAATGGCTTTTTGCAACTTATTTCTGTTATGTATGGTAAAGTAAACTTATACTGCATAAGCTTCACATCAAATGTCCACATATGTACTGGTATTACGTGCAGATGGCCATAAGGTAGGAGTGAGTGTGTACTGTATATTTAAGGGCCAAAGACATCACTCAAACGATTAACTGCAGTGTGCAAAGATTATCAGGCAAAATGTCCTTGAGCCGTATTCATAATCTTTCAACCTTATATCTTCTATTTTCGGCGAAACCGTTATTCCCATTTGCCTTGTGCATGGAGTAAATTAAAAATTCTCTTTATGATAGATAAATGAGAAACGGAACAACAGTTAACTTTAGGTAGTTGCCAAAACTTAAACAAATGTCGTTTCGGACTGTCTATTTAAATTGTGGTCATTCGTTTTGTTGTTGGTCCAAGCATACTTAAATAACCGTTTTGGGGAAAGCTTCTCAGACAACGATGCCGCTTTCCGTATTTCAATTTCGAAAATATGAATATGCTAATACAACTTTGACCTTGACGTATAACTCATTTTGTCATTTTCAAATAAATGTTTAGAATCTTATCTGCCTTTGAGACATCGTTAAAACATTTAGGGAATTAGCCTGTATTCAGAAAAAATCAAAAGCAACGCATAGCCAATTTTAGATTTTAATAAAAATATGGAAACGTTATTGACAAAACAATAATGAAACACTTAATCAAGGTCCTTTTTGAAGGCAAAAAATCACGGCCTAACCAACACCAAACACGACACATACAAATTAGAATTGATATTTATGTCCATGAATCCTTATAGGTTAACTGCACAATGTATACTTAAGACAACCCTTTTAACGTCATTAGGGAAAGGCCATGGAAACAGGAGTGACTCGGGGGGATAATACTAGTTGAGGAGTGCCCATCCTCACCACGACATCACGAACAGCAACCATGCTAGACGAAGGAGCATTAAATAAACCATGTAAGTAACAAGCCGTATATTTATGATTAATACGGCTTAAAAAAAAAGAAATGTAAACAATTAGCATGGAACTGGGATATTCAGATATTCGTATCAAAGGGCTATGAATGTAAGTATCCTTGAGCATTTTGTACGTTGATGTGATCAAAAATGCTTGTTTTTTTTAATTTATCTTTGGAATTCTTAAATCATTTTTGTTAGCTAAATGTTTAGACAGCGTGTTCATATTTTTACATGTACTCATGTACATGTTACATATTTTTATATGTACTTATGTACATTATTTATGTATATGATATGAGTATGTAATCTTTAATTTGATTGTTATATCTTAGAAAAATATCAGACTTAAAAGTGTATTTAAAAATGATGTGTTTTGGTACGTGACCTATTTCAAACATACCATAATACATGTACATACCCGTTATTTGTTTACAAAATGCATATTTTCAAAATTAACTTGTGAGAAAAAGTTGTACATGGTTTGGGGCTTGAAGCCACAACTGCTTGGACACTAGCGACATTCATTTGCTTGGTGTAGGTCTCGTTAAAACCCCAGACTGTTGTGAATCATTATCAACCATACGCACAAGAACTACATATTTGTACCTACCAACCCTTACTCTTGGCTAAAGCGGATATTAGTGCAGACTGTATAATACTTGTGCATTTGTATTTTATGGTGGTAGTTTCTGTTGGTTGATAAACAGAAGTCTAATTTCTTTCAGGCAGGGAAATGACTGAATATTACTAAGTCACCAACACTGGGTTATGAAGAATTCGAGCCTGCTGCATTAAATACTATGTTGGATCCTTGAGATAGATTTGACAGCCATATCTATGCACAAGGCAGTCGCATCTGACAGAGACGATGTGAGTATTTCATATAAAACATATTTGACTTGGTTTTTGTTTTTATAAACCCACTGTATTCAATAATCAAGTGGTGGTGGTGGTGGTGGTGGTGGTGGTGGTGGTGATGATGATGATGATGATGATGATGATGATGATGATGATGATGATGATGATGATGTTAATCATGACTGCTACATTATGTAGAATTGCACAGGCTGTAGCTATGCGACAGGCCTTGTCTGGACTAGGTCTGATCTGAAATAAAAATAAATTTTATATAAATAGTAATCATAGCAAAGTTTTTAATATCATCACACATCAGAAAGGCAAACAGTAAAGTTAAAAATGAAAGCAGTCACTTTATGCACTTAAACTATAGACTGAATAAACTTCGAGTAATCAAAAAAACATATTAAAGAAAGTACCTCACTGTGCAGCACGTGGATGCGCCGCTTGAGCCTCCCAAAGGCCCTTTCTATGCAAACCCGGGTTCTAGTATGGGCTAGCTGGTACCTCTCCTTGGCAGGAGTGTCAGCATTCGTAAACGGCGTCATGAGGAATGGTCGTAAAGCATACCTGGGGCGGGGAATAAAAACAATATCAATAATAAAATTGATAAAAAAACAACAACGTCCCGATGTTACAATCTTGTAATCATGCGGCAAAGTTCAATATCTCAACTGATTTCATCTTGTTGGGTGTGTAAGATTGTTTATACTCGCCATCGGGCCTTGCTCATTCAGCGATTGCTCCCTTAAGAATATCAGTCATTTCAATTTTTGGAGCATGCTGTGCACAGACAGAATGTAATCCTGATTTGAGCTACTCTGGTTCTTTAACGTCCATCAATGTATAGCTTACCCACTTTCTTCCAGACATAGATTGTCTCGTTGTAGCCTGTTGCACAACCCGGATGTCCTGAACACGTGTGAATCATGGCACGAGCCCGGCCAACTGGCGTTGACACTTGTGAACAATCCTGGGAAAATAATGATTTAGTTATTTACCAATTAGCTCAACAGCACGTTCAGTCTTACAATTTTATGACATGATTATAAACAACAGTTACCTTTTTTATCATCAATTCAATTCAAACATTTATTGCATGAAGGCCTCCAGCCCATATCATCAGGGACGGTCCCTTAATGTTCCTTTATGTACAATCACAAATGAAAAGTTTATATGTATCGATGTCGGGGAGAGAGGGAGCACTAAGAGCTGTATGTCCCATCTAAAACCACTCAATCATCCAATTCTGGAGCCATCCATGCGTATGGTTAGGTAGAGTGGTAAACTGCATTAAGTTAAATGCAAAACATTTAGGTGGACCATTTGTAAAACTTTCTATGATAATTGTCACATTCTGACCAAACCGAATATGCCCATAATTGATCGATAATCGGGGTGAATTTCAGATTTCATGACCGTTTCGGTCAAAGACGAGTTGACAAAAATTATTTAATAAGCGTTTACAAGAAAAGGATCTTTAGAATGTTTCTGGTGAAATTTCAATCATTTTTCACCTTCATGGTCGCAAACTGCCTGCATGTTGATACTATGATAGCCTTTTCGGTTGACATAAGCTGGCCTAACAGAAGGGGCCTAGATACGGATGTGTGTCCAGTCAACGCACCCCACTACGTGAGGGAAGCCTGCCGATGTGAAAAATCCGTTCTTCACTCTATTCTTCTCTTCGCCGGAAGACCATACAATGAATCATTTCATTCTTTTGCAAATAATATATGTCACGTGGGTTACCACACGAGAAACTGTTGATTTGTGGTAACCCATGCTGTCTCCTACAACATTGAAAAAGGCCTCTGTGGCGAGGAACCGAAGGGTTATAAGAACCATCTGTCGCACACTGAGGGCTCTGTTCCGGTGAGTGTCTCTTTTTATGTCATCCTTCAAGATATCCTCCAAAAATGCTACGCCATCTTTTGTGAAACGATACCTCTCGTGCATTTCCCCATCATCAAGATGCTGAACATGAGGAGTATGTCTATACTGACGCTGTTTCCTTACAGTTGGTAAAAATATACCTGCCATGATAAAGCTGCCGTTAACTTTAATCGAGGTTCTTATCTCAATTAACTTTAACGGTCAGTTTCACCGTTAACTCCATCGTTAAAACTTAACATTTCTTTGAGCAACAGAAAATTAACGCCATGTTGAAATTTAACGAACCGTTAGCTGTTTAACGGTCCGTTAAGCCTAACGGAGGTTTTGAGCAACCGGCCCCTGAAGGACACTCTATAGTTTCTATTGCTCATATGTTACGTTTTCAAAAGAGAAACGTGCGAAATGTGGAAGATACTCATCGCTTACGCAACGGGGAGGGTAGGAGAGGGCTGTCACGAATTGCGTTTGAGAAACTGTCGTATCAAAGAACACACTGAGAAAGTTCTGGTGAATTCCAACATCGATATTTCTTTTGCTTTTGTTATTTCAGTGAATACTTAAAATTGGTATTTGTTTTATTAACTGTAGATATTCGATTTTCGGCAATAGAACGAAAGACCCCGTTGACTTATTTTTTGTTTGTTTTACTTTGCTTACTGTCGAGAAATCGACCTTAGACTAGATGAAGTTTTACGATTTCAGTTAAGCCGTTAAAAGCTTTTTTTAATATACTGTAATTGTAGTTGCTTGCATTTCTCTTACATCTTCTATTATCGGAGAAACCCGTTATTCCCATTAGCCTTGTGCAAAGACTAAATTGAAAATTCTCTTTATGATGGAAATATGAGAAACGGATAAACAGTTAACTTTCAGTATTTGCCAGAACTTAAACAAATGTATTTTCGGACTGACTATTTAAATTTAGGTCAATCGTTTGGTTATTGATCCAAGCATACTTAAATAACCATTGTGGCGAAAGCTTTTCATACAACGATGCCGCTTTCCGTATTTCAATTTCGAGAATATGAATATGCTAATACAACTTTTACCTTGACTTGTAACTCGTTTTCAAATAAGTGTTCAGAACCTTATTTGCCTTTGAGACATCGTTAAAACATTTAGGAAATTATCTTGTACTCAGAAAAAAACAAACAAAAGCAACGCATAGACAATTTTACATTTTAATAAAAATATGAAAACTTTATTGACAAAACAATAATGAAACACCTAATCAATGTCCTGTTTGAAGGCAACAATATCACGGCCTAACCAACACCAAACACGACACATACACATTACATTTGATATTTATGTCCATGAATCCCTATAAGTTGACTGCACAATGAATACTTAAGACAACCTTTTTAACGTCATAAAGGAAAAGTCATGGAAATAGGAGTAACTGGGGGGGGATAATACTAGTTGAGGTGTGCTCATCCTCATCACGACATCACGAACAGCAACAATGCTAGACAACGGAGCAATAAATAAAGCATGTATGTAAGAAGTCGTATATTAATGATTAATAAGGCTTATTTCATGATCTTGAAGGACCAAATGCATATAGCGTTATTTGACCCCGATTTATCTAGTTAATAACAACTAAAATACCTCAATGTGTAGGAGATAAGATCGTTTGTTTGCACCAGTCGGTCCGGGGAAGTGTTGATAAGAAACTTGCATTGGCAAATAGTATTGACAAGTTTGCATAAAATATACAATATGATACAAACACAGATATTAGACCAATCCTTGAAAACATGATAAATTATGTACTTGATGTTTAGCGTTTTGTACTCTTTTATACACCCGGACTGTAATAGCTGAATAATTAAAAATTAATTGTTAAAAAATTGGAACTGTTATTTTCCTTAAGTTAAAATGTACAGTTACAATTTATTAAATTTAGATTGTATTTCAAATTTGACAACATCAAGTACATTGTTGTCATTTAATGGAGGGTTGAAGCCCAATCATTTTTTTTAAAATTAAAACAAATTGTTGCAACTAGGCAGAAATCAAATTAAAATGACGACATGACTTTGGATTGGTTAAAAATGTCTTTTTGGCCGGTTTATGATCAATAAGGTTGGCTTATAAATTTATAATATTATTCAAGTAAATACTTTATTAAGGTTTTTAGTATAAGTATTATATGATATGAAACAATGGTTGAAGGATTTGTTATTCTATTTTATGTGCTATAGGATATTGTTGTGTTGTTTTAAATGATATTTATAAATATTGCTATCTAAAAAGGGTTCAACCTTTCCAGTAAGTCCTTATTAAAATGATGAAATTAGTTTTGATTTAGTCACAACCACCTTGGCCCTCTTGACCGAGTCATACTGAATGATTTCGCATAAACAAGTGCCCTCACACAGGAATGTACCTAAATCAGGTATTTAGTGACAACATTTTTTCTATCTCTAGTTACAGCGACATTCTCCCTCTCCATTAAAACCCATATAAAAAGAGGTAAGGCGCATCGTAAGCCTGCTATGTACCATTTATAAATTCTAGTTCTCTGCTGACAAACTGTATTGAGCGAAATCACTTTTCTAGCTTTAGTTGCTATGAAATTGAAATTGACCCTCTAATCACAAACCAATCCAAAGGTAATTCTTGATATGATCTTTATACACAGCAATAATTTTTCTAACTTATGCTTTTAAGCGGTTAAACGTATTTTTACGTTTACGTAATGCACGGTTCCGTTAACTGCAATACCACTTTTAGTATAAAAAGGGGATATTAATAGTATATATTTTGAAGAGCGAATTTGTAACAAAACCCTTTTTTGCTCAGCTGGGTTCTCACATTTACCGATTGCTAACTTCCGATACTGCGGTTCCCGATGCTACTCGTTACTAAAATACGAAACGTGTCATTCAAAGTTAAACTAATTGCAATTCCCTTGAACCGAAAGTGCATATTATCGACATGGAATGGATTTAGTTCTGTAGTTAGTTGTTTACATTTCTTCTTAAAATGAAGTATTATCCATGACCAACAAGTTCCCAGTTTAGACATTACCACCCACGTAATAATTCATAAACGATATGCCACCATTTTACAGACGAAGAATGTTTCAAAGTCATATATTTATTAAACAATCAAATAACAGCGGAAAATTGCATTAATCGTGGAAGATCGGCTGTCTTATTTTGGTTTTGCACAATAAAATAGATGACTTTTTGTAAAATGGATTTGGTTGCTGAGGCAAAAAGACTTGGATAAATCTGAAAATGTAGACACAGATTAAAAAATGATATAACTTTGTTGTGTAACGTTATTTCTATAATTTCAGCGAACTGAGAAAATAATCCTTGGTACATTTTCTCAAAACGTGCTTGCATCAGTGTTTTCTGATGCAATGACTCATGGTCGAGGACGAACAATATTTTAAATTCGACTTATTTGATGAACAAATTTATTTTGCTTTCGGAATTGATAAATGCGCCAATTTTTGCGAAAATCCATGGAAAGCAGTGTTTGAGGACTAATGACAAAAATTTAGATCGCAGATTTTTATATTCAATTTCAAAAATTGATTTTTTATGCATTTTTCCTCAACCGTTAGTAACGGTTTAAGCGATAAAACATTATTTTTCGAACGGAAATATGAACATCTACGATCTGATATTTTGTCAGCAGTCTTATATCAGTGGTTTGCAGATATTTACGAAAAAATATACTTATTCCAAGACAAAACAATATACAGCTGTCAAAACGGTAAATCTGTGAGAGTGCAGCTTTAACAGTAAAATGCCAGTTTTGTGTTTCTAAAAAGTCTATGCTTAATCCATTTTAAGTCTCTGTTGTCTGTTTAAGAACTGAGTCCATTAATCCATCCGTTCTTGCTCCATATTTACTGAAACTTTAAGTGGTTCGTGTAAGATGAGTTTCAATAAAGTCTTAAGTAATATTTATAGGGGATGTTTTAATCCTTCTTGACAGTGCATTTTTATATAGCACCTACATATGTTTCATGAGGTCAACAGTGTCTTTATATTCAGGACAGTTAACCACACAATGATGTTAATACAGTGAATCTGTTTGAGCAGCATATTAAGTGGAACTTAAAAACACTGATTTGGGTAAGAATTGACATTCATTAAAGAAGATTTTTATTTACACGTCGTGTATCTAAACAAAAGAGAACATGCGCCTGCACGGGATTCAACGGATACGTCAATTGTAAATATAATATTTTGAATTAACTCTACTACCTCAACTTATGAAACTACTGCTACTACTTTTACCACAAAATAAAAATGGCAAACTAAGTTATACAATCATTGAAAGATGAAAAACATTGACGTTTTCATACTTGAGAATCAGTCAGTAAAACATTTTTCGAACAACATTAACCTCTTGTAAAGCTTACATAAACTAGGCTAATTTGCAATTGTGTATGCAGTTTATCTAACTCCCCAGAATACGTCACGTAACCACTTTGAAATATAATTTGCATTCAACAGAGTAAAACAATTCCGGTTAAGTACGTTACTTTTTATGTATTTTATATAATGCAGCAGCATTTTACATCCATTTAAAGTCATTGTCAAATGAGAATCGACAGTTTAATTTTCTTGTTTGTAACTGTATCGAAAGGGAAATGTTCAAGAGGTGCAGGCGTCTTGCCTAGGGAAGGTGGGAGAGTGTTCGTTTATCATTGAATTAAGTTTGAGACTCAATTTGTTTGTTAATTATTTACAGACTTTGTGGAAGAGAACAGATCATATTTTATGATAGAAAATGAATATTCATGGCAGGGCATATAATTGTTTTATCAGACAGATAGCTGTTGATTTGTGTTAGTTCAGGCAATTTTAAGTGGAACGCTATGCTTCTAGATGACATCATGCATCTACATAAGCGTCAACAAGGCGGAGAGGAGTAGGGGAAAGACTGACTTTTATTGTAAAGGTGTTAATAAAATATGATGGTGAAATTTCCATTAAACCACGTTTTTGTTAAGAAACAACTAGACATTATGAACTAACGTTTATTGGAATTAGATCTTTGTTATAAATGGCAAGTGCCCGGCCTGCAATTTTTCTTCGAAAAGAATGCCCACGACCTGCAAAATAATTCATCAATCTTCAATGCTTAACTAAAGACTAGAGATGTTCAGATCATTGGACCATCTAATTAGGAGAAAATTTTTAATCAGTAAGTTTCAAGACAAACAGGATCGTAGTTCTTCATTAAAAAAGGGGTTAGATACCTTACATAAGTTCTTAACTTATGGTTAGATGCAAGATTGCTATCTGTTTAGTGAAATTAAAAAGTAACCGAAATGATGTTTGAGCAACAAGTGGGCGCAATGATCGTGTGATAGTTTTAAGTATCAGCAACACAGTGTAAATAATTAAGCAGATTAACAGAATATGTTTAAATATGAGCATACATTAAATACAAACTATTGTCTAAACGGTCACAAACTCCCTGTCGACACATTTTATATAAAAAAACAACAGTTTATTAGCACTACTTAGCACTAGTTAATACAACAGAGCCTTCCAAAATATTTCCCAAGGTTGAAGTTGAATTTCCAAAGAGTAATTTAATGACATCCAAGATTTAGTAAATTTATATTCAGAAAGAATATTTTAGAAATATCTTGACAAAAACATGCTTATAGTATGCCATTTGTTGATTTAAATAAAACATGAATGCCAGCTATTTCACTTCAATGCAAACGTCAAAACAAAATCTTTATAATTTATTGCGGCGCAGTATGATTACATTCTAGAACTTTGTCACACTCTTCTGTGAAATGACAGAATCAGTTTCGAACGAATAATTTAGAACCAAAATAAATTGAAATAAAGATATTTAACTGTTGTCTGTGAATATGACAAATAAAAAAAATATCTGATCTATATTGACGTTTTCATTACTTGGTGCGTTGTCAGTATCATCGTCATAACAAAGTTTCCAGCTATACACTCAAACTGAACCATAAGAAGACGTTTGTTTTCAACGAAGGAGAGAAATGTGAATATGTGTTTGTCTTTGTGAAATAACGATTGCGGGGGATGCGCTCAGCCCAATATCTTATTTCCGAATGATTAACACACTCTTCATTGCACTTCTCCTCTGGAAGGATTTACATAATGTAAAACAGCAATAATGAAATACTTGAAAACCATCTGAGCTTTTTTGTTTGTTTCCTGCCATACAAACGTCTTCAGATTGAAATCACGAGGATACAGGATAATTAGCCCCAATTGGCTGACAGTATGTTTCTTAAACTTCATGCAATGTCTTATCAATGACAATATTGATTTAAACCTTAACTTTCTTATCAACATCAATAAATAATGTTACGATAACAAAAACGATCAAGACAAATGCGTATCTCTTAAATAATTCGTTCTATAATTGTATCAGTCAGTTATCGTATTATATATACGTCGAATGATCAATGAAAACATTGATAAGCAGACGTGTTCTTATGTGGCCAGTTTAGGCAAAAGAGAACTTGATTCACATTCAATATTTGAAAGTGATTTAATAAATGATTATGAAAAAAATAGGTAGAACAAAATATATGTCTGGGACCATCGACCTCTTGGATGACACACTTCTAGCTTTGAAGTACATTGAACTTAACTACCAGGTACATTAATGAGTCCCTTCCTGATGTTCTGAAATGGTATCTAATAATTAAAATTTATACAAGTGATGCGTTGGAAGTATCTCCAGACCAAAACGTACGTTGATTGTACAGGGTCTTCTGGGAATCTAAGTAACTGTCTCAATAAAGCATCATCAAGGGCCATGATCATGTAAACTAGACTATTATATCTCATAAATTGCGATACGCTGCAGAACGTACATACGCAATAGGGTCGGGTCTCAAGGAGAATGATTATAGTTTGTTTACATGAAAACCACATTTAAACTTCGTCGCACGTGTATCAAAGTACAGAATGCCTATATCCATTTGTTCTTTTAAAAAGATTTCGCCAGCAACTCTGTTTGTCTTTGTGAACTAACGATTGCGGGGGATGCGCTCAGCCCAATGTTTTATTTGCAAATGATTTCCAAACACTTCATTGCATTTCTTCTCCTCTGGAACAAGGACGAAAAACAGCGATAATGGAATACTTGAAAACCATATTAGCTGTTAGTTTCCTGTCATAGAAGCGTATTCAGATTGAAATCGCGATAATACAGGATAATTAGCCCCAAATGGCTGACTGTGCGTTTCTTAAACTGGATGCATTGTCCCATCAATGACAATATTGATTAAAACATTAATTTTCGTATCAACATCAATAAACAATGTTATGATAACTTAAACGATCAAGGCAAATGCATATCTGCTTAATAATTCGTTCTGTAAACGCATCTATCAGTCGTTATTCACATTATATCATTATATAGACGTCGAATGATTAATGAAAACATTGATAAGCGGAAGAGTTATGATGTCGGACAGTTTAGGCAAAAGAGAACTTGATTCACATTCACTATTCGAAAGTGAATTAATCAATAATATTAAAAAGTATAGGTGGAAAAAATGATAGATTTGTGAGATGAGATGGATGAGAGGCGGACACTTCTAGCTTTGGAGTACATTAAACCTAGCATCAACTGCCAAAGTTTTCATGCTCTATTTAAGAAAAAATGCTGCACTCTCCTCAAAACGATTTGACTATTTATATTTAATTTATCAGAATCACTGAGAGCATATCCAGGACAAACACTATTTATCACACATCTATACGCACATTATTTCACTACGCACTGATGAGTTCCAGCGAAAAGGTACATTTTTTCTTTATAATGTTAAACTAAGGTGGTAGAAAAACCATATACAATAGTCGCTTGTGTAAGATAGGTTCATCCCAACCCTCGCGCAGGTTATTCTGCGGAAACTCGGTAAAACTCGGTGCCGCAAAAGACCTAACGTTCGGGTTGGGATTGACCTATCTTACACTCCCGGCCATGGAAGATACTTATTATCTTCTATTTTGCGATACATTGGAGAACGTACAGACGTCATATGGTCAGATATCAAGAAGAAGAGAAATAAAAACCACCTTCGAATTACGTTGCACATGTATCAAAGGACAGAATGCCTATATCAATTTGTTCTTTTAAACAGTTTTCGCCAGCACCTATAGCTTGTTGCAAAGTCTAACTCACAATTATGAGGACAGTTTATCTTATTACCGGACACGTGGCCTATATCAATTCGTAAATGACATTTGCATTCCGTTCAAGTCATGTTACTTATGCGTTAAATGCTCTGCCACTGGCATATTCCATCCCTCAAGAATAGTAAACAGTTTCCTTTTTCTCATATGTTATCAATAGAGCAACGTTCCAAAGGTGGAAAAAACTCCTATCTTACTGAACGAGGAGGGTAGGATAGGGCTGTCACGTATCGCGTCTTCAGAAAATGCCGTCTGAAAGAAGACAATTAGTAACATCCGGTGAATTCCAAGCTTGCAATATAACTATTCGTTTGATGTTCTTTAAGAATTAGTTTAGGAATATTTTAGCGCAGTAAATATATGAAGGTGATATTAAATTGCAGATGTTCAATTGTTGACCATTAAACTGATGTCACGAGTGACTTATTCTATTTGCTTTAGCTTTCTGTCGAGGATTCAACCTTGTACTTATTTAAAATTGTTATTTACGATTAAAGTTAAGCCTTTATTAGATTTTTAAAATACTGTAATTGGAGTTACTATCATTTCTTCTGCAAAACCCATTTTAAGATTAATCTACTTTTCGCATTGGCTTCGTGCATGATTTAAACTGAAATATAAAATTCACTTAAGGATGGCTTAACGAAAAGGCAAAGGAGACTTATTTTCACCACACCCTTCAATAGTCTTAGAATACAATATATTTGCTATAAAGCGTTGTGAAACCTTTTTAAGATTACACTTTGCAAAACATTATAATTCATTTTCCTGATAAAACTATGGTATTTAAACAAAAGTTAAAAGCGTCAGATATTGTGCAAACGTATTTTTAATATTTGCTAAAATGAACTAAATCATTAAATTACGACATTTTGCGGCCATAGATCAACATTCTTATTGTGATTAAGGATATATTTTAAGATTTTAAAACACAAAAATATTTATAAATCCAAAGGTTTACCACTTTTTCCCTAGTGACATATTTCAGAAATTAATGACTGTTGCAATGACTGTTTTTATTTTGTACCCCCATACCCCCCAATAAACACCAAATGATGTTTCTAGATTTTCTCTCAGGACTCGGGCATATGGTGTAAAACAAGATAACACAACAATCATGTCTGTGCATTATTCCCTTATCTTGGGTTTTGACACCAGGGGAATTATATTTTTAATCAAACACCTAAATATTTATAAATAAAAAAAAATACTTCTTTTTCCCCTAGTGACAAATTTCAGGATTTTATAGTTTCAATGATCTTGTAATCGCCCCCACAACAACAAAAAACAACAACAAACAACAACAACATAAAAATCACAAACAAAAAACAAACCAAAAAAACAAGACATATGAGTTACCCAGATTTTCTCTCAGGATTCGGGCACATGGTGTAAAACAAGATATTAATACAACAATAATGTTTAAGAATTTTTCCCCTTATATACTAACACTATCAATCTTTAAACGTGAAGATAACTGTTACAATAATACATGCACTTGATTAGAATGAATAGAGGATATTTGTTTATTTCAGTGTAAGATCGTATTTTATTTCACGAGTGTCATAGAAAAACATAATTTTACGAGTGGCGAAGCCACGAGTGAAAATGTAGTTTTTTTATGATCACGAGTGAAATGAAATACGATCTTACACTGAAATAAACAAATTTTCTGTTTATTTTATGCTTATTTTCTGAGTTTTATTTGTTTTTTTATTTATTTCTGTATTACTTCCTTTTTTGAAAAGGGTGGGCTTTACGCCGCTACCCGTGGGGCGCCCCTCATGCATAATTATAGCTGTCAACTTTTCTACTTTCGGTTTGCTGAGAAATAGTTCTCTGCTATTCATTCTTATAGCTTATTATTCGCTCGTTTTTTTATTGCAAAGCTTTATGAACAGTACACAATGAAGTATTATTAGTGCACATATGTTCCAAAAAATAATGAAAACACTTTATTTTAAGATGGGCATGAATACATAACCTAATTACTACGCCGCTATTTAAAGAATGTTAATTTGGTAGGTCAAATGTGTTAGCAAAATAAATGTGGATACTCATTGGATTTTAACCATTCTTCTTAGTTTCAGACTGCATGTACGCGTGCTTTTATAGTAAGTTAATATTCAGTCATCTTACTGTCAGAGACCAGTCTGTTTCGCTTTAAAATGTTTGTTTTCCAGATAAAGAGTAAATGCCACGCTAGTTTGTTGACACATTTTGAGGTGTGGATGGGGTAAAAAGTATTGGATCTATCTGTAAATTGTTGAGTGAATTCTCCAGGAAGATCATTTTACGTACTACAACGGTTAACAGTTCAAAATACATTTGACCGATGATGTAAAATTTTATTTATGTTCGAACAGTTGTTTTTGTCTGTAATTTGTTTGGTATGAAAGCAAATGTTCGAACATTCAGCTTCAAAGATCAGTAAAATGTTTGAAAAACGGGATAACCGGTAATAAACGGTAAGTTGTTAATTTCCAATTAAATATTTATTTAAATTTATAAAACATATCTTTATTTTTTTAACATTTTTTGACATAATTTACTGAAGTCCAGTGTTCTGTTTTGATCAAGGCAAGTACATGTAACAACAAAGGAATTTAAAAGTGGTTCTGAAAGTTGATATTTTCACTCCTTATTTTGCAGTGAAAATATCAAATTGATATTTTCACTGTTGTTATTTCACTGTTAAAACCCCATATTTCATCGTAAAGCATGAAAGAAACGTATTTCTTTCATTACATGACAATTAATGTGTGTGTATTCCCTTAATTGTAACCTCGACTTTCTCAAATTTAACGACTTACAAAGCTTGAAACAAAACTTCACAAACATTGAATATTGCTGAGTTTTATTTGTTTTGTGCCGCATTATTAGAACAAGGGCGTAAAAAGCTTGTCCATGCTTTTGCAGTATAATTGTGGTAAAGAGATTTGTTCTGAACTAGTGCTTTTCAGGGTCAACTTAAAGTGGCAAACATGTTTAAATAATAATAAATGTTGAGTTAAGAAGCTATAGAAAACAGTTAATACAACACTTAGATAAGAAAACACAAAGAAAACATGTGTTTCGTAAGTAAAAATGTACAACAAATGTATAGGATGGATTTACAACTACGTCATTGCTTTCTGCTATGTGTACCACGTGTGCACAATTTCCAGGAAGGTAGTACAAAGAAATGTAAACAATGGCTACTTCTGATAAGGTTTTTACATTTACATTTACTGGAAATGATCTTCCTGGTGCAAAGTTTCTGGCAGAATTCAGTTGTTGAGATAAGTAATGGACACAGTGTTGCAGAGGTTTAACTTCATCTGGAAAAAGACCAGAACTAATTAACAGGTAAGCAAATTATGCAACCCATGTATATATGTTTACATTTAAGAAAATATATAATATTGTGATGATATGGTATGCTGTAGGTTTAACATAAAAGATTTAGTCTAACAGCTGCATTGGAATTCTTTAATATATTTAAATATTGTTTCTAGCCCAGAATTTAGGTAAACATGCATATGAAATGGATATATATCAGTTGGTCAGAAACAGTTACACTTTCCTCTGTCTTATCATACAGCTGATCTTGCCTGTGTGTCCTAATGTGTATTTGTGAATAGATGATATCTACCCAGATACTAAATGAATAAAATAGGTTTTTAATGTTTTATGATTAAGAAATTAATTGCATTTATTTTTTTCAGATGCAGTGCCTGTATTAAACCTGGGGAAGAAAAGGTCATTATATAGTGTCGGTTGATGACGGATAATGCCAGTTAACCTTTAAATGAACAATGAAAAACAGTCCACAATGTCATGATTTATACAGAAAATGTGTAGCATTGCTGGTACACACATAGTATTAATAACTATATTTATACATCGATATGTTGTCAATACAGATATTAAAATATAATACTAAATACATTCTTGTGTTTCGTTATAGTGTATTTATTTAATTTCAATATGTCTCTGCATGCTTAAAAAAGTAAATGTGCAATTGTACTTTGTTTTACTTAAAGATGTCTTAAATCCCCCAAAAGCAATTACTAATTCGCCAGGCTCTAAGATGTGCGCAAACTGTGAGGCTATGACCATGTCACAGTCAATTTTGCTCCTTTTATCCATGATCCAAAAGAAATAGTATAGCACCAGAACTGGAATGCCCATAATACATTTCAAAGTTGCTTTATTTGTGTACAAAGAATACAGATTCCTTCACCGAAAAATGTTAACTCTGTGTAAGGGATTGGTATAAATGACTTAATTAATGAATGGTGATGCCAGTGTAAGATTTAAATACGTTAACATCATACAAAAGCTGGTCAAGCGACATACGATTTTTTTTCTTTTGCAGTATGTATACCCTATATATATATTTCCCTTTTTGGACTCTCTTGCGTGGGTGGAATCAGCTTTATAGCTGGTCACTGCATTAAAATTTGATTTAATTTGGATTAATGAAACACATGAGTAAGAATGGTCTTCCTTAATTATATAAATTATCATGTATATGCATACAAACATATTGCACATTTCCTGCAAGACTTGATCAATCTGAATATTGCGTGTTTCTGTAGTAAGGTGAATTTAATTGCTGTTTGTCATACTGCAAGAGGGCCTTTGAAACTTCAATGTATTCTTTGATACAGATGTAGCCCTTAGTGTTTAAGAGCTTTCTGTTTTGGGAATATTTATCAACCTGCCATAAAATCTTAAACATATTGTAATCACCTTCAATAATTCTAGTAAAATTGTTTCTTATTTAAAACCACAATAGTATGCAACATACTACTCATTCGGTTTTAAGATTTCTATAAAGCAAAAAAAAAAAAACGAAAATATTTTTATTTTGAAAAAAACAACCTATCTGGCTATATTACAATTAGTTTTCAAATTTCTGATGTATGTATATATGTTGCAAGCTTAGGGTCTGGATGATCTTAGAAGGTCCTTTTCCTCTAACAAAACGTTTACTGCATTTGTATGTCCGCTTTTTAATTTAGCAACTGTGAAATCCTTTTGCCCACACGCACATATTAACCTTTTGCACTTAAATTTCATTTGTTTTAGGTTAAGGGAAAGGTATGAATTTTTTTTTCACTTTGTGTAATAACAGAGTGATGTTTTTTTAAAAGACATAAGCTCTAAGTCCGTACCAAATCCAGTGCAAATCTATGTTAAACAGAGGCCAGGTCGTACAAAGTTTGTACTACCTGTTACAGTTGCTATGGACTGTGCTTATCAGTAAATCTATTTTAGCATATTGGCTGATTAGAAATCCCTCCTATACAATATATCGAGCATTTGTATAACCTTCTACAGTTTTATAATTTTGAACTCAGACTCAAATTAGCGAAAAATGATTTTTATGAAATATCTAACTCTAATGAAATCTATTTCTCAACCGTGTAATTCCCCAATGTAAAAAAGTGTTCCGACGCTGTGCAAGGAAGTATATCTGAAACTCATTTTTAACCAAACACCAGAGAAAAAAGCAGGGAAAAAGATACGGGAAACAGAATCATAACTTGACAAGTGTTTTTTCTTCATTCAAACACTGCAATAATACCAAGTTAAGAGCATTTCGGTAGAAACGCCTTTTAAAAATACAAGATGATAACAATAAACTATATCGTTACAATATTAGTTCTTTAGTATTTGTGGTTTTTGCTCGGTGAACATATTGATTCAATTAAACATTTGTTTGGACTGCCCTACGACCAAAATATTTTGGAAGAACATATATGTTTGAGGTGGATACATTGGCAATCAAAAATAACTACGTCACATATTGAACCTTTACCTTTTATTTAAACGAGAAACTCGATCACGATATTAACTTTGCAATATTCTTCATTTTCAAATCAAACCTAAAGGTTCATCTACATCCCTGGTCTTCCTTCAAGTACAATATTAACACAAATCAACCATAAGTTCCTCATTTCTACTATCAGGGTGGCATGCAAGGCTGCGGATGCATTGTAGTAATCTAATTGAACACTTGTTCTCTGAAAACTTTATCAATGGCCCAAATTGCCAATGTGGTGAAATTGAGGAAACCTGCCATTTCTTCTTGCACAAAGTCATCATCTATTTGATTTACGGCCTGCTTTAAGGCTTTTGTCACCTCAAGTATTACTGTTTGGCTAAAAAAGCCACGAACCCGATCAACTCAACAATATTCAATAACGTTCAGCTACATTCGCCAAACTAAGCGCTTTTGACCTCCTTAAGATAAATAAGAACAAACCAGACTCTACAACTGACCTGACCTATCCATGCCCTGCCCCGTCTTCCTGTTTCTTCACGTTTCTCGCTCTTTGACTTCTTCCATACTTCCAATGCATTTTGCCAGCTTCTAACTCATACCTTTGTCTTTCACCTTTCACCTTATCCATAAAATTATAACGTTACATATAAAAGTCTACAATAAAGTAAAGTCTTACATAAAGTCTACAAATCATAGCTACATTTACACCATTACAAGCAGCTTGAAAGAGTGACAGAAGCAAGGCATAGTATAGGCTAGTAAGCTTCCATCTCAATTCTATCGAGATTTATTTTGTTTAATGCATATATCAGTTGTTTACCTTTCATGTTATTTTAAATCAGAAAACGTTTCATTATTGAGTATGCTCTAATTTTGTGTGTCCTTAAAATGTTCTTTATTTTATAAAATTATGAGTGTTTGTTCCATACTTTTCAAAACGACTACAAACAGTAGAAACAGTAAAAGTGATAAAAAACAAATAGCATTTATTTGATGTTAGATAGACACCAGCCTTTACCAATCTATGTTTTTTATCGATAATAAAAGGTTTTTTTTAAATATTTTTCTACAAGGCAAAAACCACTTCTAGAATACAATGGACATCAACATTGTTTTCTTCTATTACAAACGAATGTCATTTCTCTGACCCTTTCCCCTCCTTAAACCAAATACAATTACACAAATAAAAACGAATATTCTAAGATTTCTGTGTTTACGTTAGCAACATACGTATAATCTACATGTATTTTTAAGAAACAAAAATGAACACACTTAATGATAAAAACATGTTCGTTAGGTTAGCCAAGAAACGATCATTACACAAATAGTCCACTTTGAGTTTAATATCACGCTTGTCCTATCAATAATCAACAAAATTGAATTGGTAGTACTTATTGCAGCGAAAATAAACTTGATAAAAGATAGGTAAAAAAAAACAACAACTAGGTGTAAACATCATGAAGAAAACAACATAAAAAAAAATTTCCGACAAGAGACAAAAGTTCCAGCTTTCATTTATCTTGCAATCGTCATATAGAATGGAAACTTGTGAGAAGACCGCTGTCTCAAGCTTCCTTAAGACGGAATATTGTCCCACCTAATGAGGTTAATGCTCAATGATGTGGACAACTTATTCAATTTCCGAATAACGTCACCGACATCAGTTTCTAAATGGCATTTGTATTCACCAGAACGAAATACTTCAATTGAAATGAGTTAACAAAATGACAAATTCAGTATTTATAAAGGAAATTCGATCCAAGAGCGCACGGTCGGATTTTTACCATCAGTACCGGAAACACTTGAGTGATTCTTTTGCGTTTATACCTGAACCTTTCAAATTGGGAATATTTGAACATATATATGTTCTTAAGAATGCAATTCTTTTTTATTTTTGTTTTTTTAATTTCTGTTACCATATATTTATTTAAGTTTGCTTTTTTGAAGTATATATTTACCGACCATTTGAACGTAAATTACCATAGTTCAAAATGGTGCGTTGTTTGCGCGTGGATCATCTCCCATCAGGATGTTAACTGGAATTTTCTGCAACGGTCAAATGACTTTCAGAATATGCCTCGTATGCAAGAGAAAATATGTTACGTTATGTCAGCACATTTAACATGCGGTGCTTAAGTCCTATTTGATAGCATGGAAAAAAAGGCGATAAGGTTAAATGGAACAAAAAAATATTATCTAACCTTTGACAAATTTGAGTTGCATCGAGATAGAAAATGAACTTAAATATTGGTTTTACTCTCTGAATATTTAGTCATAAAATATGTACTCGAAAATATCTTAAACAATTTCTTTTTGAACTTCGTTATACCAAGTTTGATACTTTTCTTGCTACTACTGCTACTGTTTCCACCGCCAACAAAACCATCACAAATACCACCGGGACTACTTCTATAACTTCTACTACTATCATCCAGACAACAAGATAACTTATTTATAAAGAATGCACTTAATCGATAAAATTCGTTCTCATTTACTAAAAAAGTACTCGGATATTTCATAAATACTTTTTTCCCTAGCAAAAACATCATATTTAGGAAATACCAAATAATATTAGATTGTATGTGCATTTAAGACGGTTATGTAATTTTACAGCATCAAGTACATTGCAGTGTTTTATAGAAGGTTGAAAACGTTGTTAATCCCCGAAGAAAACAACAAATAAAACTGGGCAAATAGCATGTTAAAATCGCGACAAAACTTTGGCTATATGATAACGTGAGTTTGCATTGATAAATACAGATGAAACATAGCATGCAAATAGGTTATGTTGGGACATAGCTTGGGATTTGCTTTAATACGTATTTGAAAAACTACAGAAACAAGCTCAGTAGTAAAAAGTTTAAACATTAACCCGGTTTAATGGCACTGGGTAAACGCCAAAGGCATAGAGCACAAAAACAAAAAATCACAATCATGAAACATGGAAGAACAGCACAAAACTGCACAAACAGCACGGTGCATACATACTATATATATAAATAAACTAAGGTTTGGTGATTTTATGTCAAGGTCGCAGTTCCTTAAACTATGTAAAACATGTCCTGTTGTTTGATAAATGTAAATTAACAGTCGATCGGTTATAAAATTTAATTAAGAATAATGCGTAGTTATTAATTTCTGAGCTGAGCAAACTGTATAAAGTGTTGAGCAACTATTAAAATGGCATCAACGTTAGTCTCTGACCAAGTCTGCTTAATTCACTATTGTGTACGTAGCTTATTCAATTTCCGAAGACGTCACCATCATCACCTGTGCGTTTACTAAAAAAGTCATGTCCGTTCATGTCAGGTAAAAAAAATGTAATGCCACTGGCAAACGATAAAAGACATTTTCGTTAGACTTACATGTATCAAGGCGACAATGCTCCAAAGATGGGAGGTATTTGCCAGGGTGAAGTGGCAGAATATGCCACAATCAGCTTCTTGACAATCTACCCCCCCCCAAAAAAAAAAAAAAAAGAAGAAGAAAAGAACAACAAAAAACAGCAAAAAACAGCAAAAAAACACCACCAACAACAACAACAACAAAAGTATACAATGAATTATGAAATGCCCTTCCTATTTGATTGTATATTAAGATTAGGAATTTGTATACTGTACCCGTATTGTTGTGCTCCATCATACTCTATATTTAACTCATGGAAGCGTACATCAGTTCGTATATATACAATGCTGACATTATTTATCTAAGTGAGCATGCAGACAATAATAAAATTAAACATGCAAAATGTACAGATGTTTTATTAAATATGTGATCATCCATGGAACAGACCTTTGTAACCTTTTGAACAAACAGATATCGCTGGTTATACTACTAGCGTATTGAAGACGCATCTTAAATGTTCGGTACTCCTCCGCAAATATGACATTTCCTCATCATACAGTATTTTCCTATGTATTATCTTAAACTACATCGGTGATCTTCATATTTCCCATACAAAAACAACTAGATGGACAATGTAAACAGCAGAAATTATTATTGGATATAAAAAACTATAAGGCCTTACAGACATTCAACATTACGAAATAAAATAAACGAATACAAGCTTATTACTGATGAGTGAAAATAGGGGTTTACTGCAAGATGTTAACTAATTGTTAACATATTATGCGTTATGGCACTATTTAGATAATTGCATAATATACTGTTTACAATTAACAATATGAACGATTTATGTATATCAGTGCATTACCCCAACGTGATAACTCATGAACTATAAGCCACACTATTTACAGACGAAGAAATGTATCAATGTCCTATTCTATTTTTCAATGCATGGAAAATGGAATTAATCATTGAACAGAGGCTGTCATATTTTTAAACAATAAAACGGATGACTCTTTGTAAAATTGAATATTTGCGTGAGCAATGCAATTTGGATACGTCTGAAACTGTAGACAACGAAATGATATCTCTGTATTGTGTCCCGAAGTCCTATATTTTAGCGAGATTGTTACGATAAAATGTAATTTCTGTTTTAGGAGCAATATCCTCGTCTGGGTAAATAAAGTTCCCTAACATGCAATTTCGAATCCGACAGTGTCTTTCTATTCAGGGCATTCTTCAAACAAACAATGTAATTACAGTAAATATTTCAATACCATGTTTAAGGAGGTTTCACTTGTCAACCTAACAATATATTGTAAATTACAGGGTCAACCCAAGTACCCCAAATGTTTTTGACAGCCCTATTCTTACTTCAAAAGCTATAAAAACACTGAAACTGTAAAAAACACACCAAGATAACTTAATATACACTCAAGTTTAATTGGTATAAATTTTAGAATAGTTACTACTAGCTCATTAAAAATAAAATACAAGACAGAAAGACAAAGCTATATCTTGACAATAATGTTATCATTATTATAATTTTTATGTTGCAGTATAATGTCCTCAATTACCCCTACTTCCGCCACTTTGATACTCCTACTGCTACTACTACTACTGCTACTTTTACTACCAAGTAGAAAAGGCAAACTTTGTTATAAAATCTGTACTGGATGGAGATGACGTTTCGATACTCTCGGCAAATAAATAAGATTAAGTAAAACGAATTAAGATCAGATCAAATATACATGTTGCACAGCAACTAAAATGTTTAAATATCAACTTCACCATTGTAATTACAGGGTTTGCTTTCGGGATGGGTGAGTCAAGGTCAAGGCCACTGTTTATATAAATGGTTTTTACTAGATAAAATGAGTTGATTTCTCACATTTGTTGATAAAACGAGTGATGAAGATAGCTTATATGAATTTTACCTTTGTTTTTCTTATTTAATTGGTAGTTCAAAGTCAAAGTCAAGATAACTAAAATCATTAAAAATGTTTCTGCTCAATACCTTTTGAAGAAATTGATTTAGAGAGGTGAAATCAGTTATAAAGCATGTGAATATTTGAGTTGAAATTCAATGAAGTTGTTACTAGAACTTAACATAATGTTTTTCGCTCAAACACTTAAGTAATAAATAGCATACATTGATGAAACCTGTTGTGTAATTAAGTTATTGTGAAGTAAATCACTGGAATGCATTTTTCGGGTTAAAGGGTCAAAGTAAAGATCGGTCTTACTGCAACTGATGAATTAATTTTGCTCATATTTTTGCTCATAAACCTGAACTTATTTTAAAAAAAAATAGTTTTATGCTCAAATCTTCTTTGGAAGATTTACATTGGGAGTGTTTTTACGACAATTGGGAATGAGTTCAATGTCTGTAAACAGTGAAATAGAATGTTTGTTTGACGTAAAAGGTAAGCATTACCTAACAGATCAACAACTAATACCCTGCATTCAGCAATCAATAAATAATAAAATAAAATAAGTGATTTTACCAGAAATGTTTTTAATAAAAGGGACTTAAGTAACTAGTGTTGGTCCGGAACTGAAAGGATGTACGAGCAATTCGTAGATGCAAAATATATGTGATAATTTTTGTAACTTCCGACAAACACAACAAAGAAAGCGAAACTAGCAACTGAATTTTAAAAACAACATTTTTGATATTTTAATAGTTGAACAAAATACTTTGAAATAAGTAAATACCTTACATTTACAAAAAATGTTCTAAATTATTGTTACTTATCCTTGTATTTTTGAATGTCCACACAGTTTAATTAATCTCAGTACAGTATAAGCATAAGTAAAATAAGTAAACCATTCAGAAATATTCCACCAAACGGTTGAAATTTAATCTGCACAGAGTAATTTAATGAAATCAAAGACTTCAGAATGTTCTAGAAATAAGACCAAAGATCAAACAATCTACCGTTTATACATAATTCAATAAAATTACTCAGGAACTTGCTCAATTTTCTATCAATGTCTTGTTTATTCTGAAACTGTTATATAATGGATAATTAGACTATGGTAGAATATTCTAAACATATCTTGACAAATACCTGCTAAATAAACATAGGGGAAAACATATTAAATTTTGTTTAGTTTATTTATACGGATATGATTGATATTCAATAATCATCAAATAAAAAGAAATGAGTTTTAAAAACATATACATGTATCTAATACATTATTGATAGTTGATATTGTTTTGTTCTAGGAGTCTTAAGGCTCCCCAAAATTAGGAATATCCCATGAACTTAAAGCTCTCAGTCGTTGCACAAACACCCACGTTATAATTCATTACCGATAATCTATCATGTTAACAGACGACGTTATGTATCAGTGTCCTTTATTATAAGCAACCAAATAAACAGTCGACGAAAAAGCCCATCATGTAATATCTAACTTAATAATATAGTTATGCATGAAGAAACGAGGCTTCGTTGGACAAGATGTTAGACTGATATCAGTATATTGCATATTGGCACTTCTATTAAATGGGGTGAACCTGTTACGAAAGTATACTATAATGTCAGCAGACATTTCCTTGTCTGGTTGAATATATAAATTGCTGCCAAGAAATTGGATAAAAAAGAGTTGTCTAGACTCCTTGAACAATTTTAATTTTGATATATAAATAATTTAAATTTAATTTATTTTTGAACACATAAAAGCAGGTTTATTTATGTTTTGTCTCGTCTTGCATGTATCATTATGTGTTTTTAATACTCGGTCTTCAGTTTGCATCGTAAAATCATCGTAAAGGGATCACGGACCCAATAACACATAACCGTATTTGGTATTTGTTTAATGATGTTTTTCTCTTGTTTGGAGTTGGTTTGGCCTTGTTACTTTTGCCCTATCAAACAGGAAAATGCTGAATTTTTTTATTGATGCACGCTATTTCCCTTTAATTAAAGTTATCTACTATAATCTCCAAATCATTGTTAATATAGAACTGTACATTTCTAGCTTGCTTTCGCATTTCAAAACAAACAAATCTTTATTTTATATACAGTATTTGTGATTCCCATTGATCATAATAAAGATAAATAGCCGCCATCTAGGAGTGAAATATCGCTGCAACTGTAGTAAATTATACAATACTATAGCGAATTAAATCATATACATTGATAATAGATTTAAATCCTTAGAAGTCATTGTTTAAAGATGAAAAGTTCAAAGATTTCATTTACAAATAAAAACAAATAAATGAGGAGAAAGTGGTTCCCCTTGTTTTAGACCGACTGTTGAACTCGAAATCCCGTAGTTTAACACAGCCTGTACGTCATTGTAAAACATTTGATCATGTTAGTCATATTTACAGCTTATACCTGTTTTAATTGTTAATAATTTAAATCCACAAAGCTCCATTGTACGTTATGATGTTTTATACTATATCAAAAAATGTTCTATATGAAGTAAGTCAAATAATCTCAAATAAAGATTACACTTCAAATACTATCGTTCATTTAAATGTTATTAGCAGTGAATGCAATACGTCCTGATTTTAGCCTTGAGTGTTTTACGTTCAATGTAAGGCTGGTGGAAGAGAGATAGTTACCGTTGAAGGTTCTGCTTGATGCATTTTCAGCAATAAAATATAGTTTTAATGGTATCATGATTCATGCTGTTTTAACATTAATCAAATGATTCTGAGGAGTTTCTTTCGTATTGATTAATATAATAGTAGGTGAAACATTTTCTTATGATGTTAAGTAAAATGTGTACGTTTATACACTTATACTTGCATTGAACTGGAAAGAGATAATGTTTTTGTAATAACTGAAACAGTATTAGCACACTGAGTTCTTAAATCTGCTTTGTATTGAAAGTATTAATCAATATTTGTTGTTGAATTTATATCATAAAAATATGAAATCAACGTTGACGTCAAAGATGTCATAAAAAACACGCTTTTAATCATTAATTGGTTTCATTCTGAACTCAAAATCTTTTATTATTATAATTCTATTGCGCTTTATTGAAGTAAAATGATGCAATAATCATAAACCATTCCGTGAGGAAATGCGATATTGTGCGATATTGCGCTTAAATAATCTGGCAAGAGGAAGCTGCCGGATGGATTTTTTCCAGCATTGATTTATTCGCCGGATATTACTGTCCGGTTTGCAATAAATTGTTATACTAGAGGATTCCCGACGTTGGATCAGAGTGACCTCTTGCGTGCCTTGATAGAAACGGTAAAACGTCTTTCCTGGTAAATATATGTTAATCATAATTTACTTTATCTGATCATTTGTATAAAACGTAAATTAAAACAATTCATCCAAAAGAACATGTTCGTGCGTTAATCCAAACGCAAAATCTGACGATCGAATTTATCATCTTCCTGCTTTCCTGGTTAACAAGAACAACCAAAAAGTACATCGTCCTCAGGCAGAACTATAAACAGTATATCATAATGCATCACATTTTTTCCATAAATATCAAACTTCAAAGAAATATATTAGTTCCTTGGGAAATATGTACTGGATGAATGTCAGAATTAAGCGTCTTATCCTCTTCAATAATTGTCATTTCTGAACAATATGCGAGTTGATATAAGCCTACCATTGGCCACATGGTTTCCATCTTGTATCAGCAAAGGACTTTTTTCTGAAAGAGCTTTAGCGTCGTGTTGTTACAAGAGCAAGTTGATAGGTTTTTGTAATAAAACTCTTTTCGTTGTCAACATTTCATGAATAATTCTAAGGTTTTTGTTTTCTTGTTTCTTTTTTTTCAAGTATTAAAGTCCCCATGTTCAGTTAATGGCGAAATAAAAGTATAAGTACATTTGATGTGTTTAGTGGGCACGTGCAAAAGCCAACTACAACGGTTGTGAGATATATCAGTTTCCAATTGGTACCGAAACAACATAACTGGTATATTTTCTTGCAAAACTTTAACATTTTTATCTTATTGAATTGTGATTTTAATAACCCTTTTTTAGTAAATTGCGCAAAACTAGCGTCCGTCGTTCTTAACTGATGTCATAACGGCACAACTATGAACTCACAATTGACGTCATTGAGTTCCCTAGAATACAGCATTTTAAAGAATTCAAGATCGATATATCCAGCGGTGGTCACATGATCGGAAACACTCGTCCGATAAACCAGAACTTACGTTAACGATGATGCATATATTACCCATACAGTTTTTAATACGGATCATTTTTGACGTCTCGACGAAATTTAGTACACTTCTTACATGTCAAAAACATATCAAGACATGATGGCAACTTCATTTTATGATTTTTTATTTATATTCAATGAAACAAAATCCGTGCTGAAAAATATGCTTGTTTAATATGGATGTTTTTGGTTGTAAACAAACCGCGCAAGTCGTTTTTTTCCGGATACTCCGTTGATGAAGGTTTTTAACTAATTTCACAATGACAATAAGAGAGTCCTTCGTGGCAGTGTGCATACTTATTTTAAGTTGTAACCAACAGAAAGAATTTCACTGCATCAACAGTAAGATTTGACGAGCACTAATTGGATCCATTTCGCTGCCTCGTTAGGTCATGTAAGATATACCATTCATTAGCCGCCCTTAATGAATGTTGCCGCTAAAACAAATCAGATATCACATGTATTTCTCTTAATTTGCGTTAATGCTTTCTAGTGCAATGTAACAGATTCCAGAAAGGTTATATAAAATAAAACATTTGCTGAGTTGTTTTTGAACAATTTTGGAAAATTCTACCTTTTGTTTCAAAAATCGAGCAGGCGGCAGTATTTGTCTCTATATCAAATTAAATCCTTAATTTTCTTCAGCATGTCATCATAAACTGTCGAACAAACAACCGCGACCGTAGGCATTTGGGCATTAAAACAATACCATTGGTCATTTAACACGGCAAACAATGCATAATATTTCAAAAGTTGTTTTATTGAACAAATGTATTAACATAAGGGCTATTCCAAACTACCGAAGTAATCCGGTATAACGCCCCTGTATATTTCTTTTCGCTGACCTTTCAAGGCGTCAACCACAAGTTTTACAATGTTGATATTATTTGTGTTTTTAGTCTGGTCTATCGTTGAGATGACCATTAAACATGCTCATAGTGAACGTGTTGACTGTTGACCCCCACCCGCAACCCCTCAATTCCTCTTTATTTGGACCACACACTGTATATTCATATATTCCAACACTACTTTAAAATGTAATGAAAAAAGGATGGGTGTCTGAAAATTTAAAAAGGAAATGCTTCAAAACTTTGACAACATAGCATGTTGAGTTTTCATATTCACGTGAAGTAGAAATCCAAAACATCATCACATACCACCTTTACATTAAATATTGACAAACACTGATTGAAGCCAATGATGAATGTACGTTTCCTTCTAAGATTTTGTTGTCGATAGGTTTTATAAGTCGTCGTTAATGAATGTCATCACTTAACGTAATAGGACCTAGCATGTTTTTTCTCTTCTTTACTTACATATCAGGGTTTGGAATTACGTTACTTAAATGGAGTTCTTACATGTGGCACAACGGGTCACTTAAGTGATGTTAATTTCTAAATTACATTTTGACAGAAAAGGTTTGAAAATATTTCTAAGCCTATAAAAAACAATGCTTTATTTCTCATCACATGTTTGAACTATTTAAGATTTGCTTGTATTTCATTGATGCAATCCATGGTAAAGAATTCAACTTGACAGAAAAGTCGATCTGACACAGAAATCAACAAATATTGTCTATGTAGTCACATTTAATGTTATAAAAGTACGGGGGAGAAGCTTATCGGCAACATTTTAATGAGACATTGGTGCTGAGACAAACAGAAAAGAAATTTATAATATCTAACTAATGATCCGTATTACTTGCAATTAAGCAATATGTTAGTCATTCCCGACAGCATGACACCAAACCTACTCCAAATAAGGAAAACAGAACATATACTCAGTAGCCTGTAATATGACAGATTTGTTAACTTGATGATAAGTCTTTTAAAGGGTTAGATAAACATATAATGGATGATGAAAATAGGGGATGGTGAAACGGAAGAATGAACCCGTTTGGGGTAACATGGCGGACACGATGAGTGACATTGAGATATGAGTATTTTTAAGGTTAAATATTCATATGAGGAATGAATTAGATGGAAAATTGATTTCGGTTACACAGACATGAGGGATGAGACAAACGGAGACATGTGCCATTTTTGGGTTACATATAATGACAGGGAAGAAATTGCATGACAAAGAAATACATTAACTTAATCTGACAAATTGCTCTTTAATCCTGACACAAACGAATATCTTAAGACAACATTTGAAAGGGAATGCGTGTTTGCCTATTAGCAATAAGGAAATACTGCTCTCCTTTCAATTCCGATTTTCCTGGAGTTGTGCTTCTTTGAAATGCAGAAAATGTCATTTCTTTGAACTCTTTATTAATACTGGAATATCTACGTATAGACATGTTATTGGTATTTTGCTTCTAAGAAGTATTCATGCATCAAAGCACTAAACGGTAAATTCAAGTTTGGATGAAACAAATGTTGGCAGTTATGACCCAACTTGTGATTTCCGAAGTGTTTGAGCTTTGGACTTCAGACCCTCTGTAGCCTTAATAAACTCAACACGTCTGTCAATACGCGCGTACTTATCAAGGTGACCAAGGTTAACAGCTCGGATCCTGTTATTAAATTTGTTAATTATTTAGTTGACAGAAGTGTTATCCTAAACACAGTAACCATTAACGAATGAACCCAATATGCACTGTTCATAACACATATCATAGAGGAAAAACATATATATATATATATATATATATATATATATATATATATATATATATATATATAATACATTCAGATTTGTTTTTCATAACAATAATAAATGTCATCAGTTCTGCGAATATGGCCTATGTATTATACTTATGCAATTTCAATGATATTTGGCGGGACCTCAAACATGCGGCCATCGATGATTGGATTATATTCAGTTTCTAATGCTAAGGATTACAGTATCTTTATTTGCATTGTAGCAATGCAATTGCAATCGCATTTTAAAATATTCAAGTAAATAAGAAACAAAAATACAATTGCTAGTTCTCATAACGTTACGTGATGACATTCATTAACGACGACGTATAAAATCTATCTACAACAAAATCCTAGAAGGAAACGAACATTGACCATTGATGTCAATCAGTGTTTGTCAATACCTAATGTGCAGGTAGTAATCATCGATGGCGTGGATTTCTACTTGACGTGAATATGAAAACTGAATATGATGTGATAACTATTTTTTGAAGCATTTTCTGTGTGCATCTTTAACACCAATCACAAATCCACCAATACTTTTTTATTGCGCTCCATTTGGCTAAGCGTGAAGTCTTTACACAATGATATACGATATTACAATCATTAACTATTATTTTATACAAACGTTTGTTGCCGATTATATTTGTCTTAGAACAAATGCTCAATTGCAAAAGATAAGGCTAATTCTTAATAGTAATTTATTCAAAATGTTAATATTATATTTTAAATGTTATTTCGCTCGCGTGCCCTCCCCTGTTCATATCACATTATCGCAAGAGAAAAATAAGATCAATCCGTAAATGAACGGCTTTAAAGCTACCATAAATATATTCGAAACTATTATCAGAATAGAAAAAATAATGGGCTAATGGAATAATAGAGCATGCATAAAATTATCTGCGAAATATTATTCCAGTTGCATAATTCATCATATGTTTCAAACAGTTCAAACCAAAAAAGTGATTCAAAAAGATTATCAATTACTATGCGGAACACTTATTTTATTAAACATTGAAAGCAACCAGTGCTGAAGAAAGTATGCATTTTAGATATTCATTATGTTAAACATCAAGCACATTATTTACAAGCGACTGAAAGTTGTGCATCGTAGGTGCACCGAAGTAAACGATTTGGATGCATGGCATACTTTAATATGATAGGATTAAGAAATTATTTTTGAAATGCAAACTGATGATTGATACCTTAAAACATGCAGAATTAGTATTTCTTTGACATTATCAATCCAATTACTGATCATGCATTAACATAAGTCGCGTACGTGATTTCCTCGAATAATTACAGGAAATAACTCAGTTGTCATAGTCAAGCCGTTTTGTTATCAGCCATTTAAACATAAATTATATAACAGTAGCTTTAGATGTGCTTTCATACTATAGTAACGGCCTGCTGTATTTTGCATATGGAGAAGAGATCACTTCTACGCAGCATATAAAACAGTTAAACAAATAAACAAGGATATGGATTCCCCATCTGTCTTTAAATTTTTTAATTCCTGCTATGCTGCCATGCTAAATTAAGTTTTCAGTTGCAGTATATAATTCTAGCTAGAAGAATCATTTAAGTAAATTAGAATCTCGTTTAGTTCTAATTTTGATATGCATTGACATTCATCAACGCCGACTATTGAATCCTATCTACAACTCCAACTTACGAGGAAGCTAAATATGAAAGGTCTTTATTTTGTTATCAAACGTTTTGCTTAGGTTGTAATTGGCGGCCTTTGACACGCACAATTTATTAAGTTCACGTTACTTTGATGTTCTGAATCTGAATTCCTCATTGTCTACGATATTTTGGGACGCTCCTTGTGTATGGTAGCTTGAGATTCCCCTCGTTTTCGATATTCTGAGTTCCCCTTGTCTACGATATTTTGGGACGCTCCCTTTGTATAAAATTTTGAGAATCCCCTCGTTTTCGATATTCTGAGTTCCCCTTGTCTACGAAATTTTGGGACTCCGCTTGTTGAAGATACATTTGGATGTCCCTTATCCAAGATACTTTTGGTTTTCTCTTGTGTACGATATTTTGGGACACCGCTTGGGTCGCCCCTGTTACGTTCTTGACTGCGCTATTTTTAAACTCCCTTTATTATTAGAGATTTAGAGAGAATGCATAAAACAACTTAGCGAATGTTATACTTAACATAACCTTTCTCGAATATGTGACATTGCACTAGAAAGCTTTGACGTAAATTAGAAGAAAAACATGTGATGTCTGATTTGCGGCAACATTCATTAAGGGCGACTAATAAAAAGTATACCTTACATTTCGAAATGGTTCCAATAAGTACTCGTCGATCCTAATTGTTTAGGTAGCAATCTCCTATGTGTAACATTTGAACTGGAAATTAACTTTCACAATCAAAAGTTCACATGAAACTCATGTATTTCCATGAAGATAATTGTTTTTTATATACTAATATCAACAAACATTAAACGGCGTGTCCGGGAAACAACCAGACTCATTTACGTTTTGTTTCTATGATGTATTGCACTTTAAACATTCGTATCAAACAAGCATTATTATCAATACGTTTTTATTTTATGAAAGTATAAATATTTGAGTTTTAAATCATAAATGACGTTGCCATCATGGATTAACGTCTGATAAAGTTTTTGATACATAATACGTGTACTTATTTTCTTCGTGACGTCATAAATGATCAGGGATTGTACGAGTAATATATATATTCCATATCTATATATAATGTAAATAACATTATATACCACAATATTAAAATTTGCGGGAACTCAATACACTTTTTCACGAAATTAAGACGATATGACCACGTTTTACTCGAAAGATAAAGATAGAAAATGTAATGCTCTATTCAGATAAATATCCATCAAGTTTGAAATTCCTTAATATTATTATCATAACATGTATTACAGTTCGTGTCTACATAACATTGAAAGTATTGTAAGTTTAATCTGATTCTGCAGCGAACAACGACTGCATGACACTTCCACGGTAAATAAAATGTGATTAAACATTAAAATATGGCCATATTGTACCCACATTAGGTGCACAAGCCTTATATATCCTCCCAACACACCAACATACTAAAATGTTCCTTCATTTCGTTCCGCATCACACATGTCTCTAACTTAAGTGAGTAGTAATTTGGTCATGCATCCTTGCCGTGTTGAAATTAAAAATACAACGGTGCAATAACTTCTATATTTGCGCCAATTAATGATAAAAAGTCCTTGATGCATATTCTTTATTTTGAACTAAAATAATGAGTTTATAAAAAACTATAAAAACAAACTATTACGAGAATTTTTCAGGCAAGAACCGGGAATAGAAAAATTACAGCGAGGTCATCAACTGTTAATCTTGCATTCCGGGCGATCCGAAGGCTCAACAAACTGTCTTTACAAAAAACTTGGTTTTTAGAAAAATGAATAAAATAGAAACTCCCCAAATAAGCATTAAAGAAACAAAAAAAATGATTTAAGTATTGAGCTTATTTCTTTAGGTTTTCACATAAATATAACTTAGATCATAATGAAGACATTTGCGAAAATATGCTTTTTCTATTACACTTGTGACACTAAACTCTTGCACTCTTACATTCTTACACTGTAATCAATAAATACACTATTAATTCACTAGATTGGTCATTTGTTGTTTTATATCATCAATTAAAACAGTTAATATCGATTTACTACGTTTATATGTTAGACTTAGTTGTTAAAAATGTTTATTTGATCAGGTGAAATTTGTTTTGTGATGCCGAATGGCGCTGCCATTTTGAATACTTTATATATATTTTAACCCATAACACACAAAATGTTACAAAATTTAATTTGTAAATCTGTGAGTCACTGTGTTGAACTGTACTGCTTTTTGATTGAAAGAATAACTGAATAGGAAATGAAAATAAAAGAGCTCGTCTTTAAAATGAACTACACTCTAGATGATTCATTTGCAAAAAAGAAAGGCAATACAACGCATAAATTTGATATCGTTGAGGTCAACGAAATGTATCTTTCGCAGTGTTAGCGCTGTTTTCCAATTCGAAATTTGACAGGGTGGTCTACTACGTAATTCATTTATCTTCTGTATATATATGTACAAATCACGTGACTTTCTTATGCTAAATTTTAACACTTTTTTGCTTCCCGGAAGAACGGCCATTGCAAGGAAATAGATTACTGCTGCGAAACGACGTATACACAAAGCCCGAAGCTCGACATCGCTGATGAAATTGATCAATTGAAACTTCTGAAAGAGGTTCACACTGCTGAAAATGACAGCGAGTGGCTAAAATGTTACTTGGAGTTTATTGTGTGAAACGATTATATGACTTGCAAGATGATCGAAAAACCATTAAACTAGAAAACTATTATGCGCTGTTCTAATCTTGGAAACTGAGACAACGACATGATTGATGCGTGTATTCTTTCATTTATGTACAATGGGGTATAATCTTCCTTTATTAGTTCGTATTGACGAATTTGGCTTAGTTTAAGGAAATACTGCATCTGCCTATTTTAGGACCATCTGGTGTCTAGTCCCTTTAAAATGATATTATTTAGTCTTTTTACCAATAACAGATTGCAGGCTGAAATGGATAGGTCAAATGGCTGGCTATTGGGCCGTTTCAAATTAGTAAAAAAAGCCGTGTGGTCGACGTGGCAGCGCAGTATTGTCCCCTTCAACACCAAAGGATCGCTACTGGCACCCACAGAGGCCGCAGTGCAAATGTAATAGTTATCGCTGGTGTTTGTACGGCGATCGTACGGCATTATCTTACATGATACTGCCTCTCTACCACGATGATACGGCGCCTCTACGGCGCGAACAAGGAGTTTTATTTTTCTAACTGCGTTCTTAACAAAAATTTCACAGAGCCGCAACGGCGAGCGAGCATTGCGCACTCAGTAAGCTTCTACCGCGTTTGCATTACAGTGCACGAACCCATATAAAAATATAAAGAAATGGTATAATGTTTTATGAAAATAGATATTCATTAAATCATGACTGATGTGCAACATGGTGATGGACTTGCTTCTGTTTGAGGTTGGCATTTATCTTTTTCTGACTTCTTCACTTTTCCTCCTCCTTTGTTGGGCATGGTCCCAACTGTTCGGGAGCAAATGTAAGGAAAGAGAACTGATGCACCTTCCTTGCGATTTCACGACGCTCTGGGATATAAAACAAACCTGTGTAATCGCTGTCTCAGCGCAGTTAGGTATGACATGTGTTACTGGGTTATTGGGGGAATGATGGACCAGCCAGCCGGACATCCATTGGTGTACGAGATCATACAGTAATTTCAAAGTAGAACACAATCACACTCTGGAAATGTAACCAAAGTTTAGCATTGTTTGAGTATGTTTGATTTTTTAAAGTAAATGTATCCTCTTTGTTGTTTTTTATTAATAATTTTGTTTAATGCCGTTATAGGCCGCGGCATTGTAATATGTTTTTTTTATCTAACAACAATCATTGTTTTATTTTAATTCACTCATTTTGCTTGCCCTTTTATGCGAACATTTTTATATAATTTGCAAACTATAATCGGTGAAACAAAACTTTATGGATTTATGATACAAAATGATGATTTATCTACTTTACATTTGATTTTTAGCTTATAGAACAATCGCTGAAAATACAAGAGAAACTACCTTTCAATCAATCATTTATCCATTCGGTGTTTTGCATTGAATTACTTAGAAAGCCTCAAGGCAAATGGGATGAAAGTATTCCGGTTACATTAAGATTATTGTTTTTTTCCTCCATACACCTCAATACACTCAAGATTCCTGTACAAACGACAATGTTTATTTTCTATAGCCAGCCTGGTTGCTAAAGGTCTTGGGGAAATTTCCTGGACTAGAAGCTGTGGTCAAAGAACGCTCCTGTCCTGAGGATAATGGTATCTAATTAAGAAGAGCTGCTTCTAAACATGTGTGATTGTGATTCACCAAAACCCTTCTTTGTCGTGAATAAGTGGAGCTCAATTGTTAATTTTTCATGACAATGATCTTCAAGATCGTTGCATTTCTGAACTTCTGCATTATTAATCAATTTAATGACAACATAATTATAGAGATGTGTATCCCACAAATGATTGTTTCACAGGCCTATTGCATACAAACAGTTTCATGCTTGAAATGCCCGGAATGAGGGTTTAATAAGTAAGAAAAAAGTGCGCACAAACACTTTGATAGAGTCTCAAATAAGGCGACTATAAATAAATTTCTAAATCTTTATTCCCGCCGCCCCTTAAATTATATTAGCTGAAATGAAGGTGTTGAACTTATGTATTTATTTGCGTATCGGTAAAGTACACTCCGGGAACGGTGTTTATTTATACCAGCCGGTGTCCATGGAAACATGGAGATTTGCTTAGATGGTGTTCGTTGTTCTCCTAGAAACACACAAGGAAAGAGCATGAACTCATATTCTACGGTGACAATTTGAACATGAACTTAGTTATACACTCTTGTTTCCCACCAGAAACAACTTTTGTTTGAAGGCGAAACAAAAGAGTCACTCTAGATGATCTAAATTTGTAAATGATACGTGTGTGCAAGAGTATTTCACTGTACACTTACAAGAAACAACACTATGTTCGTATACCTTAATTAAGCAAGGCTGTGTAAAATATACATATACATGAATTTAAATTTAGTTCATTTTAAATACTTAACTGTTAACAATGATATGTATAAAAATGATTTATCAATTAAAATACTTAAAAGGTATTTTAAACAGTTAATGAAATATTTGTTTGTAGTATGCTGCTGTTTTTGTCTTAATGAAAGCAGTTTTTATATTTTCCATTTACAACTAAACAACACATGCTTTCATATTGAAAATACGTATAATGAGTTCAAATTATTGCTGCTTAAACCAGAGAACATAAGTCGACAATTATTAAAGCCATAGTTATGGAACTTGATATACATGCATTTTTCATGTGCGTTTGTCATCGGAAATATGTGTATAAGATTTATTTAAGTATTGGCATCTTAGATTAGGACAACGAATACGAGGCTACCTCGACCGTCCCGAAAACAGACAAGCAAAAAATGCCAATTTCGTTGTGTAACACATTGTTTTTTGATAAGGCCAAGCCATTTAGCGCATGAAACAATTTCTAATGTGGTTTCATTTTTGCGTTTTGTAACAGATGCTCTATATACATAACACTATAAATTCCTCTTTAATAAAATCTGCTTACCTTTCACAAATGAAGTAAACTCTTAAACCTCACAAAGACCTTAAATTGAAGCCGAAAGCTGTTTCGATTTGTGCTTGTGTTTTTGGTCCTTTTAAATCACTTTTGCAGTGTACTGATTCCTTAAAAAAGTGAAAGTGAGGAACATTAACAATACTGTTTTTTATTAAAGTTTTGAGTGACAATAACCAAGAATAATGTGAGACATTGTGCTTTGTGTTACCTAGACTTTCAATTATCTAATTGATTTCCAAACAAAAACGGAACAGCGCAAAGGGGATGGACATGTTCCAGTTGTAAAGGTATCCGCTTCTCATTTATCCGCGCCAGGGATACTTTTTTATCGCCTCTTAAAATGGACTTCAGAACATTTTTCTATTTAAGAAACGGAGTCAACTGTGCTTACAGTAGAACCCCTTTGGATCAAACAGCTAGGGACAGGCGAAAATACCTCGAGACTCGGAGAGAGCGAGTCAAGCTAGAATTATTACCTTCAGTATTAAGAAATGGTTCCTCAACAGCCAGTACGAATACTTATTTCGAGCAAACGGGATTCAACTGTTTAAAAACTATTGGTGATCGCCACGATCGAGTTTAAAGAACTAAGTATAATATTAACATCCATCCATTGGAATAATCAACTCGCAGTTGTCCATTATATTATATGCATATAACGTATTATGACTTTGTCTATAAATAAAGTGTATACGATTAAACAAAAGCCAATTTTCATAGAAATTCAAAATCGCCATATTGACCTATGAAATTAATGTAAATTGAGAGATCTAAGTACATGTACATGGGTTTAATGCCCGTTGAGGTACGTCCCGTTTTCGAGTGAAAAACAGCAAGAAGAACAACAGACGAACGTTATCGTTCAGTCTGTGATACTCTTGTCTTTGAGATTCAAATATTGTAATCGATGTTTTAAAGATAAGGAAACATGCACACTGACTTTAGCAATGGACATCACTGTTCTTATGCAGATATGCCAATAACACGCAATGAAGCTCAATGTGTCTTAGTTGTACGGTTTCTGATTAATTGCAAAAAATACAGTTGTTAAACCCTAGGGCCTATGTTACATTAAGTACATATGTTACGCTACGTATGTTTCACTTGGCTCATTTCATGACACAGAAGGAAACACAAAATAAAACAAAGTGCTTCATTCGTCTTGTAATAAAATAATTAAGAGCTATGTCATTCCAACTTCCTTGAAAATGCATAATGTGTACAAAGGGGTCTTCTATCTGTGAGACAACTAACACTTAGCAAGATAAAACTATTTAATTGGCAAAATCGAACCTAATTTGGCATGCTAGCATCGTTGCCACTACTGGAAATTTTTCCAGTGCGTTCAGCCAATAGTTTTAATATGTCTGGTTATTTTTTACCTAAGATACGAAACCATCGATACATTTGGTTTTGTTTAATCTTTTAGTTTTGAAATTTAATTATTCAGTTGTCACAAAAAGCCTGGTGAAATGCTTTTAGTGTGATTAATTGTGTGTATTATTGTCAACATCCATTATACGAGGACATCCGTCATTCTCTATATGTTTTATGCTCTGATTTAGATCTTTTAAAACACGAAATTAATGTTATACGGCTTTAGCAAGATCGTACTAAAAGTTGGAGAAAACAAGCCCTCAGCATCAAGCATTCACCTGAACTACATGAACCTTATGACGAAAACTTGCAAAATGATTAACTGCAATTAGAGCAATTATTCCTTTTGCTATTACCGCATGTGTTGCAGTATGATATGCTTTACATAAGTACTTATTTATTTCAAGAAACTGTATTGTTTATATGAATAAAGTGCTGTTCCGTTATGTTTTTTTTTTCACTAAACGCAAAAGCCTGTCTCCATTGGTCAGCTTCATAAAATCCAAACGGCTTTAAAAGTGTATTGAATAACCAACAAGAACTGCTGATGATTGGTGGAATTGGAAACTAACACTATAAAAAAAAAAAAAAAAATGGACTGATTTAATTGCACAAGGCGAACTATAAAGCAACAAAAGACATACCTGTCAATAAACATAGTCAACATGATATTTTAATCAATGTATGACATAGTCAAAGACGAACCATTGCATTCAACATTGCTCACATCGCTTTTAAATGGTTAGCTCACATCTTTATCAAAGTTCTTCAAAAAACGACATTTAGCTGTTTGTGTAAATAACATTTAGTTTCGATCTTATTATTTAATAAGTGTTCTAATGTACTGGGAAAAGCCCGTATTCAGTATGATCTAATTTAGAAGAAACACACGATCGTTGTTTGGAAAAGAGGTTTAAGATACGCTTTAAAACCAATAAATCAGTTAAATATTGACTGCAAAGTTTCTTCGACTTGTTTCTGCTTTATACATATTTTCTTACAGCTTCCAAAACTAATAATACAATGTCGCTGCAGCAGATGAAAAATTATATGACGTCACACAAATTGTAGATATTACACATTTTTTTTTTATTAATATCAGGATGTTAAAGAGAACATGTTTACAAATCATGTAGTTTTGACAACTAGGCCAGGTTCCAAAACATGCTCATCCAATTGTAATTCGAATTCGGAGACTCAAAGTAACCTGTTCTGTTTCCTAAGGGAACCAACACTTATAATGAGAATGTGACAGAGATGCATAAACTCGTTTAAAGAAAAAGTTACGAAGTATTTGTTTTGATTTTTATCAAAAATATTCATTAATGATTGATAACAAAACATGCTTTCTTAACAAAACGATGAACAAGTATTTACGCTCTGAGATTAATTTCTAGAGTCAATTGATAGACATTTTAATTTGACATGGTCGGTTGGGATTAAGCATCACAATTTCCATATGACTACAACAATTTGGACTTGAAAAGTTTATTTAGTTTCTTATTTTATAACCAATTAGTACACGAATAATTGCAAGTTTTTTATGAGTCAAGTGTAAAACACATCCAAGGCTGGTAAATAATATTGCTGGTCTGTAATAAGAGTTTACATTTGTTTAATTATATGGATACAAATGTTTTTATGATGTTTTTGCATCTTCCAATATGCAGATATTATGTCGTCTTTTACCCAAATTCACCACATATCAAAGTAAGAAATAGGATGAAATGTCGAGTGTTCATTTTATTATTTGTTCTAAGGGAAACAACATGTTTTCCGACAAAATTAATGTTTTATATCATATAGCATGTAAATTAATAAATACTAATATTATTACCAATAGTGTTTGATGGCAATACAAATTTAAGTGGAAAATCCCAGTATTAAAAATATAAAGAAATAAGGAAAAACAATGTTTCTTTTTGTGATAATGATTCCATAGTTCCATAGTTAACGACAACTTTGTTAACTTTTAAACGTGAACTATTTTAAAAATCAGATATATATAAAAAGGAACATTGACAGCTGACATAGCTGTCCGAAATTTTGCTACATTTAAAGCAAATCAAATGTGTATCCATTACCCTTCCAGAGCAGTAACGAGGTAAAAGTTAAAAACGATGACGTTAACAACCTTTTTAACCTTAACACAGTTCTTAATAATCGACCAACAATTTAGTAAGATTATTTAGCAATAAAGCAATTGAAATATGAAAGACCCGGAATATTTGTCTATTGCATTGGCATTGTACACATGATTATGTAAGAACTTGAGAATTGTCAAGTAAATTGGGCCAGTATATTATATTCAATTATCAGAACATAAGTGTCATTAATGGTAACTATCTAATTCTTTACACTAATTACATTCAGTTTTATCTTGCCGTCTAGATATTCGTTTTCTCCAAGCAATGTCAGCTTATTATCCTTGCGTGTTTGTCGGAACATAAGCAAACTCAAGTGATGATTGCCTCTGATATATCAAATGGATTATGTGTCAATTCGGTTAACGGTAAATATACTTATCTGAGACAAGTTAAATTGTTTTAACGTATTCTGTTTAACCTTTTATTTTTTATTGCTCTGAGAGTATCATGGGCACAATAGATATCTACAACAAATAGTACACATTTTGATATAAATGTGTCAACCGTGCTTTTTGTTTCTTCATTCTTCTTATGTTGAAAATTTTCAGCCATGCCAAGTCGCTAAATTCTTATTTGTTTAGTTTCTTATTTGGGAATAATCGTTCATTATTGCTGAATTCGACTCTTCATGATTTAGAATATTGTTGTAATTACAAATGCCTATATAGCCACGCCTACGGTTTACACATGCAAACGTTTCAGTGTCTACGCTGATTTAAATGACGTCACAAAACCTGGTTAAGAAAGGGAGGCTTTGCAGTGATTGGTGCATGACATAATTTTTAAGTTGATTCAATTCGGGAGGGATTTACACTAAGTTGGTTAGAATGTATTAAGTACATTGTTTGTGAATTAGAAACCACGCTTGCCTATTGTTCTCCGTTCCCTGTGGTTATTTATTTACGAAAGAATAACTTAATAAACTCTAACATATTCTTAGTCTCACTCTATGTAAAAGCTTAAATTAACAAATTTGCACAAGAGTCTGTAGTAACGAAGTTTAAGGGGCTAATGCAAATGCAAATGTACTCTAATCCTTATCCCAAATAAATAACGAGCTATTACTACTTACCGTGCCCTAAGAGTTAATTAATATTCACTCAATCTGTGGTTGACAGCCAATTTTATATTTGGGTCCAGAAAAGAGAGAAGTGTCTAGAAAAAATGTCATTTCATCTCGAATGGTGACACATTTCTCGCTTCATATTAGCTGGATTTTGCCAGTCCAGAAATATTTAAGATCAATAAATAAATGGTTCCCAACATCGGCGTTGATTACCGTAACAACAATTTTTTGCAATAATTGCAATAATTCTACGCAAGTGGGGGATAATTCAGCTTAGACTGACGATTGATAAATGGTTCCTTTATTAGCCTAATATGTTGATTTAAACGTATGTTATTCAACATATACAAACAAACTACACAGAATATGCACACACACAAGTTGTCTATTATATTGAGATGGATTGGAACGAAAGAATATCTTATAGAGTTCTTCTCCGTAGGAATTAAATTACTCATTTACCAGAAAAATGCGTATGATTGACGATTAGACGGTATATATATGTTTTATGCGAGAAAGAATGTTACTTATGCTAAAAATAGAACTAAGGAGTGTGTGTATACAGTTCAAACAGGATATATAATTGAAACAAAGTAAGCTTAAGTCATTGTATAAAGGATATATAAAAAGGGTGATGATTTTTTTTTAAGTAGAATAGAAATTGGATACATACCATATTGGGGAAACTATGCCAGTCAGGAAATGATAAGAAACGTTTTATGTCTTGCCACTAAACCGGGTTTATGTTTAAACTTTTTGCTACTGAGCTTGTTTCTGTAACGTTTTGCATACATATTGTACGAATTTATGAACAGTATCAAATATTTTTGAGTTGTTCTCGATGTTTAGGGTTGGATTGCCATAGAGAATAAAACCAATGTTAATTTCTGTGATAATTGACATACAACGAAACAAAGTTTGTCGAGAGTCGGTGCATGAAATAGTGAGTACTACTTTCAACTTCACACCACTCGCAAAGAGGTGAGTTGATAATATTATTACAATAAAGTTGATAGTGAAGACCACTGCAACTAGTACGCAGTCGAGTGTGAAGTACTTGCAATCGGCGGTTAGCGTAAAAAATAATAAAGCGGACAGACTGGCAATCGACTACGAAGTGCATACTTAAAGGATGCAATTGAACGGCATTCCCCTTCATTCTGTGAAAGTTCATTCCAGGCACGTATAGTTGAAAGTAAGAAAGAGGAAAAAAGAAGAATCTGTGCGTGTCATAACCGTTCATATGTTAGATGCATTCCGTAGTGAAGTAATTCTGTGAACTGACAATTAAAGTTGCAAAAAATGACAGATGTTCTGGGGCAAGGCCTAATGTGTTTAAGATGTGACCCCTAAAAATGCCAATGACCGACTAGGCAAAAAACGACGTTTTTATACGTTTTGAGTTGTGGCCCGAAAAATATATAAATATAAAAATGATTACAACGATACTGTTATGGTTTCTATGATCTAGAGTTATCCTCAATAAGATCACTTTGCATATAAGATTGAAGCTCATTGACGTTATATTTGGATTTGAAGAAGTGTTTGTAGTAGACATATCATGATATTAAATGGAAGTGCTTATAAAAGAATTGTTTACTTGTGACTTCAATTCACCTAGCATGTACACAGTGAATCTGCGATGCAACTTTTGAAATAGAAAATTGACAGCTACGTCTTCAGCTGCAATTTTGCTAGAGGGACTTCACACGGGTTGCGGCGAAGAAAACACCTTTTTTCAAAAAGGGAGTATTAGATAAAATAAATCGAAATTCGGATAATTTTAAAAAAAGCTACAGAAAACTTGTTGATTTCAATGTAGGATCGTATCTTAATTCACTCGTAATCATAGAAAAATCATGATTTTACAATATATGTTTTTCTATGACACTCAAAAAATACGATCTTACACTGAAATCAACAAATAGTCTCTATATTTAATAGTTAATGATAGTTTTTCAAGTGTAGTTGCAGCTTTTTTGCTAGGGGCCTATAGTACTGTTGGTGCAGGTTATTAATGACAAGTTATTGATATATTAATGTAGTATCCAATACACCTTGAAAATCTGACCAGGAAGCGCTCCCTTAAAGCCGCTTTGAGTGCATACATAAGAAATGTTCCCTTTTTTATACCCATCTGCTAATTAATGAAGGTTAATATGGTGCAATGACCTTGGTTGTCGTTGTTTTTATTCAAACAGGGCGCATATCTAGAAAGAGAAATACACACATGTACATCGGGGCATATATATCTGGCGTTAAGGCTCATGGAATCACGTCCTGTTAATAAGTGAAATACAAAACAACAACAACAACAACAGACGAGCGCTATCGTTCTATCTGCGGTACTCTTGTCTTTGAGATTCACATATTGTAAACAAATTTGATTGTCATTGTAAGGAAAATGTACACTGACTTTAACAACTGACATCACTGTCGTTAAGAAGCCATGCCAATAGCACGCAATGAAGCTCACAAAGTGTCCTGACTGTATGGATTCTGATTAATTGCATAAAACGGTACAGTTCCAAAACCCAATGTTACATTAATTTCATATTATTTTTATATTACGTTACGTAGCGTGTATTATTCGTGTGCTTTGGAAACTTAACATAGAGTGTTTCACTCTATGTTAATTGTTCTCGTTAGGTTTATTTCCGATACATTAATGGAAACTGCAAGGACAAACCCGGCATTTATAAAAATACAATGTCTCCGTTCGAAGACAAACTTACTCCAATTGTCATCTAGAAAGTTCAGTAAGTAAATTTCAAATGTTTTCGGCAGGACAGATGTCGTGATCTTATGATAGAATTGAAGCAAACCTTTTGTTTTTGTTATGTACCCAAAAACAATGATATCGTATCGAGGCTTAGGAGAACTAAATAATGTATCCATATACATACCCGTCTGGGCTAAGCATACCAGCACTTATATGGTACTTAAATGATTTCGACGTTGTAGTGTATGGAAACACCAACAGTGTTATTTTCTGGCTATTTGAGTACTGTAATGCAAAAGTGCAAAAAATAACATGGTAACAAGAACAGTAGCCCAGAATCAATGTTTCTCAGGACTCTGCTTAAAGCCACAAGGCTAGCGTAAACTAAACAAGGGAGACATAATTTATAAAAACACTCGGACAGACAACGCATGCAACGAGTTTTTATTAATGAATATTAGATTTACAGAGTTTGACACCATCGAGGTGAAATTGCCATTCAGACAATTTGAAAAACTAACGTTGGAGCTGCGTCAGTTCATCATAAAATACACTGTTTTAGCAAGATTGAGGATCACTTGGTGTTTAATCAAACCTTTGAGTGTGCAAATCACATGTGCTTAAACATCAATAGATATATTATTTACCAGAGCTATGAAATTAAATTTGACAATAATTCGCACGCACCTGACCCAAAATGAGCTTTGTTTAATCTTCATATACACAGTATAGTAACAAAGGACCATGTTATTGTAATGTTACTCCTGACGAAGGATATAATTGGACTTGAAATAGTATTCCAGCAAGGTTTCTTTCCGACCCGGTCATGTTTTTTCTGTGACGAAGAGCGCGTTTTAATGTTATAATGTATCTAAAAATATTGATCAAAAAGAAAATAACTCATTATCGAAACCAGACAAAGGCACATACCACCTGGCTGAATATCAATCAAAACTGAATTTCATTCAAATCGGACAAGTCCTTTTTCAGTTTAAACGCGGACAAAGGCTGCTCCGTAAATTACATTTTAAATGAACACATAGTGTCATATCTCTGTAAATTAGTGTATCCGAGCGAAACTTACAAACGGCGTGCACCCCTTCGTTAGGTAATGATCACTCCTTTAGAATTGCAACCCAGATTCGACTAAAGGTTTTGTGGATGAAGAGAAGAAAGATTGCAGAGGACAGATTAAAGGACGGACCGACAAATTGAATATAGTATACCGCTCCCCATTAAATTTGTGTCGTGCTGGATAAATAAGATACAAATGAATCGGAGCCATCATTTAAGGCCACGAATAGTACCTTAAAACCAAATTGTACAATTTGAGCACTTGCTTTAACAGTGATAATTAATTTCATAAAAAAAAGATGGTGACTAGACACATTTGTCTTTGATAAAGTCTGATTCAAGATCCATACTAAATGCATGATTTCGCAATTACATTTTGTATATGAATATCAAAGTTTATATGTTTCCAATTAAATTAATACACGTGATTATGTAGTATTCATTTTCATGACACAAAAGCTAAAACTAAATAAGACAAAGGATAATACCCTTACTTTTAATGTCTTGTATCAAAAATCGTTAAGAGCTCTGTCATTTAAACTTTCTTTCAAACGAATCATTTGTACAAATGGGTCTTCAATCCCTGAGCAAAGAAAACACATTGCAATACTTATTAAACTTTTTGATTTAACTGGCAATATCAAACACAATTTGGCATGATAGCATCGTTTTCTCTGTTTGAAATTTCTTAAGTACATTCCGCCAAAAGTTCGAATGTGTCTGATAGGTTAACATCTAAGGTCAAGGAAACATCGTTAAATTTGGTTTTATTTAATCTTAAGCTAGATTAAGTTTTGAATTTAAATTATTAAGTTGTCACAAACAGCCTTGTTAAACGCTTTTAGTGTGAGTATTTGTGTGTGCATTATTGTCAACATCCATTACCCGAAGACATCCGGCAATCTCTTGAGCTTTAATGCACTAATTCACACCTTTTAAAACACGTAATTAATTTAATACGGCTTAAGAAGGATTGTACTAAAAATTGAAGAAAACAAGGCCTCAGCATCAAACATCCACTCGAACTACAATCATGCAACTAACTTCAAGAATAAGCATATCAGTAAATATCCCTGGACTCCTTGAAAGCACAAGGAAAACTATACATCCACAAATACATACCTGTAAACAAACACAGTTAAGATGATATACTTATCAATTTTTACATAATATAACATAATAAAAGTACAAATATTGCAACGAACATTGCGAACATTGTGTTTAAATGGTTTACTAAGCCCTATATTGAAGGTCTTATAAAAAAGACATTTTAGCTGGACGTGTAACTAACATGAAGTTTCGATCCTATGAACAACTTAGGGTTCTACTGTTCTGAAATCTATCTCGTCTTCGGTTTGATCTCATTCTAATGACAAGCAGTGTCCGTGTTGGAAAAGAGATTGAAGACACGCCTCAAAACCAATAAATCAATAAGAGATTGACTATAAGGTTATTCTCAACATGTAGCTTTTACACTTTTTTTCTAAGAGATTAACAAATTGAAAGAATTCTGTTGCTGCAGCAAACTTTAAACTATAATAAAGTGACGTAAATTGTAGATATGACACTTTTATTCTTATGTATATGTGAGAACATGCCCTGTTTACAAATTATGCAGTTGTATGTAACTAAGACTCAATGTTTTGAGTACAGAGTTAGGATTTTCCCAGCAAAGGAACAAATATTAGTGATAGTGATGTTGTAAAAAAATACATAAACTCGTTTAAAGAAAATGATAGGTGTTTTCCATTGTTATTAAAAATATTCTTTAGGAATACGTTTCTTCAAAATCCTGTCATAAGTGATAAAAACACATGCTATCATAAAACAATGAGTATAAGTAAAAAAATAAGAGAGTAATTTAAACTTGACAAGCACAGTTATAATATAGCACTAAAATCTCCTTATGTCTAGAACATTTTCGATTATAAATGTTTATTTAGTTTATTTATTTTTTGTAAATATTTATATGAAACACAACAGAAACAGAAGTCGAATTTTAAACCTTAACCTCTTTAAATGACACTTAACTCATAAATAAAGAATCACAGGGAAGAAACATGGAACAACAGCACAAAACTCCGCAAACAACACACTACATAAATAATATATATAACACATAACCGAATACTGCAAGAAATAATGGAAAGAGAATTATAATTATTCTAAATGAGTAATTAGATGTATTTGTTTGGGGGCTTATATCTCAAATGAATGCACTCTCGATCGGTTTTGCTGATTTTGGGTTTTTTATTAAATGTATTGTTATTTGCTTCATTGTAGGGATACAAAATATCCTAATTATCTGATTAAATCTTCCCATATGCAGAAACTATGACGTCATTTACCCAGATTTACATCATATCACAGTTAGTAATACGATGAATTGTTCATTTATTTGTTATTTGTTCTGAGGAAAACAACTTGTTTTCCGATACTTTTAAAATTTGATTAAATATTGTCTGTAAATTAATAATTGAACATATTAATTCTTCATTTATTTATAACATTCATACTGGAAGAAAATGGAATCGAACACTCGCAAAGCTTAGGGCTAAGTGGTATTTAAAATGGTGTTCACATAAAGCTGGCAAATCATTGAAGATGTGGCATGATCAAATACATTTCACACTCACTTAGAACGAACCTGACAAACGCGTGATGTTTAAATTGCGTTCGATTTGTTGCCGGTACGAACACTGTGATTTACTGATTTATTATATGCTTTCCGCTGGTATAAAGAAATTTATCAGTGAAAGCAAAATATTTTTTTAGATTTTTTTAATATTAGGAAATTTTAGCCGGTATCAACTCCATATCGACTGTCAGTGCGTACCTGACTGGGACACAAATTCAACGATGTAATTTCCAAAATGATGTTGCACTCTAACAAAATGCTGACGCGTTTTTCTAACAACAACAACAACAACAACAACAACAACAATTTACTGACGTTAAATATCTATCTTTTATGCAAATAATAAATTGAGGATAATTGTTCTTTTCAGTGTGTATACCAAAAGTTAATATTTCACTTGTGTAAATGTAGCTTTTGGTGCTCACTATTGGGAAGTATATTGCGGTCTTACACTGACACATAAAAGTATCCTCTATATAAATTCAATTATATCCGATTCTCCGAAAATAATTGTCACTCTTGCTAATAATCTAGCGATTTGACACTAATTACGTTCTGTTTTATCTTGCCGTCTAGAAATTCGTTTTCTCCAACATATGTTCGCTCATTATACTGACTTGTTTGTCGGAACATTAGCAAGCTCAAGTGATGATTGCGTCTGATATGTCACATTGATGATGTATCAATTCGAATAATGTTGGATATTCGTATTCTGAGAAAAAGCCGTTTATCATTAAAAAAAAGTTTGAATAAAGTTGTTTTAAACCTTCATCTTTTATTTCTCTGACAGTTTCATGGATACACTTGATATCTGCAAAATATTTATAATCTTGATATTACTGTGTCAGCCGTGCTCGTTGTTTAAAGATTAAAACTCGACATGTTGCATTTTATTGGGGTATGGTATGCAATGGGGCTGTTCAAAATGGGTGAAGATCATATTTACATTTAATTAAATCTACATTTCTGCTAAAATAAATCGATTATTCAAGAGCATTTTCTCTTTTTTCTTTCTCTCGTTGTTCTCAACGGTGGTTACATTAGATCACCTATCGAAACCTAATTTTATACAACAATGAATGCGCAGATAAAATAGTTATTTATTCATATGTTTATTTTCTATATTTTCAAGGTCAAGTATATTATAATACGTATTATAACTGTATTACAACTAGAAAAATACAACTTGAGTTATGAAAAAAATACAATAACAAGAAAACAATAAAAATATCGCCACCTACAAAGTTCTCATTATATCTCGCGTGATACGCGATACTAGCGTTTGTTAAGTCACGCCTTTTTCAAATGATAAATTACAACAACAACAACAACAACTTTTAATGCATTCAGGCAATAATGCTTATAGCATACAAACAGTTTACGAGCAAACAGGTAGAATTTAGCGAGAAGCATAAAAATAAAATGTGAACATAAAGATAAATGATTGTTAATCAGTAGTAGTGAATTGTTTTGCAATTAAAGGTAAATCTAGAATGCTTAAATAAAACATTTTGTTATTAACAATTTGATAGAACAAAAAATTAAACAAGTAATTCACCAAAGTCCAAGTGTTTGTTTAACAGAAGTTAGATGGAGTAGTATTAATTCAGTCGTGAATATCATGAGCTCGTGTTTTTGTATGTACTCAATGACTTGACACCCACGTGCTATTTGGTACTACAGCCAACTTTCTATGAATGAAAAGTATTATACATTTGTGAATGACATTCCAACCGTGGATATATAGTGAATTAGTTGCAGCAATGTATGGTAAGTTGCAATGTTTTGTATGATATAATTCATATGTAGACTGTCCAACTGGTGAGATTGAATAATGATGTTATTTATTTTAAGTTCTTAAGTTATTTGCATGGTATATATATATTTTGCCATATTGATGGCTGTGTTAATGGTTTCTTCGCATAATAATAAAGAGTTTGGGTTATTGTTCAGTAATTTCGACCAGTATTTTATCAGAATGATTTTCCTTTGTATTTCCATTGGAAGTATCCTAAGTTCTCCATTTAGTGCGTCTATATGTGTTGATTTCTTTACACATAGAAATTTTCTGCATTATTTGTTATGTATTAGTTTGATGTCTTTACATTCATGATATCCAATTATCTCTGCGCCATAGTTTAGTATTGATGCAACTTATGTGTTGAACAATTTCAATTTTTCTGAAATTGGTAAATCTGTTCTATTATAAATTATAAATAGATTGTGCAAAGAGTGCGATGAGTGCTGTGCTATTCTGTTCTGTGTTCTGTACCAATTATTATTTTTGAAAAGGTGAACTCCAAGATACTTAAAAGACTGTACGACTTCTATGGGTTGGTTGTTTATGACAAAATCATGTGTTGTTTGTCGTCCTTTTTCAAAAATCATTACTTTAGTTTTGCTTGTATTCAGTTTTGATCCCCACATATCACAGTAATCCTGTATTTGTGTAAGTATGTTCTGTTATGATTGATGAGAGTAGGCGAATACCACTGCATCATCGGCAAAAAGTAACATAAATAATTTTGTTTGGTCTAATGTTATGATGTTTTCATTTTCTACATTTATGCTATCTATTATATCATTGAGGAAGAATAAACACAAACTGCTACTTGCAGGATCCCCTTGTTTAACCCCTATATTTGAAGCTATATACGTTGTATGTTCGTTTTGGTTTATTTTGACGCACAATTTTATGGATGAATACATTGATTTTAGTGCCTTAATTAACTTTGAACTAACATTCTCTTTCAGTAGTTTTTGCCATAAGAAGGTTCTATCAATTTTGTGAAACATTTTCTCCCAGTCCAAAAAGGCCACATACAATTTCTTCCTTTTTTCAATCGTTTGAGTAATTAATGCGTGTAGAATAACGATACAGTCGATTGTTGACTTGCCTTTTTGAAATCCAAATTGATTGTCGATACACTTGTGTGTTTCCTTTGCCCATTTGGATAATCTGTTAGATAATAGAGTTGAGTATATTTTTGCAATTATGTTTATAAGCGTGATGCCACAATATTTTTTGCTTTCGTCTGGATCCCCCCCTTAAAAATTGGAACAATAAAGCCAACCCCCCAAGATTTAGGATATTCTCCTTCGCGCAATAGTTTATTATATAAATCTAACAGAAATGGTGATATTATTTCAAACGTATTTTTAAACATTTCTGCAGTGATTTGATCAGGCCCTGGGCTTTTTGAATTATTTTGTGAAAATACTGCGTTTTTTAGTTCTGTGATTGAAAAAGGACTATCGAGTGTTTCATTTTGTATATTTTCTTCTGTTGTATTTTCATTTTGTTGGTTGTTTCTGTTTGGTTCGTCTCCGTAGAGCGAATTGAAATGATCGAATAATTCATTTTTTGGCGATGGCTTTTCTGTTGCTTTTTTAGTCTTATATTGTTTTTTAATGTATTTCCAAAACTGTTTTTTTGCTAGTTTAGTTATTTTAATTCCCTCGTCCCTCCTATATTTCAATTTATGCTTAGTTTTTATTTTATTATAAATATGTTTGTACCGTATATAAGCTATTCTGTTTTCATGGGGTTTGTTTCTAATAAATTTATTTCTATGGGTATAATATTCTTTCCTTGCATTGTTACATTCCTCAGTTAACCATGGATTTCTGGCTCGTTTGGTTGTTTTACTTTCTTTATTTTTTGGTGTTTTTATTTTACCAAACGATTTAGCCGCACATTATTTTATTATCTCAGTAAAGCTATTCACTGATTCATCTATTTGACTTTCATCTAAGTTTAATCTTAATGTGTAATTTTTGAGTTGATTTCGTTTTTAAAATGTTCTGTTTGATTTACATCGTATTTTGTTTCTGGCACGGAATCATCATTAATATTTTCGTTTGAATTTATGTTGCTCTTCAATGTAAAAATGAGTGCACAGTGATCTGAAAATTCATTTGGAGCTGAAATTTCGAAGTCATGTATGAAATCAAAGTGGTTCCTGTTTAGCAACAAATAATCTACAGTGCTTGATCGTTTAGACCGTTGAAAGTGTATTTGCCAACGTTTGCGTCGTTGTCAAGGCGACCGTTGCCAATCAATAAGTTTGTTGACTTACATAATGCTATTAACTCTTTGCCATAGTCATCAATAATTAGGTCTTCATTACTTCGTTTTGGGATTTCTGTTGTATCCAAGAAAGTACTATTATCGACATCTAGGTATCTATCAAATGCAATGAAATCTTTACAGTTCGATGTTCTACTATTCATGTTTCCTATTAAGAGCAATATACCTTTATTATGATATTTTTCTATATCAGTTTCTAGCAATTCAAACAAATCAATCTCATTTTGAGTTTTGGGGCGGAATATATACAGCACAAATATATACATCTTTTTTCTATTTCAAGCAAAGTTTTACAAATTTTAAACCAAATAATACCACTTTGATTCAGTTCTTCAATCGATATTTTTGTTTTGTTTCGTGTTTATAATAAATTGTCAATCCACCTCTCGCACATCCTTTACGTGTATTTCTGGATTTGTTTCCAAATAATTTTTGCAATCATAACCTTCAATATCTTAATAAAAAGCGGTGTTTTTCGATAACCAGGTTTCACTCAAAACTATAATATCATAGATTTTAAGGTAACATAGAACATCAGGATATGCTAATTTGCGCACTAAACCGTTCACATTCCAGCTAACTATATTTAGTTGCTTCTCTTGTAGTCCCTAGTTCCCGGAAATGGCTTCCGCAGTCTCTCCTTCCATTGGTGGTGGGCGATACAGCTTGTTGTTAATGTATAGTTTGTCGCCATACATTCTTACGTGCTGTCCACGAGCGCGAGCGTTATCCATGACGTCACGAAGTGCTCTCCGTGCATCACGTATTTCCTTCGGACGCTGTGGCCCGACACCATAACATTTTCCTCGCAGGGCTTGTGAACGTTTTGCCGATTCTGCCATGACTTTTTCTCTTTCCTGGAAATAGTGGACGTTCACAACCATTGGCCTGAGCGTTTTGGTGTTTGGACCTATTGTCGCCGGGATTATATGGGCCCGTTCAAATGTCATTGCTGTTGCATCGATTTCAAGCTCATCAGATATGAACATTTTTAACAAATTGTCACCGCTCTCCGGGCTTCCATGGTTCGTTTGCTCGGGGATTCCCCAAAACATCAAGTTGTTTCTCATTGGGCGTTTTTTTAGGTCAAACATTTTGCTTTTTAGTGTCTCATTTTCTTCATTTACCTTTTTCAGTGTAGCATCAAGGGAAATACATTTTTTGTCAACCTTTTTACTGTTTCGCTGGCCGTTTTCAGTTCCTGTGAGTGTTTTTCAAAGCCTTGGCTAATAAATTTGCAGAACTTTTCGACTTCTGTGACTCTAATGTCTATATTTTTGACGTTTCCTTCTAAGTCTAACAGGTTTGCATTCATTAAAGAATGTGACTGTTCTATTGTATTTATACTTGGAAGGACGGACTTGAGTTATTTTATGTCTTCTAAAAGTTCGGAGGCCCATGGGGGTATACCGGGTTGTGGGGAGGTGTTCTGGGGCTGGGGTAGACTGTACTGTGACATTGTCGGAGATAGGTAGCCCGCTGAATAATGCTGGGGGTTCTGGGGGGTCTGCATGCCGTACACGGGCTGGGTGGCGGGCTGTGCAGCAAAATTCATATTTGTATTCGTAGTACTGCTGTTCATGTCAACGTTCGTATTCCCAGTAAATGTTTTTGCAATATTGTCAATACATCTATTTATTTTTTTTCAATTTTGTCCTTCTCAACCCACCCACTTTTTCAGTTTGGTCTGTATTGTCGACGTGGCATTCCAGTGGGGAGTTCGCTTTTCTCTTGTTTTCCCCTTTCCTTTTGCCGAATTCATAGGTGGCATATATCACTAGTTAGTTATTTTCTGTTTAAGTCTCATTTTTTTAATTAATTAAGTGATTTGCTTTAAATAACCGAAAAAATGTTTTTCTCCAAACTTTTCACCTGTTGCTCCAAGGGCAGAGCCCGTTAGTTCTTAAATTACACCGTTAGTTCTTAAATTACAGTCAATTTACTTGTTGAGCGTTATTTTGAAGAATCAGTTGGTGTATGAATCATGTTGGAATACGGTATTGGACAAACCAGCGTGCATTTTCATTTATTTGGAATTCAATTTGGATGAAACGACAGTGGCGGTGGTAGGGGTAACGTGAAATTTCGCGGAAGGAAAGCCAGAGGACGCGAGAAGACTTAGTGTTGAACTGAGCTCTTTCTTCTGGACGTTGCTGGGTGCACTACAATATGTGTTTGTTTCATTTCCACGATTTCATGCTTTGTCAGATGCTTTATTTTTACCAAATGTCAATTCCAAAATTCGAAATAAGTCGTAATCATTGTCATTTTATATTTATTCAACTGTTTCATTCATCATGAAATCATTTACATTAAAATCAATCAAATAATCGTTGCTTATTTTGTTTTGACTGCTCTATTGTAGATTTCAGTTTTGCATGTTGCCAATAACTTTACTACGATTTCATTGAAAATAATAGTTCCAATGACAGGACAGAATTATCTAACAATCGCACGCGATTTCGATGGGAAATGCCATTGCACTTTATACAGAAATAATGCGAAATTGATAAACAACAACCATCGTTAAGAAATGAAGTGTTAATGTAAATAGTTGAGCCCATAATGCATATTTTATCTTTAAAATTTTAACAAAGTTTTGATCATTCAGCCGTTATATGTAGTAGAATCGAAATGGCAAGATTGACAACGGCTTCCTTATATGCTCTATCTTCACAACCAAGCAGTTTGAATTTATATTTAAACATAATGGACACCTGCAATTACTTATTTCATATAAGTGTTTGCGCTAGATTTTCAGCCAAACAGGGGCGCTAGATTTTTAAAATGGTTAGTTTCTTATTTGTGAAAAATCATAAATTATTTCTTAATTCGACTCGTCATGATTAAGTATATTTTTGTACTTGCGCATTCCCATATAGCTACGCCTAAGGTTTGCACATGAAAAGGTGTCAGTTTCAACGCTGATTAAAATAACGTCACAATACCTTGGGGTTAGAGGGGGGTATGCGGTAATTGACAGGTCTTTTTGACAGGCGCACGGAATAATGTCAAGGCTGATGCAATTCGGGAGGGATCTACACTAAGTAGTTTTGATTATTTCTTTCTTTGATAATATGAATGCTCGCTTGACCGGCTGTGCTTTGTTCTGTGAATTTACTAATTCACGAACAAATACTTAATATACTCTAACATATTATTAATCTGTGTATGTAGTTTAAAAAAGAAATTCACACCTTTGTCTGTGATAACAAGGTTTTAAGAGATACTGCAAACTACGTACTCTAATCCGTATCTTATCGAGTTATTCTATACTTCTTCCAGTGTTCTAAAAGTTCATTAATATCAACTAAATCTTTTGTTGACAGCCAATATGACATTTAACTCCAGAAAATGGATAAGTTTCTAGAAAAAAGTCATTTCATTGCGAATGGTGACACATTTCTTGCTTTAAACTAGCTGGATTGCCAGTCCAGAAATATGTTTAAAATAATTCATTGTTCGGTTCGGATTTTCGCTGATTTCCTTAATGACAGACTTTTGTAGTTATGCAATAATTCTAGAAAAATACAGAGCTATTGTTCCTACGCAAGTGATAGACAATTCCACATTGACTGAAGTAAGAACATTGGGTCCTTTACTAACCTTATGTGTTTAAGATGTGACCCCTTAGAGTGTCATTGACTTACTTCGTAGGAGGACAGAACATGCATTGTGCAAGTTAGTTCTTTAAATGCCCTTAAGAAGCCCTGGAGAAAGGTGTATCTGCATACTGCCAAATATGAAACAAGTATGAAATTAGTGTTACGAATATATTGTTCAGGTGTGGTTGCATCAATTCCCTAGAAAATTGTACTGTGGATGCAGGTTAGTAGTGCAAAGTTTTTGCTATATTATTGTAGTATCCAATACACCTTGAACAACCTAACCAGGTAACGCTCTCTTAAAGCCATCTTAAGTTCATCCATAAGCTATTATCTCTTGTGATGCTCGTCTGTTGTTCGAAAGAAAACTGATATATTGAAATAGACTCGGTTGTCGTTGTCGTCGTTAAGACCCGGTGCATATATAGAAAGAAACATACATACACTTACAGCGTAAACATACATTTTGCTTAAATTCGCGTTGAGTATGCAAAAAAGCTGTTTTTAACATCTATAGATATATAATTAACTAAAGCTATAAATTGAAATTTGGCAGTACTATGCACGCAGGTTTGACCCAAAATGAGATTTGTTTAATCTTGATTTACACAGTAAAGTTACAAAGGACCATACCATTGTAAAAATGGCTTCTGTCGAATGCGTCATTTGACTTTCTATAAATTATTCAAGCCAAATTTTATCCCGATCGAGCCATGTATACTTGAAGATCGCGTTATGATGTTTCTCTACAAATAAATGATAAAAAAGAGAATAATTCATTACCGAAACCAGACAACGGAACAAACCACTTGGCTTTAAATAAATTTAAACTGTGGAATTTCATTCACATTAGGCAGGCCCTTTTTTCAGATGAAACGCGGACAAGGACTGGTCCGTAAATAACATTGTAAAATAACACATAGCGCCATAACTCTGTAAATATTGTGTTGTGTCCAGACGGCATGCACCACTACGTATTGTAATAATCACTCCTATAAAATGGCACCCACATTCGACAAAGTGGTTTGAAGATGATGTCAAATATTGCAGTGGACAGATTTAAGGACGGACCGACGAACAGAATGTAGTATACCGCTCCCCATTTAATTTGTGTTGTGCTGGATGATTCAAATACGAATAAATCGGAGCCATCATCAACGAAATGGCAATGAATAATACCTTAAAACCATATCATTCAATCTGAGTTTGTGTTTTAAGTCGGATTTAAGATCATTACTAAATGCATGAATAACAAATATATTTTGTATATGCATTTCAAAGTTATATGTTTCCGATTAAACTCATACACGTTATTAAGTACTATTCACTTTATTGGCACAAAAGCTAAACTTAAATAAGACAAAACATAATTCTCTTACTTTTAATGCTTCATTCGTCTTGTAGCAAAAAAAATGTAGAGCTGTGTCGTTCCAACTTCCTTTAAAACGCATAATTTGTACAAAGGGGTCTTCAATATTTGAGAAAGGAAACGCTTAGCAAGATTTATTTAATTGGCAACACACTTTGGCATGCTAGCTTCGATGTCTTTGTTTGACATTTCTTCAGTACGTTTCGCCAGAAATGTAAATATGTCTGGTTAATTATCATCTAAGGTCACGAAATTCTTGTAACATTTGGTTTTATTTAATCTTAAGCTAGATTAAGTTTTAAATAATATTATGTAGTTGCCACAAAGAGCCTGCTGAAATGCTTTTAGTGTGATTAAATGTATGTGTATTATTGTCAGCTGACCTTATCCGTAGACATCCGTCAGTTTATATATATTTTAGGCCTGACTTAAAACTTTTTAAAGACGGAATTACTTTATCTGGCTTAGGCATGATTGTACTAAGACTTGTAGAGAACAAGGCCTCAGCACCAAGCATTCACCTGAACTACACGAAGCTAGAAAACAATACTTGCATATTGTTTTTACTGTTGTGAGAGGATTGAACCATACAAATACTGATAATAAAACGTTTGTTATTCCTTGTGCTATAACTCAATGACATGCAGTATGATATGCTTCACATTTGATTTTATTTATCACAAGAAATTGTATAGTATACATGAATAAAGTGCTATTCCGTTCTGTTGTGTTCAATTCAGGTTGAAGCCTATATTGATCAGCTTAAAAAAGCCAAACGGTTTCAAACAGTTTTTTTACGACCAACAAGGACTATTGATGATTAAGAAATTGGAAAATAAATATATAAGCAAATCAGTTTAAAAACTCGTTTTATGGTACAATTCGAACTAAACAGCAACAAAAAACATACCTGTCAACAAACATAGTCAACATGGAATGCTTATCGATAAGTACAGAATATGACATAGTAAAAGACAAACCATTGCATTAAACATTGCTTACATCGTTTTAATATGGTTTGCTCACACTTATATTTAAAGTTCTTCAAATAACGACATTTAGCTGGTCGTGTAACTAACATGTTGTTTCATTTTTATGATTTAACTCTGGGAAAAGCACGTCTTGGGTACGATCTTATTCAGAAGATAAACACGGTCGTTGTTGGGAAAAAGATTTAAAATACGCTTCAAAACCAATAAATCAATAAAAAAATTAAAGGTTTTCCTCGACATGTTCTTGCTTTATACATATTTTCTAACAGCTTCACAAACTAATTGATATATATCGCTGCCGCTGATGTAGAATTAGAATAACGTGACAAAATATTTAGTTGCAAACAAATAAGCCAGGTTTCAAGACATGCTCATCCAATTTCAAGTCAAATTCGGAGACTCGACGATAATAATGCGATGAAAAAAGTAATTACGCCCTGAGATTAAATTCTATAGAAAAGTTATATACCGACTTGAACTTGTCAATGCCAGTTGTGATAAAGCACCACAATTTCCTTATGTCTACAACAATTTTGATTGGAAAAGTTTATTTAGTTTCTTATTTCATTACCCAATATTGCAAGACATAATAAAACGAGAGTTATAAATCTTCTGAATGAGTAGTAAATTGTGTTTTATTTTTATATCTCAAATGATAACTCTTCCAAAGATGCTGATCAATTTTGCTGGTCGGTATTTAAAGTTTACATGTTTTATTATATGTATACAAGATGTTTTGATTGCGTCTTCCCATATGCAGAAATTAAGTCGTCGTTTCAAATTCACCACACATCACAAAAAGTAATAGGATGAATTGTCAAGTGTTCATGCATTTGTTATTTGTTGTGAAGGAAACAACTTGTTTTCAGACTATGTTAATATTTTATATTATATAGAATGTAAATTAATAAATCAACAGATTAAATCATCATTTACCTATAACGTTTACACTGTCCTGAATGGAAGTGAGAGTGATCGAACACTCGCAAAGCTAGTAAAGCTAGTATAGGTGGCAAATCATTGAAATAATGGTTTGAACTACATTTCACACTCATAGAATATACTTGGCATTCAACCGTCAAGCGCGTACTCTTTAAGGGAAATTAGATTTGTTGCAGAAACGAACACCGTGATACAATTAGTTATTATATGCTTTCATGTGTGTTAAGGAGATTTATCAGTGAAGGAAAAATGAGCGCGCACAGGGTAAATCAACGAAGTCATTTCCGTATTGACGTTACGCTCTCATACAATTCTGGCGCGTTTTTTTTCTAAAAAGAACAACAATAAATGCCGTTTAATATCTATATTCATATAATTTATATTTAATATGCCGTTTTTAGGCATGTAATAAAAAGAGGGTAATTGTTCGTTTTAATCTGAATACTTAAGGTAAAGATTTCACTCGTGTCTACGCCACTCTACCTTTTGGTGTTCACTAGTTGAAATATATTACAAAATCAAAAGTGTCTGATTCTAAACAAACGTGTTATCTGCTTGAGAAGTTTGTCATTGACAGAAGCACATTGAATTGATTAAAAGTTCGTGCTGTTGTATTTAAGAAGGATTAGCGAAAAAGTAGATATGTCACACCCGTTGTTCATCTACTAGTTAAAACGAGTTTACGGTTGAAATTTGTATCACGTCGTTGCGATCATTTATAAAGCCCAGTTTATATTATTTTTCAAAGGATTGAAAATGAAATTAGAATTCATTGCCAATGAAAACTACAGGGACAAGCCCAGTATTGAAAAAAACGAAATAATCTTGTTTCAACGTTTTGTGATAACTTTTCCTTAATTAAAAACGTGATTAACGACATCGTTGTTTATTTTTAAACGTGAACTATTTGATTACTTCACATATGTGGAAATAAACAAGAGCAGCTGACACAACTGTCTCAAATCTTGTTAGAATAACATCAGATCACAAGTGTATCCATAACACTTCCTGAGCAGAATGGAGGTGAAAGTTAACAATAATGACGTTAACAACGTATGTTTACCTAAACAAAGTTCTGAATAATCGGCCAATAATTTGAGTAAGATTATAAAGTAATAAAGCAAATTAAATATGAAAGAACCGGAATAATTTTCTATGGCATTATGGAAGAAATTGAAAATTGTCAAGAAACTTGCTCCAATACATCATAATCAATTATCCGAACATAATGTCTTTAATGCTAACTATCTAATGCATTGACACTAATTACGTTCTGTTTTATCATGCCATCTAGATATTCGTTTTCTCCACGTGATGTTAGCTCATTATCCTGGCGTGTTTGTCTGAACATTTGCAAGCTCAAGTGATGATTGCGTCTGGTATGTCACATGGATGATGTATCAGTTCGGTTAACGGTGGATATATTTATCTGAGACAAGTAAGACACGTTTTAACGTAGTCGTTGTTTACCTTGTTTTTTTTTATTTCTCTGACACTATCATGGACACTATATCTCTACACAAATATTACAAATTGTGATATAACTGTACCAGACGTACTTGTTGTATCGTAATAGTGTAGCACATAATGCATTTTTTATCTTTAAAAGCTAGAACGATGTTCTATACAACATTGTTGAATATAAAAAGTTTTGATCATTCGGCCTGTTATCAGAAGTAGAATTGAAGTTGCATTATCAAAAATGGCGTCTGTATGTGCATATCGTAACTATCAACGATTTTGAAATTACATTAAAAAATTATGGACACCTGCAATTACTTATCGTGTTTTAGAGTTGGTCCTACAGTAGCAGCCAACCAGGGGCGCTAGATTTTTAAATGTTGGATTTTTTATTCGAGAAGAATCGTTTGTTATTGCTGTAGACGACTCTTCATGATTTATGAAATTGTTTCAACTGCGCATGCACATACAGCCATGCCTACTGTTTGCTCATGCAAAGGTGATTTCTTAAACAGGCGCACGACATAATTTTAGAGCTAATGCAATTAAGGAGAGGTCTACAATCAGTTGGTTTCAATTTATTAAGTACTTTCTTCGTGAATAAGAAACCACGGTCGCCTTGCTGAGCTCCGTTCACTGAGGATACTTATTCACGAATGTACTTTTAACTTATTCATAGTCTCTGTTAATACTTTAATACATACATTTACACATGTGTCTGTGATAACGAGGTTTTAAGGCCTAATGCGAAAATTGTACACTAATCCTTATCTCAAAGAAATATCGTGCTTTTTTAAACTTCTTCCAGTGCTCTAAGAGTTAATTAATATTCACTCAATCTTTGGTTGACAGCCAGTATGACATGTAGGTCCAGAAAAGGGGTAAGTGTCTACATAAAAAGTAATTTCATTGCGATGGTGAACTATTTCTAGCTTTAAACTATCTGGATTTTCCAGTCAAGAAATATTCAAGAACATAAATTTATCGGTTTCCAACAGAGGCTTTCTGCTGATTTTCGTGGCAAAATTTATGCGAAAAGCTACAAAAACAAGCTCAGTAGCAAAAGGTTTAAACATAAACCCGGTTTAATGGCCCTGGGTAAACGCCAAAGATATAGAACATAAAATCGCAAACAAGAAACATGGAAGAACAGCACACAACTCTACAAACAGCACAGTGCATACATACATATATTAAAAACAAGGTATGTTTATCAAGAATTGTTAGGTACCAAAAAGACTTTTAGTTATGCAATAACTCTTGAAAAAGACTGATCTATTGTTCCTACTTTAGTGGACGATAATTCACCATTGACAGACGTTAGAGCAATGGTTCTTTTATCAGCCAAATGTGTTGAACATGTGACCCATACGAGTGTCATTGACCTACTAGGTAGGAGGACAGAACATGCATTCTGTACGTTAGCACTAACAACGCCCTGAAGGAGGTCTGGACAAAGGTGTACCTGGATACTGCCAACTATTATAAAAAAAAATGATTTGTAATAAAAGAACAAGCAATAACCTAGTCAAATACTTAATGTCTAGTTAAATCTGTAATCCATTTAACTTATTTTCAATAAGATCTATCTGTGTATACGAAACCACTCAACTTCGGAGTTCGAATATATTTATTTACGTTGTCGAATGAAACCTAAAACATATAATAAAACATATAAAAGTAAATGCTAATCATATTATTAATCACACAAAATACAAAGACAATGGACAGTGATCGGTAAATATATCAAGGGAGACTTCGCGGTTAAATACATAAAACATTCCAAGAATTATGAGTAATAAACTTACCAGGCACGTCTAAATAATAATTATATATGAAAGAATATTTCAGCTCAAAGATAAGAGCGAATATTAAATAAGTTAAATATTTCAGCTCAAAGATAAGAGCGAATATTAAATAAATAGTAACAACTGTTACAATTGCAATCTTGACTTGCGTCGATGATGATTCAGAACGGAATGATTTATGTGTATATATAAATAAGGGAGTGTGCAATGAAGCGGGAAAAAGGGGAAAAGGCATTATAAACCAATCAATCACTCTATAAATTTAGACAAACTCGCATAACCATTATTTCGTATTTGCAAACCCACACTACACTAGACTATCTTAAAGTTTTCTGAGGCCAAAGCTAGGGGTAGCCTTATTCAATGGGGTATGGAAAACACAACAGATAAACAATTCATTGATGTACCGATCAAAACTCGCACTAAAAAGAAGAAAACAGGTTGGCGAAAACGAAAAGTTATCTCCCCTGATCTAGCAAAATTTGAAAAAAAGTCTAGGCACTTGTCAGATACTGAGCCTGAGACTGAACATTACACTGACAAGGAAAGTGTTCCTAGCCTTACTAGCTCTGTCAGAGACAAAAGTGACTTCTGTGAAATTACAGTACGTTTATTGTCTTTCACTAGCACGCCATCATACTGCACAAGTATGTCAGTGATTGATGTACACACGCACAACACTAGTGTGAATACGACCATCGAGGCCGAGGGCCACCTTTCTCAGGCCCCTCTGAACCAGAGTCAGAGTCAGAGTCTCCTTGGGCATCCTTTTTCCTTCCCACAACTATCTCAGCCTCAACAGCAGCTTTTCTTCCAGCCAAGTCAGGGTCCAGTCTTCATGTCAACACCTACTCAGTCCAATCAACTACCCATGCAGCCACAGCCATCTGTCCTTTCTGATTTGGATTTACAGAAAATAGCCCACTGTGTAAAGGCTTCCATTCAATCAGAAATTTGCATGCTTGTTGAGGCAAAAGTAAGTTAAGCTGTGCAACCCCTCCTAACACAGATTGATGACCTTAAAATGCAAGTCAACACTCTTTCTGATCAACTTGAAACAGTGGCTGTGGATCATGACGATCTACATCAATATAGCAGGAGGCATAGTGTCATAATTAGCAATTATCCTGAGCAGAAAGGCGAGTCCACCGATGATATTGCCATAAAGGTTGCCCGGGACTCTGGTTCTACTATATGCGAAGGGGATCAACCGCTCCCATCGTACCGGAAAGCCGCGTGGATCCGTGACAGGCGGTGACACCTCCAAGGTATCCCTGAAACATAAAGACATAATTGTCCAGTTTTCAAACTATAAGCCAAAGGTTTCCTTCCCCAAAGGAAGAAAACAACTTCGTGAGAAAAAACAGTAATATTTACATAAACGAAGATCTCACTCCAGCACGGCGAGAACTAGCATACGTCTGCAGAACGTTAAAAAAAGACAAACACTTATTCGACACCTGGACGAATGATGGCAAAATCTTTGTCAAAACGAAGCCAGATGGAGCAGCCATGATTGTCAGATGCCTCAAGGACTTGTATTAGTACAGGTACAAGCCACGCTAGGGTGTGCAAATGGTATGAGACATGCGTGTTTCACTATATTAGATCCATATAACGATATTGTGCTTACTTACCTTATCCAGCGTTGTAACTCATTATTATGATATTTATAATTTAAGATGTTCATTTCGAAAACATCCGACTATTAAGATGAACGTGACTATGGATTATCGTCACTTACATTGACTTTTATTCAAACTTTTGCTGTATAGTCTTTAACTACATAACAAAGTAAATGTATTGTGTTACGCATTTTTTTAATGTTTTACGAGAACTTGATGTAATTAATTAGCTCATAAAATCCCCACTGTTTAGTACCTACTGCTCCAGATTGTTAAGCCACTTTGTTTTATGAATTGTCAAATAGTTTATGAATATGAATATGCTTTGTGAATGAATGCATACAATTTGTAAGATAACACAATTTAAACGTTATTTTTAATGTGTTCAAATCACGCTATTAAATTTTAAGTTAATACATTTCTTTCAATTAAAAAACACAACTAACTTACCCTTTATACTTGCAAATTATCCACTATGACTGTTTACATTTTTACTATGGAATTTCATTGACTGAAACAAATCGTAAAAGGACACATGTGCCTCGAAACTCGCACTCGTCGCACTCCTCGGGGATGTCATTGTGCCAAGACCTGACAAGTGAAAACGTCCCTTATAATAATTATACAATTATTGGGGTACATGTACTTACTAAAAGCACACTATGTTTTCATAAAAACAGAATTTCATAAACATTTTTTGGCTTATAAAACAATATACCTGCTTGATTAGATGCTTTGTATGTCTAAACAATATTGACAAAGCAATGTTTACAAAGATTTTTGTTATTCTATACTTGAATTAATAAACATATGCTGATTTCAAAACTACAAAATGATGATTGTGTACTACAGTTTAAATTTGTAGCTGGTTGTTAGGTCACCTAGACGTCCGGTAGCCCATCTAGCTGTTACCGAACCTATTCGTGCTCAATGCATAAGTCTACTATGTTACGAATTTGTCATGATATGCATCTCTTTATTGAATATGTATCTTTGCCTTCTATGGCTCAACATGTTTAAAAAGCTCAATCTGTTACAAGCTATTTTTATGCAGTTCAGTGTTGTATAGGTATCGTTGTCTTAATATGGCTTAACACGTAGTAACCTATATTTTTCTACATGGATGATCGTCTGACAGGACAAGCTTAACAATTAATGTCAATGAAGCCCTTTTACACCATAGTCCTTTTGAATTTTTATACATTTTTGGTCTTCAGAAAACCCTTTTTTTATCTTTCTTCAACCACATCGCTATGATTTGTAGGACAAATTCAAATATTTCTTTGTATATCTTACCTTATCTATTACTCTCACTATTTCTTTTCTTTTTCTTCTGTAGGGCTGGTCAGTTTGTCTTCGGGGATTTCCCTTTGTTATTCTACGTTGAAGGTATCGCATGACTATTGGCTTAGGCACATATAGAATACACGAGTAGGCCTTTATTATACTTTACAGCTATCATACAAAGGTCTTAACCGTTTTAATTCAATGAACTTCTCACTTGGTTGTCCATCATTCTATAGCGCTGTGGTGACATACATTCAAATCCTGGACCGGCATATACAATTAATACTTCATTAAACACTGACGTCACGGGATCATTTTTTAGTAACCTTTCTCTCCTGCATTATAATGTACAGAGCTTTTTCAATAAAAAGACACCCTTTATGCAGAGCTAAATGCATATGATGTTCTTTCCTTTACTGAAACTTGGTTAGGTCCCCATGTAGAGAACGAAGACCTCCTTTTTTATAATTTTTCTGTTCCTTTTAGAAAAGACAGGATGGATAATCATGGTGGCATTCTGGTTTATGTCTCTAGTATCATCCCAGCAATACGCAGAATGGAATTTCTATCTTGATGTACAAAAACCTCATCTTGGGGCAAAGATTTCACATATAGCTTCCCAGTACGGACTGGAGCAACTTATCTCACAACCAACCCACTTCACTGAAACGTCATCGTCCATCATAGATCTTTTCCTAACCTCAAATAGTAATCTTGTCACAGTATGTGGTGTTGGTGAATCCATCCTAGATCAACCAATTCGCTACCATTGCCCTGTGTTTTGCTCCCTTAATCTATCAAAGCCTATTCAACCATCATTTAGACGCCTAATTTGGAAATTTGACCGTGGTAACTACGAACTTCTTCGACTAAAATTAGAAACTTTGACTGGTCGTCTCTACGAGATGATAATATAGACACATATGCAGGTAATTTCACATCGCAACTTTTGTCTTTAAGCAAGGAAACTATACCAAATAAAATTGTAACCATTAGAAAGTCTCAGCCTTCATGGATGCATAACAACATCAGAACACCCATCCGCAGACGCAAACGTGCACACGATAAAGCAAAAGTAGCAAACACCCAAACTGACTGGAACTCATACAGACATCTTAGAAACCAAGTATTACAGACAATTCGATCAGCACGTTCACAACACACAGAAAAGCTTGCAAATAAACTCAAAGAGCCAAACATCACAAGTACTGACTTTTGGAAATTATTTAAGACATTTCGCACCACAAATATTGCATCAAACATTATACCGCCCCTCAAACAAAATAATACCTACATATCCGATGATACTATGAAGGCTAACCTCATGAACAATTTCTTCCAGTTCCAAACCCATCTCGACAATGCCGACAAAGAACTTCATCCAATAGACCATACCAGTATTTTACACCACTTATCCACAATTAACATAACTCAAGATGATGTCCTTACAGTTCTTAAGTCATTAGCTACAGGGAAAGCGACAGGACCTGACAAGGTAAATAGTAGGCTTCTGAAGGAAATCACGACTGAAATAAGTGGCCCACTTTCAAACTTGTTCAATTATTCACTCTCTACATGTCAAATTCCGACACAATGGAAGATTGCTAACGTATGTGCAATTTTTAAAAAGAACGATCCGCATGAGGTTAGTAATTATCGACCAATCTCATTGCTTTCCGTTATCAGTAAGTCCCTTGAAAAGATCATTCACAAATACTTGTTCAACTTTCTTATTTCTACAAACGGGATTACCTCTCTCCAATCCGGTTTTGTACCTAACGATTCCACAGTCAATCAGCTGTCTTTTCTCTACCATACCTTCTGTCAAGCTCTCGACGAAGGAAAAGAGGTTAGAGTAATATTTTGTGACATTTCAAAGGCTTTTGACAGAGTATGGCACAAGGGACTTTTACATAAACTCGAATCAAAGGGCATTTCTGGTTCTCTACTTCGTTGGTTTTCAAATTACTTATATGATCGCTCCCAACGAGTTGTTATAAATGGCTCAGAATCAACTCTATTGAAACTCGAAGCAGGTGTTCCACAAGGATCCATCCTCGGTCCACTGCTATTTATTGTTTTTATTAACGACATTGTTAAACAGATTCAGTCAGCAATACGTCTCTTCGCGGACGATACAAGTTTATATGTCATAGTCGACGATCCTGTTACCGCCTCGGCATCTCTAAATATGGACATTCTCAAAATATCCCAATGGGCAGAAAAATGGTTAGTTTCTTTCAATCCCCAAAAAACAGAGTCACTTATTATGTCACGAAAACAAAACAAACCAATTCATCCTCCAGTTTTCATGGATAACACACAAATACAAGAGGTCACCTCACACAAACACCTTGGTCTCGCCTTTTCAATCGACGGCACCTGGCACGAACATATTCGTATTATAACAGAAAAGGCATGGAAAAGAGTTCATGCCTTAAGATCACTGAAATTTACACTCGACAGAAAGTCACTTGAAATAATGTATAAGTCATACATCAGACCCAGCTTGGAATACTGTGATGTTGTCTGGGGAAACCCAACGAGATGAACATCTTCTAGAACAAGTTCAACTCGAAGCACTCAGAATAATTACGGGAACTACAAAACTGGTCTCTCTTGAAAGACTTTATGAAGAATCAGGGTTTGAATCACTTAAGTTACGACGAGAACAGCATAGACATACATTGTTTTACAAGATGGTAATATCATTGACAACTACATATCTTTCATCTCTTGTCCCAGAACAAGTACGTAATGTTACTTTCTATAACCTTCGGAACTCTTCTTCTACAAGGAACTATTTTTGCAATACACACCTATTTGCATCCTCTTTTATCCCTTCAATAATTGCTCGTTGGAACGAGCTTCCTGTACACGTCAGGGAGGCCGATACACTTCCCATTTTCAAACGTAAACTTTCTTCTCTTTATAACAGACCAGATGTTCCGTCATTTTTTACGAAGGCACTCGCAAGGACACAATTATCATTCACGCAATAGGAATCACTGTAGCAACCTTCGAGAGCATCTGTTCTCAAAGAATATTGTTCCAGATCCAACTTGTCAATGTGGTCAAATCGAATCAACAGAACATTATTTCTTTCATTGTCAACTCTACCACCAGCAGAGACTAGTCCTTTTTCAAAGTTTTCAGCCCACTGAACATATAACAATCCAGACTCTTCTATTTGGGAACTCTCAATTAAACGAAAATTCAAATAGAACCATATTCAAATATGTTTATAAATTTATCTCTGACACGAAAAGTTTTTTTAGATATAAAAGGCCTACTCGGGATTTCCCCCCAAATTCGGACATGACCTCTTCTTCCTCTTCTTCCAATCCACTTATCTAATTCGTTTCTAATACCTTTGTGCCAATTTAAAAAAGGAGAATGTTACTGAAAATATCTTTTTCCTGCCTCAGATGCTTGCATTTATTAGTACACCAAACATAGTGTTTTCTTTTACAACAGACGCAACTATTACAACCTTTGAACAACTTTGCATTGTATTTAATTTTGGAAAAATGTTGTCTACACGTTTGCTTCTATAAACTGACAGATAAGGAGAGAGGTATTAATATTAGCTCTAAGCTATCTCCTCAATTCTTTATTATTATTTATGTAATGTACGTATTTGCTAAATGTACTTATATAGAATAAATACTGTTTAAACCAAATGGCGTCTTATTTAAAAAGCCTTAAAAGTAAATGTGGCAAGATTTTTTAATTTGACTGAACTTTCACTATTTATCATTTGCATAAACTTGAAGAAACTTGGCCAAAAGTAGTTGTTTATATATTTTTTCTGATATCTTTATAACTATCGCATTACAGAACAAAATGAAATTCATCTTCCAATACCCCGCATTTCATACATTTGCGTTCGTGATATGGTAAACTTTCTGGTCTATGCCACCTTCCAGTTTCCACAGCTAACCTGTGTGACGACAAGCGTAATCTAGATAGAGCTTTTCTGTATTTCGATATGTTTACTAGGTTGAGGTACTCGGCAAACTTAAAACTGAAAATGGTTCTGTAAAACATTGACCTAGATGATTCATGTATAGTTGCATTTAGATTTTGGACGAAATTGTCTTGCAATCTTTGTTTAGCTAGCAGTACAGATAATTTAGTACTCCCTACTCTTTGATTTAACCAAGCTTCGTAAAACCCTAACTGGGAAAGTAATACTTGCACTTTCGAAGCCCAATTTATTTTGTTAGGATTTACATCAAGTGAATTTTTTAACATATTATACGTGTATTTTATGTATTTGTTATTTCCGCACATACACAGTTTTAACCAATACTTAATAATAGTAAAATATCTTCCATTTATTAGATTTAATCTTCCTGTTTCACCATAAATAAAGTCATTTTTGCTTGATATCACACCAAAGCCTTATATATATCTAATTACCGGGATCGTGGTTACAGAAAGATTAATATTGAAGTTGACTTCGAACGCGACTGGTTTAATCTATGGACTTATTATAAGAGAAAATTGAGCCTGGGCTCGTTGTTTCCTGTGATTGTAGAGCTAATTTATTTTCTATCAATCTGTTGTTGGCAGCCATTATAACCACTTAGTATTGAAAAGGCTTAGACTAGGAGAGATGTCAAATATTTCCCGAATACGGTGACAGATGCCTTTTAAAGAGAACAGTTAGGGTTTCAAGTAAAATAATATGCCAGAAGGGAAAACTTGTTTTATGTAACCGTATGAACAGGACTAAAAGGTCATTTCCATCACCTTAACAATTAATAAGCAGTTTTTTTTTCACTTAAATAGGAAACATTTCGTGAACATAATGAGAATAATCCAACATATTTAAATAAAATAGAAAGTCTATGCAATAACGGCTGTGTAAATCATCAAATATTGTTTTCAACATGTCAACGTTCGTGCCAAGGCGCCCTGATAAGGGTTGACAGGATCAGCAGTGAACAATTTCACTATTATTTATCATTCAAATGGTTGTCTTGAGATTTTTTGTTAGATTAAATGAAAAAATGTCAACCTTTAATTCATATAGTTAAAGAAATGATCTTACAAGTAAAAGATTTTTAAAAAATGCGTTAAAATAGAACTCTTTGCAGACAGTAGACCTTTAGTCGATGTAGATTTTGATACTACTAGTAAGATTTGTGTCATTTTCCTTTTTGATATGATGGATGGCTTTAATGACTTTCGTAGGCTTGCTACCTCGGAAACACTTTTTTAAGATTATTAAGGACATCGTTATATTAATATCCACTATTAACTATTATATTTGCTTCAGACCAACTTTTCGAATAATATTTAACATTGAGCTTTTACCAAAATGAAACAAGATAAATATTATGAGTCAAACAGTAGACAGATATGTATGTGAGTGCATCGAGATGATCACAATCTTACTAAAAGAGTTTACTATATTTTCTTAATATAATTACTCACTACTTAAAGATTGAAATGATGCATTACACGTAAGACACATTCATTATCAAGGCGATAACCATGCTTGTCGGATTACTGTCAATATTCCATTGCGCATCAGACTGAAGCTGTCAAGTATTACAGTATACTACGCAGACAGTTTTATCATAAATTATATCTTAATTAGCCGCATTGAAATATACTAATTCTATTCAGATCTGTACACGAAAGATAGGGTGTTTTTTCAAAAGAAAGCGAATATGTTTAAACGATTTTTTGGCAGCAATATGTAACAAAAAATATAAAAAAAATCATTTCTTACAAATTCCCACTAGCAAAAGTGGCATTGCGCTAGCAAATCATTAAAGTAACTAAGAAAAGCGTGTGAATTGTGATTTGGTTAAACGATGACATTCATTAACGTCGACTAATGAACATGATCTTCATCTGATCTTGAAAAGCTTTAATGGATAGAAATATTAAGAGGTCTATAATTGTTATTTTTATCTAACTTAAAACGTTCGTTAAGTGGTAATACAGTGTTATATAGGTCCAGGTTAAGATCATACCAGGACAGTGTTTATATCTGCGAAACTGAAAAAATAATTTTATTCATTTTCTAACTTAAAACTATAACAGTTGGTCAAATGATGGAAGTCAAAATAATCTAAGAAAGACAAATGGAAAATGGTACACATCGTCGAACGTTAAATGCATTAGCTCTTAAAATGAAAAAGTACGTCAAATGGTAAGGAAAATATGACAGTTTTTCAATATGTTTTGTTAAATGACAATGACTTAATTGAATTACGAACATATATCTATTTCTATTTACAATATTCAACGTCTAGCTTGAAAACTGAACGTATGACAAGGGTCAGGGTAACGGTCATCTAAGTACAATATAAAATAGTATACAGAGTCCATGTCCAACGAACGCAGTTGATCTTAACGTACGACAACCGTATGTCAAAGTCATCCGTGAATAGAAGAATTGATACAGAAGACCACCCAATATACATTTCGAAACTAACCCAAACGTTACAGCGAAGATTTCCAGAAGTTCATCTATATGGTAAAATTATGACAACAATATTTTTGCAATACGAAATTGAAAATTATACATACAACATTTTTACCCTCTTGGCCTTTCTAGTTTGGATATTATTTTTATCTTTTCCTTATTTATTTTGTGCAAAGCAAGTCATCACCTGGGCTGGCCACAATGGACCAAAAGATCAAATATTGGAGACATTTGGAAGCGGACCACTGAACCCTTATAGGAGGCAAACTACTTAGTCTTTACTTATTGGTATTGTGGTGTTAGACAAGAGAGTGTTTATTGTATAAAAATATGTTAGAGAAAAACTTTTGGCGAAGCCGAGGGGCAATATTTGATAGATATATGAGACAATAATACATACTAAATATCAAATCTCCGGGCATTGCGTTGTTTTAACAAGAGAAATATAAAACAAAAGTGATTGCCATGGCTATCAGAGTTCTTCATGCATCCACTTGACTTGATGGAATCTGAAAGATGTCTAGACAAGGAGCATACCTATGCAAGTAGTCTGAAATGGCCCAATGGAGATGTTTGATGCAATAATATTGTGATGACTTGCGAGCAAGCCCTACAACCCACAAACGTGTTAGTACAAATGAAATAATTTATTGAAATACTTATGTGGAAAACTACAGAAATAAGCTCAGTAGCCAACAGTTTTTTGAGTTCGTGAATGAAAATTCTCTGCTTAGACCGGCAATTCAAAAGGAAGTCAACAGTTGAAAACGTGCTATCTTTCTGTCAGTTTAATGTTCTGTCCGGTTGTTATACACGTCTTCTACCGCTCACGTTCTTTAACGTTTGCTTGTTAACACATCTTAATATATACCCCCAAACGAACGTGTTTTGGTAGAATATAAGCAAAGGTGTTTTGCATATAGAAAACTTGTGTTTTCTTTTCATATGAATCATCTTTCTACATTCAAACGAAAATAATCAGTGTTTTAAGTATTGCATAATAAAACAACACACCAAGATCAAAATGCTATGTTATAAATGATCGAATTATTAGTTTTCTTTCCTTCTCTAAGGTATCATACAAATTTTTATATTGAACATAAATGCACTATATAGAGTACATTTATTGAATCCAGTGTAATATCGTATTTAATTTCACGAGTGTTCACGAGTGCCGAAAATATAGTATTTCTATGATCACGAGTGATATTAAACACGATCTACCACTGAAATCATCAATTTTCCAGTTTTTTATTCATTTTTTGGAGTTTTATAAGTGTTCTAGTATTTTATTTTTCTGAATACCCCGTTTTTGAAAATAGTGTTTTCTACGTCGCTACACGTAGGAAACCCTTACGCAAAAGTATAGCTGATAACGTAGCTGTCTATTTTCTGTTTTCGGTTCGTGGATAAAAAGTTGTCCACTTCTTTGGAAGTTTATGATTCACTCATTTTTAGTGCAGACATTTTTTGAATATTAATCGATGAACTTTTTTTACTGCATCTTTGTTAAAAAATAACGTTTACACTTAAATTAAACAGGGCATGAGTACATGACCAATTTACAAATTAAAAAAACCCAGTTTGGATATAACCATTGGATTAAAACATTTTTCTTAGTTTTAGAGATACTTAAATGATACATGTTTATTCAGTTATCCCTAACTGCCTGATGCCAGTCTGATTCGCATGGAGACATATCGTTTTCCAGATAAGGGAGTAGGCTACGCTCGGTTGTTGAAACATTTGAAGCGTTGGTTGGGTGAAAACTCATTAGTTAATCTGTAAATTATTGTTTTAATATTTCGCAACGTTCCTATTACGGTTTACAGCGACAAACAGTTAAACAAGATATCTGGACGGTGATTTAACATGCTGTGTACGTCTGAGCAGTTTTTTTTTCAGCTGTAATTTGTTTTGTACAAATGTTCGAACATTGAATTGATTGAGATTAAAGTTGACTTTTTCAAAATATGACTTTATTTAAACTTATGTAAACTTTTTTATCATCAAAATATTTTTTGGCTACATTTCCTGGTTCAAAATCGACTTGTTTAGTTTTTTTTATCAAGGGGTAAATACTACAATGGATATTAAAAGTAGTTCCTTAAATTGATATTTTCACTCCTTATTTACAAAGAAAAAGATAAATTAATATATTCACTGTTCTTGTTTCTGTGATAAAACGACATATTTCAAAAAGCAATAAAGAAATTATATTATTTGGATACACCCTTAAAAATTAAATATTGGTTTTTAGAATATGTTTCGAAGCAAAATAATAATTATTAGTTAATATCTCCAGAAAAATATATGCACCAAAAATGTTTTGTACTTGAAATGGAGTTTTTTATCAAAAAAAGTCGCAATATCATTACTGGTTATAATTTTCCTGAAATTTAAATTGTTATAAATATTGATTCTTGCATATATGATAGAACATAATTATAGTATGGTGGATTATATCGGATGTTTCATATTTCTGTATTTTCGCCGCAAAATAAGACATATTGTTTTCTCGTATTTACGCTCATACACATGGCGTATTCGTGCCCAGAAAATGGCATATTGCCGTGTGTTTGCACCACTAATTCAAGTACTTTCGTGTAAATGTATTGTCATATTTTAAAAGCGAAATACGAATATGTAAAATGGCTTAATCAGTTAGCCAAACTACTTCAGCGTATGATTTAACGGTGACTTAAACAATGTTTCATAAAAATACCATATAAAACAATATTCTTTTAAAATGTGTCTTGTGCCGATGTGTGACTGCCTTGGCTTGATAAAGGTATTCAATACAGTTTCAAATAATGAGTTGGCTGACACAGCACATATAAAGAGCAAATTAAATACATGATTTTTCGTGGTTAACTAATGCACATATATAGCAAAACATGTCTGTTGTAAAACCTGCTGAATACATGTATTATAATGGTTGCAAATGCCAGCAACGAAGATCCCCGAGCCATTGGCTGCTATCCTTGACAGAGAGTAGGGATTTGGAACAAATTCCCAGACATTTCGTCGCAGAGTTGCCAAAAACATAATGAAAAGCATACATATGGAAACAACTGTTTTTGAAGTGATACTAATATGTGTTCAGTGGACCCATCTTGTATCTTGACAAAAATGGCTGAAAAATACATGTAGCTTGGTTCTGGCTCTCAAATACTTTCTTTATGCTCCTGTTAAGTTAATAGTGTAAACGTGTAACGAAAGCCCTGTTAAAAGGCACACGGCTTAAGCATAACTTACACTAGACATGACCAAAGAGAAATACCATAAGCGTATCAAAATATTTGAATAACATAATATTGGGATTATTGCCACGGAACAGTCAGCGAAACATTGAAAAGTGTATACATGTACGTTAAGAAATGTACATTTTACAGAGCAACACTTGTTCTTTCACTTAGTTTGAGTTCTCCGGGTTTGTATAATTACTGTTGAATGTTCCTGTTTAATAAACTTATGTGTTCTTTATACTTGAGGTAATACTAAACTTGTCCTATATTCTTTTTTGAACATTTCGCTAAGGGAATAGGCCTACCATATTTTTATATTTGTTGCCATGGCAAACACTGAATTTATTCAGTAACGTTGCACTATTTTTTTATTTTTATGTGTTATGCCTTTAACTGTGTCATGCTACATTTTTAATATTCGATTTGAAGTATCCATTGTCTGATATCCATGTCAACAGCTCAAAATGTATTGTTTTCAATATGTAAACGTGAGAGAATCATAAAGTATTAGTATTGTTATATTAGGAAGATTACGCATGTATACGTTTTCCCTGAAGAAATAGGAGAAAAATACATCAAACGATCTTTAAAACATAGCTTTAAACGTATATATATATATAGTGAATATCTGAAGATCGTTTATTTTCACGAGTGGACATAAATAATCCCCATATCAGAAGTGTCCTTCGATGCAGTTTTATGTAATCATTTGTATTCTAAGGTATCATAAGGCGAACAAATAGTTTGAACACCATGCTACGTTGTCGTACATGTTGAGGGGATGGATGGGGAATTTATGTTCTAGCATTTGTGGAAGTAATGAGTTTGAACCTTGTCAACACGAGAGCACTAATTTACTTCAAATCATTGACATAGATTTATACCCGACAGCATATATATTGTTGTACTTAGTAGCTTTCAAGCGGACTCTCTCTAACCCGTTATTTATGTATTTCCATCTCAAATATAAATGAATAAAATCGCCGAAGCCATCTATGCCCGTCAAAAATTGACACTACTGTCGGCAAGATAAGGATTTCCAGCATGACCAATATTTTTTGCCCCATCCGTAAGTCCGGCAGTTCGCCCATTCGTCATACTTTGTTTCAGCTATACAATGCTTGGACCCAGGAACTAAATACTTGATATGAGGATTTATGACTAGCAAATGACCCTTTTTCTCATCAGCGAGAACAAAATAAAGACTCAATTATGCATGTCAAATCGGGCTTAATAGTATTGAAGGTATGTTGCGCAAATTGTTCCATTGGATATATAAATAAGTCAATGAGAGGCTACCTTCATGTGATGAATCAAACCATGCCAAATCGTTTAAGCCGGTGTATGTAAGTCCAGCAATACACAATGACAATTTTCAGTTTTGGGGATGGGTGCAAATGTCCTTTCAATAGGAATTATTCATGTTGTTCTCAGATCAACAGATCAAACTTGGAATCGAATCCCGCGAATCGGATAGTTTAGATTACTCGAAAAGCTAATTCTGCAGTCGAAATGACAAACATTTTTTTTTGGATTGAAGCAGTTGTTCTGCTTGTTCAAACAGTTGTTATAACTTTATTGTGCATGGTAATTGATATTGAAATAACAAGTATCCCTAGGTATAAGTTTCTAGTTTATGTATTTGGAAACGTTATTATTATAGTTCCATAGAGTGCATTTAAACTGTAATGATCAAGTGATTTTAGTTTTCGGAACAATACGTATTGAATTTATGCGACACATTAAACGGTTGCTTAAAACCTCCGTTAGTCTTAAGACCTGTTACATGTTTCTCAAAAGTTCCGTTATGTTTAACAACTTTATTTAACTGTTAGCGCTGCCGTCATTCTAAATTGATCTCCAGGTTTTAGACTAGTACTAGAACATTGAAAGATAACTGTTTTAAATGAGAACTTCGTTATGGTTAAGTAAAATAGAATGTCCCTTTATTGGCAACATACACTAATGTTTTGGTTCGAACATGGAAATATTATATGAGAGATTAATGGACAAGTGCGATGAACAAACTCACTCTTATATTTCAATAACTGAAATAATAGTTTCAAGTACAAACTTGTATCCAAGGATTTATCAAATTATAGGTTCTTCCATTGTCTTGTTCTTTCAAACGCTTAGAAACCGAACCATAGAAAAGTATGTTAACCAAAAATGGTAAGTCACTTCACCCCTCTGATACTTAGCCCATTCGATGTCAACTTTTCTTTATTTTAACCAAAAGGTCCGTGGGTGGGGCCACTTGCCCACCTTCACCACAACATTTACAATTGTATTAGAATCGCCATTTGTTGCAAACGGAATTGAGATAATGCTATATTTAATGCTAACGTTTTGAAAAACCACACCGGAAAGTTCCCAATTTTAACTTTCCATACCATTTTTAAAGCTATATAGTTTTCATTCCCAAAGCAAGGGACGCACGTTCTTAGTTGCAGACCCCAAGTAGGTCAAAACCGCATTCACACTCTTGCATACCCCGTCCCTCCTCCTGCAATTAAAGCATGCAATCAATCCACTATATAATAGTTTATATTGCCCTCGGGCATTTTTTCTTCTCACCGGTGCAATTATCAACTAATGCCCATGGCCACTAATGTCTTATACTGTAAAATATATGATTATGTTTTGTCATTTGACGATGCGTCAATGAATGAATAATTTGAACAGGTTTTGGAAAATACCCTTCGAAACATTTGGGATTTGATTAGTAAGAGTAATATCAGTTCCCGGTAGCACTCGGTACTTAGTTTGTCATTCGCGGTAAAACTAATTTTACTTTTCTTTCACCAATCGTTCCGTTTAAACCGCTTAAAATGTAACTTGCCTACTAGTCTCTCCTTTTGTAAATGAAAATGACTCAGTGGTACACGGGCTCGTCTTCGTTGGGTGATGCCATTATCACGCTCAAGTGCCGTGATAATCACACGGATAAAAACGACAAGTCTTCAATGTGCCTTCCACAGTACAAAAGTGGGTGGGGAAGGTCAAAAATTTAAACGTTTCAAATGTCATGTTTTATTTAGTTTTGAGAAACGACCTTTTTGGCAGTAAAACATTCCTTCTTGGTGACATGTTTTTGGGTAGTAAGGAATTGAACAAATTTTAAAAAGAATATTTCATAAGATTTTGGATCAAAAAGCGTTCACATTCTTCCGGAAAATTCCATCAGCATGATGTCTTTGTACTTGTGTTAAAAATGTCAAAGACTACAAAATCAGCCATGTCTTGAGATCTCTGACTTGATGATATCTTTTCGAATAAGAAAGTTATCAAAAAAATATCGAAAATAGTGGATGAAATTAATTTCCTGGTTACAAAAATTCAAATATCTTTTTTAAAATAGCTGCAATCACAAACATGCCTCAGAACATTGTTAATTGGGATGTTTTGATTGTTTTGACTCATAAATATATTTATTTTGTATTAAGACATTTCCGGGAAAACCTAAATGATTTTTGATTGGAAATTTGATACAATCTTCTTTCGTACAACACCTAATTACAGCTGCAACGGATATATGAAGTATTCGTGTTGAATGTTGAACCTAAAAACTAAATTAAATGTGTTTTTTTAAATTTCAAATTTTGGTCCTTAAAACGACGATTGCATTTTGACTTTTTAAAGGGAACAAATTTCTAACGAAATTTCTATAAATGTTCTTCTATATAGTAATATATGTATTATAGCACAGCAATATGTGTTTGAATGACATGACCGGGGTTGTATAACATGATTTAGTCGATATGGTTAGTTAGGTTGAAGTGTAAAAAGGTCGTGATATCCGACAGCCGATTTATTATCAAGCTGTTTTCCCTAATTTACTTTATTTGTACAAGGTTTTAAAATTGCAGATTTGATTGCAACTTATATTGATTTTCGAAATAAAATCGATACGTTCATGTCCATTTAAAATGAATGAATTTATAGATATTTCTTCTGTCGTATGCGCCATTAACTTTTTTAATATTGCTGATTCATTTCAACTAGCTTTTTGTATTAATAATAAAAATGTGTTCATAATCAGAAGAAAGCTGGCATTCCAGCAACTTGAAAAAGGAATATTGAGATTAAATGATTCAAATAAGTGTTCAGTTCCGCTTCGATAAGAATTTAACAGATAAAATGATGTTCTATTTAACAGAGGATTTAAGATAATACAGTTGTCAATAGCCACCTGCCCCTGGTCTCTTTATTGTCAATTAGGAAACTTGGTCCTTGGATTTGATTTAGATCATATGGTTTGTTAAAGGCAAAAGTTGGTCGTATTAATGACAGGACCGTCTATCGAATCAATGTTCCACGTTTTGTACTTCTTATTAATTGATTTTTGAGACTGAAACAAGTCGCCGAAATAAGAATCATATGTTAACGTAGCTATGTGTACGTTTCAGACTTTATCAAATCAATGTCGCAGGACAAACAATTTTGTGTTTTCAGTTAATATTGATATCAAGATACAAATTTTATGAATCCTAACGAAACTCTTCTAAATAATTTTGGAATTCTATAAACACTATCAATCTAACTAGTACCAGCCTTTGCGGGCACAACATTTGTTTAATTTGAATCATCGTGATGGTACCAACATATTTCTTAAACAGACATCGTACTTAGGACGAGTAAGAAAAGAGATGTTCAGCGATGTTTAAACAATTCTTTAAAAAAGTGTGATTCGTTTTGCGTTGCTCTTCGAACTGTCTGTCTTTTGTATGAATGTATGTTGGTTCTCATTTGAAAACAGTTGACAGAGTGTAACAAAACAATCATACAAGGATATTACGAAGTAAGATTGCATTCTACGGCGCTAGACACACATCTGAACTTGACTAGCTCCGCTGTTGTGATAATTTTGAGATTTAAAACAGTTCTTTCAAAAGTCGATGCGTTTTTGTCTGGAACCCGAACCAATTTAATTTGTCTATTAAGTTTATTTTCTATTTCAAAAACAAAAATGAAATTGCTGTTCAATGCTAGTTTTAGTGCTGTTGCATGATAAAGTGAAGTCTGACTGATATTATCGCTCAAGGACACGAAACGGATGAGAGAACATCGAATAGCTTTTATCAGTGTTCGTGTATAATGATGGTATATCCAATGTAAACACGAGTTTACTTTACTTATCTCATGCTGAAATTACAGTGTACAATCCTATGTCTTGCTAAAACACACGGTATCACATTATTAATATTAAATACAAACATAATTTACCACATATGTATTCTAGAAGAACGTTGTTCTGACATATTTCCACGTTCGAAGGTTTGCACAATGTTGAAGAAAAAAAATAATATAGGAACGTTTTTGATTTATTTTTAAATACCACAAATACAACAATTTGGTTCTTATGATGATTGGTAAATGTCTGGAAGTTTTACCATTTTTAATTCTAATGGATGATAACTTCTCAGACACAAATTTATTCTGTATGAAGGTATCAGAAAGACTGAAAGGCTGTGCAATGCTAGCATACCATTATAGAAAGTTGTTGATTATGAAACACGCACGACTTCTCTGGTCGAGACATGCCACAAAGACGAAACCTTCAACATTACTGAAACACATTTAAAGATGTATGCACAAATCAAAACTCAAACCCAAACTGTTAAATATATAAGATTCTGGCTGTATATGTAATGTCCTTATCTTTACGAGTTACAGAATAAATTATTCATTTCTATTATTCGCTACAGATAAACATACATCTGTTTAATTATTAACCATTGATTCAGACTTTAGTGTTAAAGTATGAAGCATAAAACATACTTTATACGAGTGTCATATATACATTATACGAGCTACTGTATTTTAACAAAAGAAAACATACTTTGAACGTGGATTGAAACAACTTTTTTGGCTCTAAGCTTATCTAGGCTACAAAGCGAACATATACTATTCGTATGCGAATAGCATGTGAAGTGCGTTTACAATTCGGAACAAACAATGTTTTGATTCATCGTAGATTGTAATGAAAACGTTAATAAAGGTTATAGCATTCCTTAAATGTACAAACAACTTCGTTGGATAATTGGCTTTATTGTTTTTTGCATACGTTAATGATGCCACGTAAACCAACACTCAAAACAAAGTTCATGCCATTAAAACCACTGATCTTTCGTAATCGTAATCATTTAACCATCAACGAATGGTTTAAACAACCACTTTTCTAATTTTAACGAATCAAAACTGATTGCGGGAGTGCGAATATACTTTGAATATAATTATTCATTTGCATTGAAAGTTCAATTATTTGTCAATGCTCTTTACCAGTTCGTGATGCTAAAGGAGTCCATGTTGTTCGCGGAAAATTCAAATGTTTGAATTAAGTTATACTAAATAAGGATTTTTGTCATAAGAATATTTAAATATGAACCCTATAGAGTTTATACTCAACAGATGGTTATCACTGATTCAGTAACGGGGATATTAGAACAAATGAACCATTACAGTAACCTCAATATATGATTATTAAATTGCAAAAATACTTTTATTAAGCATTGATAAAATTCTAAATACAATTAATTTGTGTACATTATTTACATTAAGTACATTAATGATTATAATTGACCAATCTAATTGAACTTTTAATTTAATTTTATATATTTTGCTTAACCAAATATCTACTGAAAGGGCGTTTTATCGTCAGGCAAAGGACCATTTGATAGAATTGCTTATATTTTCTATTTATTAAATTATATTCATAAAATACATATTAAGTTGTCTTGTGCTTATACATTTTGGTTTATATTTAACAAATTAAATTTTGCCTTTCGGAATCAGCTAAGGAAAGAACAATTTGATCACGGAAAAGACATTAAAAATACTAATTCGGATAAAATGAAATAAGTTTATTAATTTTATCCGGTTCAAGTTCATAGACTTCATGATTTGCATGACGTATGTATAATTTGAATATTCAGTATTAAATGCATTTGAAATGTCTCAATAACTCATTCATATTTGCTGCCGTTCACTATACAGTTCATTTAAACTGGTTTCAATCATGTCTTTTTATTTCAATATTTAACGTCAATCTTAATCTTCGTTTACAATTCTTTACAATAAACGATATTGTTTAAGTGTGACTTACAGGATGTGATCAGGGCACCAAAATATATAGTATTTTTGACCGAGGGAGCATCTTGATGAAGTGTTATATGTTAAGTGGTTTGCCTATGACAATAGGGGACATGCACTATTTGACTTTAAATTGCTTCATGGTCACGTGCTGACATTTTACAGGCAAAATAAATTCTTTGTTCTGTCATACTCGATTTTAAAATCTTTTAAGGGAGCTTTATGTGTTGAAAATGATTCATTTCTTTTAACAAATTAAGATTACAAACATGTTTCATTACCTAGACATATAGAAATAAGCAAAAGATAACATTGATTTAAAGAACATCACTAATACAAACCGCAATAAGTTATGTAAAGTGTTTTATCTCTGTTATTTATTTAGATATTAGTAAACAACAAGAAATTTCTTTTTAAAAGGTACCAAATTTGTTTTACAGGGACAAACATATACCTTATGCTTAAACAGAGGTCGGCCATACGTCGTGAATTACATCCCTAGAATGAGAAATCTATCGGTAAGCAACGGAAGTTAACTGGAGTAATATGGCCAAGTTTTTCTTACTGTTTTAGATATTTAGGACTTTCAATGTTATTTACCTTTCTGTTTATATCCAATGTTATATCTTAACACTTACACGAATACCAAATTTGTGAGCAGCGTTTATTACTTCAGAGATTAAACAATTTACCAATGAAAACCGTATGTTTCTCGCTGTTTAAGATCATAAGGTTTACCAAATATCATATCAATATACGTAATGTGCATTTTTGTCAATCTTACATTTACAATTTACCAATGTCAATCGTAGTTTTTTTCGCTTTTTACGTTCATTAGGTTTACCAAATGATGAAACATATATATAAATGCGAATTGTCAATTTACATTTTTTACTTTGAAGTTTCCATCCACAAAGAGTCTTTACCTGACACATGTGGATTATGTCAGCAAAAAATAACGTCCGTAACATTTACCACTTGTTTTTGCTATTGAATTTCAAGAGGCTAGCCTCGTCAAGAATTGTATGTCAACAATGTAATTTAAATATATTTTCTAATTCAATTCCAATGTATTTCAACAAATGAATGTAATTTAAATATATTTTCTAATTCAATTCCAAGACAAACTATTTTATGGATAAAACATTATTTCTTTTATATTATTTTCAAACATTGCGTCTCGTTTAAAACCCTTATTCAAATATATGGCCTAAATGCACTTTTCTTCTATTTGCTGTTTTAAAAACATACTCTCTAGCTCCGTCCTCTCCAGTTAGCAATGGACGGTTTTGGCATTATGACAAAGTAACTGTCGTGTCTTACTTCTTACCAAAAAAGTAGATTGTAGCCTTTCACATCTTATCTGGCTCTTAGAATTAATTAATAATCGAATCAATCTTTTGTTGGCAGCCAATATTACATCTTAGCCCAGAAAAAATCCAGTTCATTGATACCATCTTATTGTTTTTGCATGGTAAAAGGTTTTCCACTTTAGATTGGATAGATTTCCAGTCCAAAAAATATCTAAGAAAATCGCTTGCCCATTTCTTTCCTTGTTATCTACTACAGTCAATATGTCTCAGATTTTGCCCAAAACGTCACTTGTTGGGCAAAAATGATTTTGACAAAATATGAATACAGTATCAACTATTTTGTTTAATGTGTTACTATAATGACAACTGCATGCATGCAAATACCGTGGATAAGTATTTAAAATTGTTTTGTATTCCTTGTTTTGTTCTTGTTTATATCTGTTTCGTGCCCTGCTTTATTTCAATATTATGATTCAACAAATGTGAATGATAATAATTTAAATATAACTATTCGTTGTCCATGCCAGCAGCTTATATGAGGTTATTGTGAATGTATCTTGCCATAAGAGCCTCGAATATCATCATAATGATATGGAAAACATGCAAATGAGTAGGTATTTCACTTCAGATATAATTGAATATCTTAAGAAAGGTCAATATTTCTAGAATAGTGTTCGAAATAAGTTTTGATGAGCTCAACATATAATTAAGCATTTACATTGTGTTCATTATATTCGATATTAAAGGTTGAATAAAAAGTATGTTTGACTAAATTAATAATTTTGGAGCTCACTGAACTCAAACCGATTAATGGCCCTTAATTACACACAGGTCAAATTATTAAGGAGTAAATATATGAGCCCCATACAACATAAACATTTAATACATTTTCGTTTTTGTTTGACCAAGTATATCAAGTAAATGTTTAATCTGACGTTAAACACTATTACTAAAATATTATAGATGTAGCAGATACATGATTACTATAATGAGTGTGTAGGTATGTTATAGATATAGCACATACTGTTTTAGATGTAGGATGTAGGAAAGACTGTACCTCCAAATTATGTTATAGGAATATGTTATGCTTCGCCCAAACTGGATCATATTATGATTCTAGAAGAATATTCTAATTTTCTAAATATCGTTTATGCCTTAGACTTTGTCAGGGGTTATTTTATGTTTATGTACAAGGTGAAGGTTTTGGGTTATTCATATTTATCAATTGCAAGTTTATATATAAAAATCAATCAATCCAATTCACTAACAGTATACTCCTTTAAATAATTAGTAAGCAAACACTGTTGAAATTTATTTGACTTAAATGCAGTGTAAAGCAATTTGACAAAAACTGACGTCGAGTTAAATCAATTATGTGTATTCGAATGTAATAAATGAAAGGATATATTTAGTATACAACATCTCAAATTCGTCAAATTGTTCAATCAACCTGTTAAATACTGCAATCTATCTAGCTCCAAGCACAAAATGTGTTGGAAATACTGAGCCCGTTAAACACATAATACATATACATTATACATCATAGCGCACATATTTTGAATAAAATGAAAAAAATTGTGGCCAACGGGATATACCTTTTCAAAGCTCAAGGTCAACTTTACTTAAATATATATTTGGAAACCTTCCTTTTGCCACTTTAGTAGTGGATGTGTCAAAAACAGACTTAACATTTGTTTAATGATTTGCATCATGTTGTTGCATACATCTTATTGGATAATATTAATAAAACAGTTGAACGTTTGCCCCATATGGGTAACGGTAGACTCATAGTACACATAAGAACTCAAGGTATTCCGGACAGGCCGGAATTTGACAAACCAAGCAGATGAACTTTGCCACATTTGATTTTCAAAATATTTTTGATACCTTAAATTATTCCGACCAAATACATCTTTATAACTCCGAATCGACTTCGGTGGGAAAAAGGATAGGTTTCAAGACAACTCGGCACCTTACCTATACTAAATTCGTATCAGTCGTGGCAAAACGATTCATTACTTAGTGTCGAAGTTACTTATCTATTATTTATTAATTATGTCATATAAACTTAATGTCATACAAAAAGAGTTTTCAAAAATAAATCATACGTAATTTATTGATAAAGTTGCGCACTTCTGTTTTTACATCTGAAAACTACAGGAGACCGTTTTGTTGTTTATACACTTCATGGGAAACACACAACGTCAGACAAATATAAACTTTATTCTAGACTTTATGTGTTTGACTTAAATGAATAATAAAAAGGGCCAGGAGCTAATTTGGGGCTTAAACTTGGCTTGTTCTTGGGAACTAGTATACTTAGTAGGCATATATACATTTGACCAATATTCAAAATAATTCAATTCGGAGAATGTTGAAAGTTTATGGCGATCACATGAATTTGTGTGTTAAAAGTGAGCAAATGGTATCCCCAAATACTATTATAAACGTGTGTATCTATAACGCAGGCTGAACAATAGTCTTGTGAAAAACTAGGTCATAGGTCGGTACAAATTAAATATCTCTGAAAAATTAACATTGTAGTGGATGTAAATCATTACTATTTTATTTCTCTCTTAGCATATTATTCTAAATATTATTGGTGTACTTAACTCAATTAAAATTCAATCAATCTCTTGTTGACAGCCATTACTGAACTTTAGTCCAGAAAAGGCAATGTCTTATGAAAATGTCACAATTCCCCGAAGTTCGTTGACATGTTTCTATTTCCAGGCAGTAGTTAGTGTAACACTTCCAAAATTAATCATTTGTTTTATACCACGGCTTAAACAGATCAGAAATGTCACTTTGATTCCTCTTTCCATCACATTTCTTAATAGTAAATTATGATGTGTTGACGAAGTTAAGTCTCTGATATATCTTGAAGCAAATTTGCACGGCTTATGGCCTTCTTTCAATGTTTGTCTCGCCTTAGCGATTTGCCTTTGAAAATGTCTGGATTGATACATTAATATTTTTAAAACAAAATTTAAATTTATCGACTGAATCGAATATATCTGTTGAGATCTGATGTTTGTATCAAGTATAATTTAATCTGAAGTAAATGAAACTGATTTCTTTTTTACGTTTTGATAGGCATTTCAGAAATATGCGTATATTAGGTTTCCTGTCAGATGGACAATATTCGTTCGAGACATTCCGTCATAAGCTCGTCATGCTTCGTCTGCACAATTTATAAGATTGAAAGCATAATGGAAATGGCTGGCTGCTTGGTGAATTTAACTTGCTGAACATGCAAAAGTGCACGTTATGACCATAGAGAGAATAAGGGTTCAAACAATTTCATAATAAGGTCATTTGATTTAGATTAAATTCATGACAGATTATTCAAAATGGCAATATTTAAGCAGAATTTAAAATTACAGGTTAGATCAATATGTTTCACATTTTCCCCAAGCTTGAATTAGATATGTTTTGACCAAAGCGGGAAAGGAAATTTAGTCAATCAATTTAAAAGAGAATATGATTTGATTAAAGCCGTTACATGTTTGTCCAAACATCATCGTTAAAGTAGCTTTATAAATTTAACAGCATCAACAGTTGGCTTACCTTGACTATATAAAGAATATTCAAGTTCTTGTAACATGTGTAACATTGTAAACATTGCCGAGGAAATTGCAAATGCAAACTAGTTTTGAATGAATATTTAAAAAAAAACATATTTTGAAAGTAATTTGACAGTCTCTTCATTGCAATCCTCTCTTGGCCTTAAACCTTGACCAAATGTTAACATTTTCAAATATCAATGTTTGTGTCACCCCGTCTGTTCGCATGATTTAAACCATGAATATGCATTATATATTGAACAACCCTCGTTTGACGAAACAAAAGGTAGTTTCTCATTGTTAGTAAGGCATGATGTATGATACATTTCCGACAAAAACAGAGAAGGCGTGTCCCGAAAGTTTATTGCGATTGTTAGTTAGTACATCAGGAAATTTGTTTTGCTGCATATCGCCAAAACGGGGTTTCCGTAAGCGCCCTAAAATGGAAATTGAGAAAAAAAATCATTTACGGATGCAATATGGATTCAATTAACGAATGTGTTAGCTCCGTTACGAAAAATAAGCTGTTTTCTAAACTGCTTTTAAGGCAATTCTCTATGTGACCAGATCGGTCTTATATTCATGGAGAGTCGGAGGATTTGTTTAGAAACAATTTACCCTGGGTACAATTAACAGTACTCAATCTTTTGTAAAAATAGATACTTATGCACGCTCTTCTCTCCGCCACTGATAAAAGTAACAAAGCAATGGTTTCACAGACGTACTTGTTTATTTATCGTTTACATATCCAAGTAGGTATTCATGTACAATAACAATTTATCTGAATTTGGAATAGGTGAAAGCCTTATTCTTCAATCATTCAATCTCATTTTCAAGCATCTGTGTATGTGCATATTTGGCTAAGAGATTAGAGAAAATTAAAAAATAATGATGTAGGTTTTTGGTCAACTGCCAATAATTTTAATAATCACCAAAATGAACTTTTGTTTTTGTTTTAAGCCTATCTAGAGCATAAACCGTCTTGGTTTCTGTAAAGTGTATTATGCTTAAGTAAGAACAGACATAACTTAGGATATAATTGCGCATTGTTACCAACTTAAATCTAAATATGAGAACCGTCAATATTTTATTTCTCACGTACCTTTACGGTAACTTAGTATGAAACTATCCGATGAAGTGGACACTGGCCCGTTAACGTATTCAAAAATGTTCCAACTAACGTCCATTTTGGATTGCAGTATACAAATATGATTGTAATTTGATTGCGATCAAGAACAATTCTGATGTATATTGATCAAAGTTTGGTATCATTGAAAGGGTATTGATCTCTAATAATTGATATGTAAAACAAAAGTTTGAAAATACATTGTGTGTTCTTTTAGATCTATTCACCAAACATAAATCATTTATGTTAAAATAATCATTTCTTCAGTAATAAGGACAGAAATTTATTTTATAGGTGTGGCTCATTTCCGGCAGGTAATTTTATCGATAAATAAGAATAATAACAGCAGAGTCTCAAAACCCCCTTAACAGAACATTAGCAAACACACCGTTACCCTAACCCTCATTTATGTTTGGCAATAATAGATACTACGGGGTGACAACAAAACTATATCATGTTCTTCCAGACAGCAATTGCTTGAAAGCACATATATATACACACATATCCGAGTGTAAAATATCAACGATTATAAATGATAATTACCCCCAAACTGAGCATGCTACGGTATTATCAGAATAAAAATAAAATGGCTGAATTAACTTAAGCCATGCATTATTAAGTGATAAGATCGAACATTTATCACTGGGAGACAAGCTGCCCAGGTAAAACACCAATTTCGAGGAAAACTGTGTTCGTTACAATGCGCGGAACAATTAATGGTTTTTACAATAACCTTCCACAAATTTGGCAAAAGAAATCTCAACATGCTCTATTTATCAAACACAATTATGATTTAATCATCCATATAGCTCTCCTTGTCTCCAATTAAATGCTAGTACTGTTTTAATGAACATCAAAGTCTCAAAAATTACCTGTACTTTACTTTCATAAACCGTTTTAAAAACAAGCATTCAAATGTCGTCCAACTATAAATAGCATAAGCAGACATCATTTGTTACGAATCGAAGCAAACGCTGACAGGCAAATCGTGCAGAACATTGCATGCCGATCGAGCCATATTTGTTTTTCAATCAAACGTCCGACGTCGGATGATCGCTCAATTACTCGACACATAATGTTAGGCCGTAACAGGGCAAAAACGAGCAATTTATGGCTGAATGCTATTACAAGATTTCCTGTTTATGTCAAATGTCAATACAAATGGCTTTGTGGCGAGACAATGTAAAGAGTACATACAGATCAAAGGAGTGAATTCAAAAGTAACAACAGATCGGTAGTAAATGTTAAACAGGTCTTTCATACAAATGATTTTTTTTTCAAAATTATATCAATAAATAACGTTTGTTAGTACCAATATTGCTATGCAAATAATACATAAAATAGAATAATATTGAACATGTATTCAACAAATGACATAGAGTCATCCAGATTAGACTAAATATAAGTGTATGTCTAAAACTTGAGACAAAGTTGAATGATAACAAAGTTGCCGTTGTTGTAATTATTTATTAGGGTGTCGTGCTCAGCTCATACATATTGTACCTCTTATCCATGCAAACTGTTTTATTCAATGCATTAGATTAATGGTTGAGCCTTCGCTTCGAGTGCGCAAAGTCACATATTAAAGACACCGATGTATTGTGTTAACAATTTTGGCATTGGCAGTCTCGTAGTGTCCATCCACACTTCCATTAAACAGTGCATAAATGATGAATTCCCTGAACGCCCATTATTGTGGCCAAGTCAAGGGTTCAACCCTCAATCGCGTCGATTACATACTTTACTATTAACTGAAAAAGGGTAAAGCAATATATTAATGCTACCGTTAGAGACTGAAATTTCGTCGTGAAAAGAATGATACTTCATTTAAAAAGAGAATTGTTTCAAAACATAATATTACATGTCGTAATTTTAATAATGTGAAACTAAGTATCAAACCAGATCGATTAGTGTTTAGGGTAAAATCCTAAAAGTTGATATCGGAAGTCTTTAGGGATTTATGGTATTGCTTGACCTCAAAATTGCATATTTTCTGGAATCAGGACGTTAGTTCATGCTCAACATATTGAACTCATTCTCGACTACACTACGTGTATATTCGTCGTGAGAGTTTAAAAAAATGCTATGTCCATGTGTAAGTTTATTTGACAAATATAAAAGTAAAGGCTGTTTACAGCATCCTACGCACTTTGTGCATTTGTCGATGACGCAGAGAGTGTCAACCAAAACATAAACACAAACTTTGCTTCTTCACTAATAACATATATATATAACATTATGATATACTATTTAAAATTTAATATGACACATATTCACCTAACCCGTACCACCATAATTTTATTTTTCTAAACTTCGTACTTATTTTGGATATAACACTTATTAAATTTAAACCTGTTGCGATGAATTAAGCTCCAAATAACATGAAATGTATGTTATTGCAAATATATAACTTTATTTAATTAGTGACTGACAGGAAAATCGTGCAAGGTTGCATGTGTTTTTCATCATTGCTCTGCTTATAATCAAACGTCAGGCATCGGCCATTCGCTCTGTTGCACTTATGGATGAGAAATTACTTTTTGGCGATTCGAAACATTCTGTTTCTGTCCATATATCGTAATGATTACTTGTTGCTAGACAATATCGGAAGAAGTAATGGCGAAGAAGCAAAATTGAATAGCCGTTACTTTCTGTAAAAGAGATAAAGGTTTCTTGTACATGCTATTAAAAGGAATAGCAACTGTAACTATATTTCCGTTTTATGAGTTTAAATTATTTAAACTCGAATGTGAAAACAACCGTGTACCAAATAAAGTAAAAAGCGTAGCAAATCGACATCCGAAAACTAGATATATCCTTTCAGCTGTGAGGTCAATCAATGCTTACAACTTTTATATATCCAACAAAAACCTACCTGTATGTTCAAACGGCTGATTACTTAAACTGTCAATTAATGATGCAACGCAATTCAACTGATCGTTTTGAAACTCTATTTGACGTCTGCTATTTTCAAACCAATACACTGATAAACACGTATGTTCCATACTTTGTATACGAATAAATACATGTATAAGCCATTGTAAAATCCCTTTTAGTTGATTTAATGCAATATACTTACACAAAAGGATAATATGTCTAGTACATCTCTTAATTTCGAAGTCTTAAATAGCAATTATTAATTGACATGTGAGTGTTAAAAATGTATATTTAGAATGTACATCGTATTTCCACCATTCCTTATATAAATGTCCTTGCAAAATATAAAATCAAGCACATTCATAATATTCTTACCAGCGTTTACTGATTTTCGCTATTATTAGCATTTCTAAAAAATAGGATATTACCACAACTTGAATACAACGTTTTTCTTTAAAAAAAAACTACCATATAAGTGTAGATAGTTTATATCTTAAAATGAACCAAAGTTTCGACAAAAAAGTATCGTAGGATTTTCTGATTTCAATCATTTTCGCAAGCAAACTAAATCAACTACATCGATACATATATTTGGCCTAATTATTCTATAAATGTATACAATATTATCTACCTGTATATATATATCATTAATATTCCAGGTAAGGGATGATAATCTCCTGCTTCCTTTCTCCATCTGTGCCTCTATCTCGATGCTCTCCGTTTCTCAGGCAAATGTTTTACTTTTCCTTAAAAATTACATATTAAATATAAATACTATATTAAAGAACATCAAAATGGGAATACCTCTTCCAAAGCTACCCGTGCTTTACTGATAATGTGTTTTAAATCTAGCAATCGACGTGTCGAGCAACTGAATGCAAAACGAGCAGACATCAATTGTTCCTAATCTAAGCGAAAGCTAAGAAGCCAATTGTGCTAAACTTTCATGACGGTCATGCCATAGGTATATTTTTATCAAACGTCCGACGTAGGATGATCGCTCCATTCATCGACATATAATGTCAGGCTTTTACAGGCAAAACGGAGCAAATCATGGCTGCATGCTATTACCAGCTTTCCTGTTTATGTCAAATGTTTATACAAACGGTCTTGAGGCGAGACAAAGCAAAACAGTAGCTACAGATCGGTAGAAAATTATAAACATTTCATTTTTATTTCAAAAGTATATATGTAAAAAAATGAACAGTAATACAATATTGCAATGCAACCGTCACAGTCACAGACTGTGATCGTGTTTTTTTTTTGTATTGATCGATCGACCACAAACGTTCATATGTTCATAGAAGCAGCATACTTATGTTAGGTAAGGCATACAAGGAAGATTCTGCCTTTGTCTTCTTGTCTATTATTTTAACATTGCACTCATAATGTACATCATAACGCCAACATGTATATGAAAATAAATTAAAAAATGTTCATACAGCCATGCATATTCAATATATACTTACCATCTTAGTAATCTTATTTTATGTATTATAGCCTTTTTAAAGGAGCCATTCTCTTCATCTGCTTTCTCAATAATTTATGTTGTTAATACTCGACATGATAAGACAGCAGGCGAACCGGTTTTGAAAATAATTGCAAAGAGAACCTACAACATAAACATTTTGTAGGAAAACATCAGCAGCCAGTAGTAGAAACAGGTCAATTCTGGTTTCGTCTATGTTAACAAAAATCCTTTTGATTTGTGTAAAGTTATCTAATAATAACTTTCAATTTAATAAAAAAACACACACGATGTACAACATGTAAAGAAATCTTGCTGCTGGATGATAATTTAAGGAAGTCCTCAGAAGTAAACGGTCCTCCCTAGAATTAGAAGTCCGTAAATTCTGATCATGACTTCCCATACACGCCTGATCTTTATATACCAACGGTATGAAAAGACAGAGTAGTAAATCTGAAGTTGACAGGAATACGCTATTTGGTATTCATATCCATTACCGCGACGAATTAGTCCGTAGAGGTGGAATATATTGTAAAGAAAAATAAAACTATACATTCGTCCTCATTTGAAAAATGCTTCTTCAAGTTGTATGGTACTCCAAGCAGTTGGTACAGTTTACAGTTCACAGTAAATTTATCACACGTACTGGAATAGTATATAATAATTATAAAGAATTAAACGTTTTGCTTTATCAAAACGACACCGCACTTATTGTGAGGAAGGCGTCATAAACCTTATTTATAACCCGCGCTTCGTGAATCAAATGTTGTTTATAAATGTGAATTGATGTTTAATTATATCATCTTTTAAAGATATACCGTTGGTCTTAATTACTTTACTTTCAACACAAATAGTTCAAGTTGTTAACCCGCTCGGTATAAGTCTGGTATATAGCTTCACGTGTCGCAGCAGTCCGCATAAATAAGAAGAATCCACTGAAGTGTAGAGGTCTTTTTCCCAAGGTGAATATAGTCAAATATTTGTTCAAGCATAGCACTTATCTTCGAAATGCATGATTTGCTAATATTCGAGCTAGAATCAAACATAAGAATTTGTTTGTAAACATTTTAGATGAAGATAAGTAGTACCTGCATTACACTTTAGACACTCCACGACATTGATCATAATCCATTTACCTTGCCAATGAACACTTTTTCAAATCCAGTCAACATATATCAGTTATGTAAGAGATCCCGACACAGTAGTTGTACTAGTAAATTCACACTTACGTACGAACTATATTTTATGAAGTTGTGTCAACATTGGTACATTGAACAAATGTAATGCGTGTTATCGATATCCCGAACACGTTTTAAGTATGCTTTTAACTTCATTCAGTGGTGTACATGTAAGTGCAAATTGAATAGTAATGTCATTTGACTAACTATAATTTCTGCTTATTCTGGTAACTACTCGGACATGGATAAACAGAAGTAGTGTTTCACAAACTCTGTACCTTGATTCAACGACGGTTGTATCTAGCCTTGACAAATACTTACGTTTTATTTATTGGGTAGATACAAAAAAGCCCACTTCGTCGTCATCTTAGACATATCTTTTATTTACTATCTTGTCTGTGTACGTCGTCTGTAAAACTAATCTTTAAATATTTAATAACATTAACTAAAGCCATTTACGCTAAACGCTATCACGTGATTCATTCAACAATATCAATATCATTGTGTCATCTACATTATAAGCTGTTTAAAAGTCTGCATGAAATATGTACTTTTGCTAAGGTTTGGATATATTTATCTTTCCTTCTAATCATTTTCTAGATTGTACATGTGTTTTCTGTTTGTCCTTATGTTATGTGTGTATACGCTGGTGAAAAAATATGTTTAATCTAAAGGACCACATAACTCGATGGTTTCATAACCGGCTCGCACAAAAAGTCAACTATACAATCATTCTTTAAAACTCAGTTATAAAGTTTGTCAGAATCATCATCATTGTAAAAGAGAACAAGTAAGAACAGAATTAAAAACAAACATTAACAATTGTAAACTTATAATTATTTTGCACATTTCTGTTTCAGTGATTATGTTCATTTCGATGGTAGTCACCATCTTTTGACAGGGACCATTTATCCTACCAAATTAATTTCTGATATAGCTATGTTCGTGGTTAAGAAATGATTTAGTTCATTGTTAATCAGATTTCGACTTATTCCTTATGAAGGACCTGAAGTGGGTAAAAGTCCTCAATTTGGGAACCTCCAAGCATAGAATATGCATAAACATCATTACCATCCAAGGATGACATTCTAAATTGCAATCTGGGAATACCAGCCGCAAGTATTAGAAAATAAGTTGTTCTCGACATCAATTGGTATTCTAAACAGTCAAGGACTTGTATTCTGGAGATGGCTTAAATTATACGTCTGCCGGAAAATAAGTATGTTAACGTTATTCGTTTCTAATAGACCGTTAATAGATAGAGGATATTTGTTTATTTCCGTGTAAGATCGTATTTTATTTCACGAGTGTCATAGAAAAACATATTTTCACGAGTGGCGAAGCCACAAGTGAAAATATAGTTTTTTTATGATCACGAGTGAAATTAAATACGATCTTACACTGAAATAAACAAATTTTCTGTTTCTTTTATGCTTATTTTCGGAGTTTTATTTGTTTTTTATTTATTTCTGAATTACCCCCTTTTTTGAAAAGGGTGGGCTTTACGCCGCTACCCGTGGGGCGCCCCTCATGCATAATTATAGCTGTCAACTTTTTTACTTTCGGTTTGCTGAGAAATAGTTCTCTGCTATTCATTCTTATAGCTTAATATTCGCTCGTTTTTTATTGCAAAGCTTTATGAACAGTAAAAAATGAAGTATTATTAGTGCACAAATGTTCAAAAAAATAATGAAAACTTAACCAAATTACTACGCCGCTATTTATAGAATGAAAATTTGGAAGGTCAAATGTGTTAGCAAAACAAATGTGGATACTCATTGGATTTTAACCATTCTTCTTAATTTAAGACTGCATATACGCGTGTTTTTATAGTAAGTTAATATACAGTCATCTTACTGTCAGAGACCAGTCTGTTTCGCTTTAAAATGTTTGTTTTCCAGAAAAGTAAATGCCACGCTAGTTTGTTGAGATGTGGGTGGGGTAAAAAATATCGGATATATCTGTAAATTGTTGTGTGAATTCTCCAGGAAGCTCATTTTACGTACTACAACGGTTAACAGTTCAAAATACATTTGATCGATGCTATAAAATTATATTTATGTTCGAACAGTTGTTTCTGTCTGTAATTTGTTTTGAATAAAAGCAAATGTTCGAACATTCAGCTTCAAAGATCAGAAAAATGTTTGATAAACGGGATAACCGGTAATAAACGGTAAGTTGTTAATTTCCAATTATATATTTATTTAAATTTATAAAATATTTCTTTATTTTTTTTTAACCTTTTTTGACATAATTTACTGAAGTCCAGTGTTCTGTTTTGACCAATGCAAGTACATGTAACAACAAAGGATTTTAAAAGTAGTTCTGAAAATTGATATTTTCACTCCTTATTTTGCAGTGAAAATATCAAATTGATATTTTCACTGTTGTTATTTCACTGTTAAAACCCCATATTTCATCGTAAAGCATGAAAGAAAATCGTTTAATTGTTCTTAGCTGGTAAACAGTACTACATCAGTCTTAATGCAACATCACTTGAATAGTTCGGCGCTGCAGATTCGTTTACCTAAGTGAATAAATATCATTTTATCCTGTTGAATTGAAAAGTTATCGGTTTATATTCAAGAATAACCTATACCAATGACCCAAGCCCGTATGAAAGGCCCAGCTTATATAACATTGACAGTGTTGTATGAATTGCAATTGGATCGAGATCAATATAAATACTACTCTACGAAATTAGGTAATACAACTATGAATATAGTGAATACAACGGATAATGAATCATAACTCACTATATTAGCCCTTTAATTTTATTGTGTTATTGAACGAAAACCTGCATGTTTCATAAACATTGTATATAGTTGTGTAGAGAATTAAGAACTAGACAGGGACGCGGCGCACTTCCTAAGTTTCGTCTCCCGTTGGGTATTGTAGTCTACAAAGATTCATTCATGTGTAATCTGTATATATATATATTCTACAGTATTACCATAAAAAAGTTCACCTGAACATGTCCAGGGTCAGCTAATATTCATGTGCACTTTTGGGCATTTCACTTTAGTTCTCGATTTACTGGACGGACTAAACAGCATATATATATATATATCACGGACATATGCCATATAAGCGAGTATTAGCTAAGCTAGCAAACAAGTTAAATAGCAATTTAACATTAATGCTAATGCTGATGCTGATGCTGATGATGACGATGACGATGACGATGTCGATAATAATGATGATGATGATGATGATGATGATGATGATGATGATGATGATGATGATATGATGATGATGATGATGATGATGATGCTGCTGCTGCTGCTGCTGCTGCTGCTGCTGATGATGATGATGCTGCTGCTGCTGCTGATGATGATGATGATGATGCTGCTGCTGCTGCTGCTGCTGCTGCTGCTGCTGCTGCTGCTGCTGCTGCTGCTGCTGCTGCTGCTGCTGCTGATGATGATGATGATGATGATGATGATGATGATGATGATGATGATGATGATGATGATGATGATGATGATGATGGTGAAAAAAAATATTTAAAAACAATACAATTACTATCTATATGTGATGATATCGATAATGCATTTTTACAATCAAACGACTATATATAAGATCATTTTCCTTTCAGATAATATAAGACTAAACATTGTTTTAGATGTCTGTGTTTGTACGCTGGTACAATTACCGTCAAGAACTCACGCCCGTTCATGTATTGTTCTGAAAAATGTATATGAGGTTTTTAAGTTTGTTGAATTTATTATGATAGTGAAGCTAAAAAACACTTAAAGAAAAGTTAATGCACATGACTGCTTGTCAATCGCAGAAAATTTATTTTGTTACATTGACTGACAACGCACGTAAACTCACGGTTATGAAAATAAGACAAAAGCCAGCTCCCGTTAGTATTTCTAATACATTCACTTTAATCGGAACACTCCGAAATTATTATCTAAATCCATTAGTTTGCGAGATGCTGTAGTTCACGTTTGACAGCGGCTTCAATATCATTATTCATATACTTGGCGGTCACCGTCCTTAAACTTTTATCTTTATATTGGTGAACTATGTTACCTTAAATACACTTGTAAAAGACATAAGCATTAATTCATAAGGTCGTTGTTGAAGGAAAATTTATGGTCATTCGTATTCAACGCGACGACGATGCCGCATTAGGACGGTGTTTAGTTGAGTGCATTTGACAGCCTTTACGAAACTTAAGAACAAGCTCATTTCACGCTAAATACAACAACTTTGGTACTGCTCCACTCTATCTATACCTGATCTAAATGGTAATTCAATGGTACAGAACATACACAAAGCAGAACATGTTGGCAATTTAAGCATTACGTAATATCTAAAAACAGTTTTCATTAGTTCTTAAAATCTATCAGGCATTTGGTTTGATGACTCCATGTGAACCGGAAAACGAATTATTGCCCATGATTTATTCAGAATGTTGTTACAAGTTTTTTTTGCACATTGTCTCCTTTGACCATTTTTTGAAAAAAGAAGATGTCAATCAAATACGCATTTGTTTGGAAACATACTTATAAAACATATTTATTTGAAAGTTGATCTACGGGAATATATCCAAATAATTTAAAAACGTTATTATTTGTTATTTCAACTCCCTTTATGTATAACTTTTAAATACATAGTAAACAAAAAAAATTCTTGCTTATTGACATATATTTGATAAACAATCAGTGTAAGATGTCTCTCATTTAACTGAAAAAATGGCAATGTTCCACCATGTTGAACTTAAAATGTATCCTGGTCACGTGCTGTTACATTACAGGCGGAATTCTTTGTCCTTATGACTATTACTTTTGAAACCATTTGCAGGCGCTTTATAGGTTGAAAGATGTTACAAATCAAGAAAACAGACATGTTTTTAACTCTGAAAATTAAAGGTATTTAAGAAATAAAGAATAACACTAATGCAAACTGCAAGTTATGTTTTTCCATGTTAATACTTATGAGAAAACACTACAAGCTCAGTAGTCCCACGTTTGGTGGCAAAGGGTAAACGCCAAAGACATAGAACACAAAACACACAAACAAAGCATTTTTGTGACTAATGATGGAGAGTCAGAAGAAGTAGTAGTATTGAAGGCGGGTGTTAACAAACTTGGCGTTTTTGTAATGTGTAAAACCATGCACTTTTTCTAAAAAACTTTATAAACTCTTTTGTTTAGGTTTAATAAATAATTATAAAATGTTAATTTAAAGGAAGTCCGACGTTTAGGTTGTAACAACTCAATACCAAATGAGAATGTGACTGTGGTTTGTGCAACCGTTAGGGCAAAGACATTTTGTATTAGTTGTATATCTCTATGCACTTGTTGTATATCTGTAGAAGTTGAATATTTAGTAAAAGTCAGATAAAATGAATTAAAATCTCAATGATTAAGAATTGCCGGAGAGAGCGTAGATATTTTAAATCAGGTCATCTTACTGACTTAGAATACAAACTTATTGGCTGACACATTGTCAACACAAAATCTGATGCAGGGATTGTGTATCGGATGAGTGTTAGTGGGAGGGCCTTTACCTACATGCGAAGTTTGAAACTCTAAATGATTTAGCGTTATAGCCCTTGTACTACTTAATGTTTGCATATCTGCAATTGTATTGGCTGTAAATATAGGTTGTATTCTAAAACAGATTATTCTATATTATAAACACAAATATATTTACACATGTGTACACATAAATGAGCGCACAATTATTTTGCTGTTTTAAAGATTTTGCATAATAAGTATCTTTTTGAATTGTGTGACAGTGTCCAATAAGTTGACAATAGCGTCATGGAACTGATGATTTGTACCTCATTGTTGACATGTTTTAAGTAAATGAAACGCCTCCAACTGTCTATTACGTCAGCGAAAGAACAACCTCGGCATTGCGTGCATCGGACTGTTCTTTCTCAGACATTATGGACAGTTTACGGCCTCTGACCCTTACTTAGTTGTCAGCAACTGCTTTATTTTAAAATGGTACCAAACTTATAATGGTGTCTCGTGATAAAGGAATACCCTGATGATTAATCAGAGGTCGGTCATACTTACATACACACATTTCTACAAATAAATCCCAAGATGAAGAAATAAGTCTTATACGGTTACGGTATTAAAGAAGACGTTAAATTGAGATATAGCGGCATTTTTTTTAATTTTACTGATTCTATGTCAGATATTAATCATTTCCGATGTTATTCACCTTCCTGTGTTTGTCATATGTACTATTTAAGCACAAACAAGAATTGTTGTTCCAAAATGAGAATCACGTATATTACTTCAGAAATCAAATAATGTACAAATGTTAACCTTTTTTATCGCTATTTAAAGGGGCTAGACACCCGATGATACAACTGCAAGGGAAAGTCATCAAAAACTTACACATCATCGACATCTTTGTATACAACACACTGAAACTTACTTAGTGTTGTATCACATCTCTTACGACTAATGCGTCTTTTGCAGTTTTTGTCCTTTTTTCCATTTCGAAATTTTCTGTGGTTGTCTTCCATGTACTAACAAGTTCGTTTGCAAATAGTGTATATATATATATCTGTACTCAAATACAGATATGATTTAAACTGGGAAACCATTATGAGCTATTTTTGGACTGGAAAATTGAAATGAAACAGCAAAATGATTGTTGCGTTTAATATTTTAATCATATAATGATGTGGTATCGGTCTCCTATTAGCATTAGCAAGTATAGCCATGTTTTGAGAAAATACTGTATTAGACGATTGTAAAACTATCTTAACGGTTAATTTTCTTCGCGACAAAGAGTTGTTATCTGACGCATGTACACTCTGACGGCAAATATAATAACTTCTGTAACATTTACCACATGTTTTCACTTTTGAAGTTCAAGTCTCTTAAAAAGTTGTATTACAACTAAGTTATTAAAGTATATATTTTCATTTTCAATGAAACATTATTACTTTCATTTTCATCGAATGTTTAAATATACTTTTAAATTGTTTTCCAATTTTGAGTTTCCTTTAAAAACCGTATTCATACATATGGCCTTAATGCATATTCAGTGCTGTAATAAAACCCCTTTTCTCTTGCGCTCTGTCCTCTCAAGTGATTAATGGACGGTTGTGGCATTATGACGAAGTAAATGCCGTGTCCTACTGCTTAAAGACAAAGTAGATTGCAGCCTTTCACGCCTTTCCCTGGCTTTTAGAGTTAATTAACCATCGAATCAATCTTTTGCTGGCAGCCAATATTACATCTTAACCCAGAAAAAGGTCCAGTTCCTAGATAGCATCTAATTGTTTGTGTATGGTAAAAGGGTGTCCTCTTTTGACTAGATAGATTTCCAGTCCAAAAAGAAAATAGCTTGCCCATTTCTTTGGTTGTAATCTATAACAGTCAATGTGTCTCCCAATTGAATTTATCCAAATCGTGGTAGATAGGATATACATGTGAAATTATATTGCGCACATTTTTGCCGTGATTTCCTATTTCCAATACCCTTATTTAAGATGTAACTAGTTATAATCATAAACCACTGTTCTATTTATTTTACTATTAATTGTGTTGTTAAATCAGATTTTAAACCAGAATTAAAGAACACATTTTTCTTCCCGTGTTTCCATGGAAAATATTACATCTGCCCAATGTAACATCGTGTTTACATCTCCGTTTGCAGTTGATAAGGTGATGTTATTGTCATATAGATAACATTTCATCTTTAATTTAATCTTTTTTAACCAAATATTGAATGTTGTATATGGTTGCTTCGGCGAGGACTTAGGTTCAATCAACAATGCCCTCAATTTCTTAAAATGTGATTCATCAGCTTTACGATATGAGTTAATCGTTTATGTGTCGCCACATGTTGTCACTTAGTGAAACTGTGTAAAGGATTTTGACAAGAAAATCAATACAGTGTCACCTTTGTTTATATGTTTTACTATGACGATAACTAAATGCATGCAAATACCATAGTGTAATACTTATAGCTGTTGTTTTACTTCTTGTGTTTTTTTATTTATATTTGTACTTTGTGCTTCTACATTTCTACATGATGCTTCTAGAAATTGTGACTTATAATAATCTAGTATAATTATTAGGTGTCAATGCCATAAGCTTAGATTGGTTATAAGAAATTGTTTTTCTAATGAGAGCTTAGAATCATACGTATACGGATAACATGCAAATTAATAGGTAAATGAAATCATATATAAATGAGAATCTGAATAAAAGTATATATTTTTTAATCTAATATTCGAAAATAATAAGAACTGATAAGTTCAACATAAAACTCATTTAGTTTATGTACAATCTTAACCTTGTATAAAAGGGTATTTTATCTGACACACTAGATTAAATTTGAAACACTGGGGTTCAAACCGATTTACAGGCCTTAACCGCACACAGGTCCCTGTTTTGGGGAGTAAACACGTACGCCTCATGAAACATACAAATTAAGTACTTATAATCTATTTTTCCAACCAGAATACCAAATTGATGTATAATCTGAGGTTGAACACTGTTACATTGACATGGAGGCTACGAGTAGAGTACATGCAGCACGTATAGGATCACCTTATTGTTTTGACAGAATATTGCAGACGTAGCACACTGGGTCACGGTATGAGTTTATAGGAATATCATTGGTGTAACAGATACATGATAACTATATCAGTTTTGAGGAATGATGTTAATGTAGCATATAACGTTTAACATTCATGAGATACTGTATCCAAATTGTGTTATAGGAATATAATATTCGTTGCACATACTGTTTGTGATTTTGTGTTCTATATATTTGGCGTTTGCCCAGTGCCACTAAACCGGTTTTATGTTAAAACATTTTGCTACTGAGCTTGTTTCTGTAGCTTTTTGCATAAATAATGTAATGTGTCTGTTCAAGTGGAAGTTTTGGTTACTTAATTTTTATCTGATATTTAAATGATTTTAAAATTGTTTACTTAAATTAAATTTATAATTTAAAGAACGTTGTTTTCATCATATATTATTTTAAAACGCCAGAGTATTTACTCAATTTGCTCGATACTGCCATATATAACTCTAAGCATAAACTGTGTTAAAAAAATATTGAACCCGTTTAACATATTGTACTGATAGTAAGCTTATTCATACCGCACATAGTTTAAAATTTAAATGAAAACTACCGAAGCTTATCATCATTTGTAGCCAACAAGATATAACTCTTCAAACCGTAAGGTTATTTTTTCTTTACTATAAAATGTATTTATTGCAGCCTATATTGTGTCTCCTTTGTCACATTTGATTTTTATATATATATATTAATTACCTGAAATTTTTCATTACCCTTATGATTTGAAATAAAAAAAAACCTACTCTAAAGGTAGGAATGTGACAAAATCTTGATTGTTCTGAACCTCCTTCAGTAGGGCAAACTAATCATAGGTATCAAGAATATAAGCGCCAACTTACCGATACTAAATACTTAAAAGTCATGGCATAACGATTTATTAGCTATCTTCGTATGGACGTATTATTCATTTTTATATTTTGTCTAACATACGACCAGACCAGTTTACTATGTTATACTGTACAAACAGTATAATGTTAAGAGTTATGACAAAACAATATGTTAACAGGTTTTTTAGAAAAAAATCATGCTTAAATCATACGTCATTTATTGATAACTTTTGCACACCTGTTTTTATTTCATCATGGAAACCAACAATCGTCATAGTATACATAACGACGTCTCGTACTACAATGACAACTAAAGGGAATATAGATGTAGCCAAATATTTAACATTACATTTTTTTATATTCAGATATTTCATGGGACACATACACCTTCAGACACATTTATTTTGGTTTTAAAACATATTTTTTTAGTTCGCTCTTTTTATATGATTCTTGATATTTACGGCGTTTCGAGACACAATTTATATTCAATATCTCTTTGTTGGCAGCCATTACTAATTTTTAGTCCGTAAATGGCGAATTCTTCTGAAAATGACACAAATTCCCGGAGTTCGTTGACATGTTTCTATTTCTAGCCAATAGTTGGTATTAAATTTTCGAAATTAACCATTTGTTTTATACCACGGTATACACAGATCAAAAGATGTCACACTCATTCCCCTTCACATCGCATTTCTTAGAAAACTATGAAGTGAATTGAAACAAGATGTTGACGCAATTAAGTCACTGATATATCTTGTAGGAAATTTACACGGCTTGTGTATATTTCGTTCAGTGTTTGTTCAGTCTTAAACGTTTTCTTTTGATTTATAATGTCTAAATTGATTATATTAATTTTCATTTTATAAAGCGAAATTTAAGTTTACGTTCTGAACTTTTATATATAATATAAATTGCAATCTAGAGTTAATTAAAAATCTATTTTTTATACATTTAGAGTGATGTTTCTGAATTATTTGTAATATGATATAAAGGGTTCCTATCAGATCGACAAGCTTGGTTTGAGACATTCCGTATTAAGCTCGCTCTGCTTCGTCTGCACAATTTATAAGATTGATAGCATAATGGAAATGACTGGCTGATTGAGGAATTTAACTTGCTGAACATAATAAAAAGCCTCTTAGGACGAGAGAGGGAATAATACAAACAATAACATATAAAGGCCATCTGCTTAAGATCAAGTGCAAAACAGGTTTGTCTGAATGGCAAATTTTAGCACATTTTTAAACTCCAGGTCACGTCAATTATGAATTATGTTTCATATTTTTCATTTTTTTAAGACTGAGTTTGATGTATTGACCGTAATGGAGATATACATTTTAAAAATAAAATGATAAGGAAATATGGATTGATAAAGACCTCTTATAGGTTTGTACAACCAATTGGCAATGTAAAAACAGTGTTAAAAATCAACAGCGTCAGCGTTTCACCTACCTATATAACTCGATAGTTGATTGTGGCATGTGTAACATTGTAAGCATTGATTACACATTGATCAGTGTATGATATGTCAAAGGATGACGGTGTCTTTCTGTGTACATTAATCCGATTTAAATGATACGCTATTTCAATTTCTTTAAATGAATATTATAATACGCGCGGCCATATGAACATCAGTGTACCTAGCCTATGTATCAACTATAATCGCCACTGGAGAAGTTAACAGCATGATCCTTATAATATGTTTTGTTTTAACGTGAGCATTCACGTCATTCCATACGCAAATACACTATTCCTCGATAAAAGTTAATCTCTAAAACTATTTTGCGTTTCACTGTCAGTCATTTATAATGACTCACAAGTAAACGCAGCAACATCTGGTGATGGCTGGCATTCGTAATATCCAAATGTATTTTTGTATCTAATAAGGGAGAATGTTGTCGTTTCAACGCGACTCTATGTGGCTGCCTCGTATCGGTATCAACCCGAAACTGACGGTGAAATTAAACATTCATTCGCTTTACTAAAAGGAAAAAAAATAATGTAAACGCTACGCTCTCGACAATGAAGTTGAAGTAAGTAACGAACAAACTATTTTTTCTAACTATTATCGTGTATTTCCTACTAAAAGCACACCAGCATATTATGCATGACAGGCACGTTTAGAGGGCATGTTATATTTTATCAATTTAACATTTTTAGGTTCCCATCGCAACGTGAACTTTAAAAACAGTAGATTTCCATTACAGGCGGTCTTAAGAGTCATTAAAACTACAAAGGGAAACTGTCTGCATTCATGTTAACAATTATTATTAAATGTGGTTATAACCCGAACTAACAACATACTCAAAGTTCACATAAATGAGGTTTGTAGTTCCGTTGAAATAATACTGTGTTTGTATTTCTTACATTTACTTTTATAACAAACCCTTTCTCAGTAAGCAGAAACACTGGAAAGTGATTAAGTACAATGTTGTAACATATTCTAACTTTTGTGTCAGCTTTGAGAGAAAAATGTTTTTCGATAATTTATAAAAATAGTATAACATTACAACTGGAATACAAAAACGCTGTTGAGAAAAAAATACCATATGTCGTAAATCGTTAAACTACATATTTTGAAGTAACCCTATACTTCGACAAAAACGATTATTAAAACAAATGCAATTTTGATATATTTTGACAGAAGACTTATTATACTATATTTATTTATACATGTATGAAAATCGATAAGGGCATGAATTTCTCGTCTCCCGTGTGCCTTTCTACCCATCTTCCTCGGTCTCTCTTTCCCAGGCAAATGATTACTTATTCCTGCAAAATATCGCGTCATATGTGAATGTTGTTCTGATGAACATCAAAGTTTCAATACCTCTTCTCAAGTTCCATGCTTTTTTTACCTAAATAAACCGTTTTAAACATCCATGCACTTAAACGTAATACGAGCAGACATGATTTGTTACGAATCGAAGCGAACGCTGACAGACAAATCGTGCAGAACATTGCATGTCAGTCTTGCCATAGTTGTATTTTATCAAACGTCCGACGTCGGATGATCGCTCCATTACTCGAAACATTATGTCAGGCCTTAACAGGCAAAACCAAGCAATTTATTGCTGCATGCTATTACCAGCTTTCCTGGTTATGTCAAACAATGTACGAACTAGCTATAGAGCCGTTAATACAAAGTAAAAAGTAGGTACAAATCGGAAGAAAATTGTATATATGTCGTTCCTAAAAAAATCAAATCAAATGTATATAAGAAATTAACGCAAAATAGTAGTAGTATTGCAATGCAAGTAATACAGACACATACTCTGCTCGTGATACATGACAAAGGATTTAAATTGAACACGTATTCAACAAGAGACACACAGTCCACCAGAATTGACTTTATATCTGTGTGAGAATTGAGCTTTGGACAGATTTTGAATTGTACACAAATTGAATGTTTTGTCGTTACGTTTGCTCAGAATAAATATTATTATTTAAGTAAGGACAATATTTCCAATTTAATGAAATAGACTCAAAATGCGGACGCTATTCCACTTAGATATTCGTGTGATGTATTTTTTTATTATACGACATGACAAAACCTAGATTAGTGTTTACACATATTTTCACAGAAACCCTGAAACAATAATCTAATTTCTTAAACGTCTTACTTATATTGGATTTACAGTTAAATGTAAATCTGTTTCGATGAGTTTAGCTCTAAATATACAGGAATGCAAGATATCTTGCATTACAAATACATAACCTTATTCAATTATCGACTGACAGGAAAATACTCACAAGGTTGCAGGTTTTTTTATCATTTTTCTGCTTTAAATCAAACGTCAGGCTTCGGATAATCGCTTTGATGCATTAATCGATGTGAAATTGCTCTTTGGCATTTCGAAACGTCCTGGTTTGGCCAGCGAGTGCAATTATTACTTGTTGGAAGAGAATATCGGAACAAATAACGGAAGAGAAGCAAAATTAAATAGCCGCTGTTTTTTGTATGAGATATTATTATTTCTTAAAGAGTACATGCTAAGAACGGTTTTTCAACTGTTTAAACTGAGTACAAACTGTTTAAACTCAAGTGTCAATACAGCCGTAAACACAATAAATAGTATTCGTATCAAATCAATATCTAAAGGTTACATATAGCTTACCAGCTGTGAGGTCATTTCTTCGTATTAGAATTTCTTTTACCTTCAGTTTGATCAGAAACTTCCGAAATTATTATCTAAAACCATAAATTTGTTTGCGAGATGCTGCAGTTCACGTTTGACAGCGGCTTTAATATCTTTATTAAAAACCGCTGGGGTCACCGCCCTGAAATTGTAATCTATATATGGGTCTACTAGCTTACATATTATTCACTTGTCAAAACATACAAATTAATTCATTAGGTCGTTGTTGAAAGGAATGGTCATTTGTATTTAACGCAACGACGTTGTCGCATTAGTATGGATGTTTACTGCATTTGACAGCAATTACGGAACTTGAGAGCAGGCTTGCTAAGAAAAACTCCTCATATATCATTTCACGTTTACTACATCAACTTTTACACTGCTCTACTATATCTATCCCTAATCAAGATTGTAGTTAAGTGTACATAACATACACAAGGTAGAACATGTCAGATATTCCAAGTATATCTTACTACTTATTAAGTCGACGTGATACCTCACTCAGTTGTATAATATGTGATCCTAGTAAAAGTTCTACGGCACGTTGTCTCCTTTGATCCGGATTTTTGTAAGATGTCAATTAAATACTCACTTACCTGGGAACGTATTTAAAAACCATCTTAGTTTTAAATTTCACCTTCGTGAATTTATCGCACACTTTGTAAAACGTTATAATTTGTTATTTCAAGCCGCCTCTGGTATATTTAAACAATTTAATTAATTGTGGTAAATCTTATTTGGGCGTAAGAGTGCATCTTTAAGTGTATCAATGCAAAAGAAATTGCCGCGCAATCAATTATTATCATACATCATTAATTATGTAAAAATCATTTTGTTTTAAAAATTATAATTGCAAAAAATAAAACTGTTAGCCTTTGGACATAATTCCGGAGCATTGCATAATGTATACCCAAAATGACCCATATGTCTATTTCCGCTCGAGTAATCACAGTATATGTCGATTGTGTCTGTTTTCCTGACTTTTTTTCTTGGGAAATATATGATTAAACTCAGTGATAATCAAATTTCTCCTTTTTCCTAATGGAAGATCTCAATGATGAAACGTCAACCAAAGACATTCGGAACGTCTAAATATGGGGGATTCATCAACAGCCTTCATGCTCAGCCATACATGCTATTCTTAACCTGTCATCTTGGAAAGACAGCCATACGTATAAAATAATTATTTGTTCTCGATATGCCTTTGGTATTTAAAGCTGTCACGGCCTTGTTTTCTAGAGAGGGCTAAAATCGGACGTGTGACAAGGTACTTTGAATTGCATATAGGGTTGGGATCTCCAATTATTAAAGTACTTGGGGTTTACCTATTTGTTTACTATTATTTGTTTAATTATTAAGTTTCCTCAAGTTAATGCATACTTTGATGAGATTTACCTTTTCCGTTTTCTTTATTCAGGATTGTTGGGATAAGAGTGAGATTTGTGCACGTAAGCTGATTTAAACATCCCAGTAAATTTACATTTTACTGACCATTACAAATACCTTTTGTATAGTTTTGTTATATCGTATGTATGCACTGTCTTGTTCTTGGAGTATGGTGATGTTGTCCCATTTTTTCTTGTTTGTGATTTTTTTGCTTTTGTGTTCTATGTCTTTCGCGTTTACCCTGTGCAATTAAATTGGGTTTATGTGTAAACTTATGTCTACTGTGCTTGTTTCTGTAGTATTTCACATTAGAATTGTGATGGAAAAATGTACTTATATTTAATCTTAGGGCTTCTATAATAATGCCATTGTCAAACAATTGCAAATAAATCAAGATGGATATTAATATTGATTTACGCAAATGAATTATACTTATTGTTAAGGCTATGACATAATATTCAACTTCACATTCTATATATTATCTCTGTTTTTTATAAATTTCATGAACTTAAACAAACCATATACCGGCATGTTACATAAACATAGCATACAGCTTGAAATGCAAAAAAGGATCTGATGGGGAGTCACCGCACCTCATAAGTTACGTCCCCTGTTTCAGTATTGTGGTATACACTTTTTCTTTTCGGGGTAAATAATGCATATTTTTCTACATTATTGATATATAACGTTCACATGGACACTTTCAGAGGGAAAGGGTGCCGCGTTCCAGTCAGCTAATATTCATGTGCTATTTCCTGAATTTAACCCTATTTATCGCTTTACTGAACAGACCAAACAGCATTGATGTCACGGATATATGTGAATAAATTGAATATCTGCGACCCAACTAGTACAGTTTCATTTCCCAAATGACATCAAACCTTTACTGCAACTTTTACATGAACGCGTAACTTCATTTACAAATTCACGTACATGTCATTCTTGTATTGTTTTTTCAACAATCTTATATCGGAACAAAATAACCACTGAACATATTGGTATCTGGAACGCAGTTCATGAACACAGCCACTAGGTAAGAATTAGTACCCCCTGTGATTAAAAAAAGAGATAAGTGTGTTAAAAATGCATATTAAAATGAGCAACAAAAGAAGTACAACCTGCTATGCAAACTAATAAAGTAGTACAACTCAGTATTTCTTCAAGTGCGTAATGTAATAACAATGAAAATAACAAGACCTATGTATCATGATGATGATGATGATGATGATGATGATGATGATGACGATGTTGATGATGATGATGATGATGATGATGATGATGATGATGAAAAAAATATTTAAAAAAACAATTCAATAACTATCTATGTCATTGAAAATTACTATGTGCCTCTGCTCAAATGCATGATAAATCATGTGTCACGACAAATGCAGATAATCTGAAACATCCTCGGCAGTTTATGTAAAACAGTATCGGCGGAGACTGCAGATCATTATCAGTTTGCAATCATGATCAGTCAAATACGGAAGATGTCATTTGTATTCAACGCTGCTACGAAATCACTTTAAGCAAAGAAAAGTGATGACATCGATAATGCATTATGACAAAACAAACGACTACAAATTAGACCATTTTCCTTTTAGAGAATATAAGACTTAAACAAAACGAAATTGTTCTTGATGTCTGTGTTTGTACGCTGAAACATTACCAATCAGAATTAAGGCCCATGCATGTATTGTTCTGCATAATGTATATGTGTTTACATTTTAATATGTTCAGTGGAAATGCAAAGGACTGGTTGTCAATCGCAGAAAATAAATACTCATATTTAAATAATAATGAAGCGGAATATCTTTTTTGTTACTTTGACTGACAATGCACGTAAACATCCGATTTTGAAACATAGACAAATGCCTGGTCCATGTAGAATTTCTTTTACTTTCAGTTTGATCGGAAACTTCCGAAATTATTATCTAAAACCATTAAGATGCTGCAAATCACGATTGACAACGGGTTCAATATCTTTATTTATAAACTTTGCAGTCACCGCCCTGAAACTGTTATTTATATATGGGTCTACTAGCTTACCTATCATTCACTTGTCAAACCCATTTGCATTAATTCATTTAGTCGTTGTTAAAAGGAATGGTCATTTGTATTCAACGCGACGACGATGCCGCTTTAGGATGGTTTGTTTAGTTGACTGTGTTTGACAGCAATTACAAAACTTGAGAACAGGCCTGCTAAGAAAAACTCCTCATATATTTCACGTTAATTAAATCCTCTTTGACACTGCTCTACTCTATCTTCTCTGTCTATACCTAATCTAGATTGTAGTTAAACTGTACATAACAAAGTAGAACATGTTCAGAGTTTTAAGTAGCTCTAAAAACACCTTTTTGGACGGTGCCCGCTCAGGGCAGCGTTCATAGTAGGGGCAATCGGCTGAAAAGTTACAAACCGATTTACCGCTTGTCTCGGTCGAAGAAAGAGTGCGGTTTTTCAATGCCTAAAACACCAGTAATATTCAATAGCTTACAAGAACATTAATAATTATGCAATAAACCTATAATTCTAAAGCACAAAGGATATGTTTAAAATACATTACTTAAGAATGCATGATTTATTTTATCTTGATTTTTTCCTGCGCGAGCTGACCGTTACATTTAATGACATTGGACTTTTTCCTTTTTTGGCACCAACCAAATTACTTGCTACAATAAATCCGGACTCCAAGCTTTACTAGAATAAGGGCCAGTTTTATTAAACTTCGTACGAAGTCTGTTTTGCTCACGAACTTTGTACGATGTATCTCAGGCTGTTTAGCCGTTTTATTAAGAATTTCGTATACGAACAAGCACCTGTTTCTTCGTAGATCTACGAAAATTTCTACGAAAGCTCTTAGGGTCGCGTACGAACTTCGTAGACTAAAAAATGGCCGCCACAACAACATAAATATTCTATATTGGCGATCTTTCATTTATTATGGCGTATTTTAACAAAACCAACTGCCAATTTCAAGACAGAAGACGACTCTGTGGAATCTGCAACCCGGTGGGTAAATTAATAAATCGTTCAGATGCCGTTTTGACTATATTTTCAGGGGACGCAACCTCGCGCCAACTGTCAAAATGTTTTGAAAAACAAAATGCACTTATTTCGATGCAATTCAAAAGTTTTGTTGTGATAAGAACACTGGAATATAGACTGAAATACTATCCAATCATTAGACTCATGGTATTTGAATTTTACGGTGTTTTAAGTAAAACAAACAAGCTAAAAACAGACTGATTTTATGACAGTGTTAACACTGATCTGTCATTTCATCTGTCAAAGTTTTTATCATTTTTCAATAACTTGCTTTGACTTATATGTACAAGATTATTATGTCTCTAATAGTGTTCAGAAATTCTAAATCAACATTGAAGCTTATAAATTTAAAAGTTGCCTGGGGGTGGGGATGCGGGGGGTTCGGGATGGGTCAAAAAGTATTTTTTTTAATTATACAGAGCAGCCAGAAGGTAAGCATAAGCTCTATTGGTCACAGTTGGGAGAATTGTTTGTCCCAAACTACATTTTTTTTTAATTTTCTTGCGGTTCTGAAAAAATTGAAGCTAGTAATGGGACTTGGACTGGGAACTCCCTGTTAGCACATTTGTGCTCTATCAACTTGGCTCACAGGCCCTTAGAACTTAAATAAACTTAAAGCTTGCAGTTGAATTGTTCAACCAGCTCGACAAACTGTTCCCGATAATTTAATTTGCAAACAATCTGACCTTTGTGGGTTAGTACTGGGACACACTCATGAACGGTATATTATTAGTACGGTAAACCTGGGAGCAAAAGTGGGACAGGTTCAGATCTTGAACCCCACGACTGATGACTACTTGAGCTCAAGCAATGGCTTTAGTAAAACAGAAAACACCTTGCATTTAAAGAAAAAAGGTCAACCATATTTTAAGCTTCAGAAAGAAAACAGCCTGTTTATAAATGAATAGATTATTCATTTTTTATTTCAGATCTTGACATGGATCCAAGATGCTGGTAACTAGGCGGGACGGATTATTACACAGAACTGCAGGTTTCTAGATGGGTAACTTAATTTCCGTATTTCCGGTTTACTTGTGTTATTTATAAGCAAGATAAAAGTAAATACACCGCAAAAGCGAATCAAGTGGAAATCGTGCATGATGTATGTATTTACAGTCAGTTTGTAGCATTTTGTTTACCAAATCTCAATTTAATACAAACTTTTAAGCTTATCATGCATATAGTTTGATGCACATTCTATAATTATAATATAGCATATATATGGAATGATTCACATCACTGGATACTGTATATATGTAACATTGCATGTGAAAATGCATAGCAACAAGTGATATATATATATATAAGACTGCTGAAAAAATCACATTGCAAGTTTTCATATTTATTTTCAAAAAATTATGTTTTATGCATTTTTCAAAAACATTGATTTGCAACAGAAATATGAAAAACTGCGATAAAATCGTTTCTCAGCATTCTTGTATCGCTGGTTTTCAGATGTTTTCACAAAATTTGCTCATTCCTTGACAAAAGATAAAATATTATTAAAACTGTTAATCTGAAAGAGTGCAGCCTTAAAGAAAACAAATGAAATAAAAAGGGTTTTTAATGATTTCTAGCAGATAAGTTTGTTCGCAAAGAACCAAATTCAAGGTATCATTATAGCCGTCTGTCATGTTAGAGACAATACACTAATGTTATTGTATTATATTTGTATATGACGTATATGTCCTAATTATTAGGTCTATAAATCCGGCTTTAAGTGATTTTGAGTTGTGCCCTTCATCTAACTGAGAAAACCACTGATGTTTTATTATATGTATTTAACAAGTGGCTCTGTGAAATATTCTGTGACTGTTAAAAGGTGTAAATTTAAAATATTTTGTATATGTTCTCATTTTTTTTTATCATTGTTTTTTTTGCTCTTAAATAAGTTTTGTTTTTCGTTTCAGAGACTCAGCGCCATGTCACAAATACTTCAGAACCTAGAATGAAAGTTACCGAAAGAGCAATAGACTTTCCAATCTCTACAAAATTCATCTTAGCTGTTTTTCAAGGTGATTCTTGAGACTACCAAAGACTTTTCAAGGACAGAATTCACAAAACAGTTTATACCACCATCTCATATCAAAGGATTGTGCTTGAGTTGAACAGCCTTCAAACAGAAACTGTTTCAACACCTTCAATGGATTCATTCTGATTCAGTTTACCCTTGCTGTGATCTGAGTAACTATTTACATCAATTCAACATTGTAAATTGTTTAAACTTGAAAATTCTATCTACGTGCAACTCACATGAATCTATTTACTGTGGACTTTGATGTTGACTCTATACAGGAAGAAGAGACCATCTTTATACATGTTGGCATATCTTTTAAAAAGGAAACAAATATTATAACCAAAATACTACACTGTTATGTCATCCAAGTACTCAGCTACTGACTCAATTTATAAATACTTCAAAGGAAAAATGTCTCTGTCAATGTAATTACTGCTGTGCATAATGAGACATTTTTTATTATGCGCCTCTACGAAGAAGAGGTATATTGCTTTCGGTCGGTCGGTACCGTCTACCGTCTGTAGACCAAAGCTTGTCCGAGTGATAACTCAACAATTCCTGGACGTATGGTCATCAAACTTGACATGAAGGTTGGGCCTGACCAGTAGATGATTTTAGGGCTCATCGGGTCAAAGGTCAAGGTTACAGTGACCTTGAATGGTATATTAATTTTAAAGCTTGTCTTAGTGATAACTCAACAATGCCTAGAACTTTCGTCATCAAACATGATATGGAAATTGGGCCTCACCAGTAGATGCTCCGTATTTGTTTTGGGGATCATCGAGCTAAAGATCAAGATCACAGTGACCTTGAATGGTAAAAGGTTGTCCAAGTGATAAATCAATAATGCCTGCCCCCATGGCCCTCAAACTTGACTCGGAGGTTGGGCTTTATCAGTAGATGACCCCTATTGATTTTAGGGGTCAAAGGTCAAGGTCAAAGTGATCTTGAAAGCAAACTCGACAATTCCTGGACCAATCATGCCATTCAGTCTGAATGGTCATCAAACTTGACATAAAGGTTGGGCCTGACAAGTAGATGACCCCTCTTGACCTTGAGGGTCATCAAGCCAAGGTCAAGGTCACAATAGCCTTTAATGCAAAAAAGATAACAAATCCTCTCTCAGGGATATCTCAACAATGCCTGAACCTATGATCATCAAATTTGACATGGAAGTTGGTCCTGACAAGGAGATGATGTTTATTGATTTTAGGAGTCATTGGGTTAAAGGTCAAGTTCACAATGACCTTAAATGCGAAAATGTTTCGAGTGATAAATTGACAATGCCTGTACCCATGGCCCTCAAACCTGACTTGAAGTTCTGTCTGGCCTGTAGATGAGTCTCTTTCATTTTAGGGGTCATTGGGTCAAACGTCAAGGTCACAGTGACATTGATTCATAAAAGCTTGTCTGTGTGATAACATGTTAATGCCTGAACCCATGTCCCTCAAACTTGACATTTAGATTTTTGTAGACCAGCTGATGACTCATATGGATTTTGAGGTCATAGAGTCAAAGGTCATGGTCATAACACACTCTATCTTCACACTTTGAATGGTCATAATCTTAAAACTGCCTCAACGGCATCCAATGTCAGTGACTTATCAGCTGTCATTTCGGTCCATGCTTATTTCATTCAATTGTTCATATAATCCTGACAACATGGCGCTCAGGTGGGGGCATAATGTTTGACAAACATCTCTTGTTGATACTTGGCTCATTTCTTACATGTAGCTGTAACATTTTGGGCAACTCTTCAATTATTTTGTTTAAGACATTTTTCATCCAGCTCATCTGAGCGTAAGTTAGTGTTCATGTTAACTTTTATGACTGCCTGTTTATTGTACTTTTTATAAATTATTTTTAATGACTTTTTCTCAAGAACCATTTGGCTAAGTATGTCTCCTCCTGAAATAGACTAATTCTTTTAGCTCCAGTTGTCTGTCTGTCCGTCTGTAACAAATTGTGTCTGCTCCATGTCTCTTTAACCTTTTGAAGGATTTGATATAACTTCCCACAATTGTACACCATATTGAGAGGAAGGGTTTATTGTTATAACTGTTGAGCAGTTTCTGACTGTATTATATCTTGCATTTACCTCAAGCTGTTAAGTGAACAATATAACATTGACCAATACAAAAAACTAAAACTTCTAGGTCACCATTTTGGAATAAAGTAATACTTAAAGCTCATATTTCCATAAGAATCTGCTCATATACAGTTTAAATAGCTTATACAAGTATATCATTTCAACATAACATCAGATCCTCCACTGTTTTATGTTTGCAACATTTTTTTTTAAACTTTGATTTATATATCATGACTTTTATGAACAAATACCAAACAGCAACTCACAGATCTATACTCATTTGGGCAGAATTATGTAAATCCAAGCATTGTCATTTGATATTCAATGCTTTTTGGCAAATTGGGACATTTTCTGTCACATTAAAATCAATATTAACAATAAAGCTCCAACTTCAATATTCTCACTATATTTTTGTGCCCATTCTTTGCCAATTATTTGTTTGTCTATTGGTATACATGTATGTTTATTCATACTGTTTATCAAAATAACGAATTAATAAAATGTTTGAAATATTTTATTTGTTCGTAACTTATTTAATATAACAAAAAGATGACTGCATTTTGTTTTATTTCACATCATGATCACTCATAGAGCAAGACTTGAAGAAGTATAGTGATATAGCCACAGGTTTTTGTCTGACTTTCTCCTACCCAAGAGGGCATGTGTTTGGATCCCAAGTTGGAAAATACAGTTCCAAGGTCAGTTGATGTATCCTGATTGTAGGCAAAGAGAAACACTCTATGATGGGCACCTGTAAAATAGAAGATACATAATCTTTACTATTATCCATAAAACGTAAAAGTTGTTAGTAAAATAAAAAAAAGAAATGGTCTAATATTTTTTTCAAATACAATTCTTGATAATATTTCTTGTAAAAGTACACATTTATCTTAAGAGATAAAAAAAAAACACTACAGTACAAATTCGTTTTGTAAAAGCCATTTCTCAAATTCAAATGAAATGCCTGCCTTGACAGTGATATTTTGTATTAAGATTACATATATTGGTAAAAAATTGGTAGTTTGCAAGAAGCATACTATGTTATAATGGCAATTGCATCTGTTTTTGAAAGACTGGGTCTAATAACACTAAAAAATATAATAATAATCCTACTCCCCGATTACTGTTTGCATAGTTTTTGCAATATTTGGTTTAATCATACGCTGAGATATACAGTCATACCCAATGCTTTTCAGTGCTGCAACACTGCATCTCAGATGACTGAGCTTTTATTTCAAAAGATTGCCTGCAATGAAAAACTTAATAAATCATATCAATAACAAACAAAGAGGATACTGTAGGTAGGTCTACCTATTTGTAATGACAAATGTCATTTGTATACTGGTTCGTATATAGAATTGTATATTAAAACATATTTGTGTGTGTAAACTTACATACCTTAACGAAACAGTTCAAATAATATTCGCTAACAAAACTCTTTCTTAAATTTGTACTTCCGGGGTTTTCAATCGAATAGAACAAAGAATTAACGAACGTAATAGTACATTTACCTTTTGGGATGTGATTATTTAACATGTTGTATTCACTATATCACATTTTTATACGTCAGAATATGTACTCAACATGTTTGACACTGCCATTTATAACTCTAAGCACAAACTGTGTTGAAAATTCTGAACCCGTTTAACATATTGTTCTGATAGTCAGTTTATTGATATCGCACATATTTCAATGAAAAACTACAGAAACAATTCATCATTTGCGGACAAAGGAAACTATCTCTTCAAACCTTAAGGCTAATTTTCTTTGCTATAAAATGTATACATTGCAAGCCCAGGTTGTGTAACTTCTGTCCCGTTTTTCACAATTGATTGTCAAATATTTAGGATACCTTGATTTTTTCATAACCCTTATGGTTTGAAATAAACAAATCTGCTCTATACGTAGGAATTTGACGACAACAACTTGATTGTTCTGAATTTCCTTCAGTCGGGCAAAATATATATCGGTATCAAGAATATACAACTTACCGATACTAAATGCTTAACGGTCGTGGTATAACAATTTATTACCTAGCTTCGTATGGACTTATATTTGATTAATATATTTTGTTATACGAACTACAATAACATTTTACTATGTTATAATGTCCATACACTATAATGTTAAGGGTTTGACAAAATAATTTGTTGAAAGGTGTTTTATAAAGAAAAAATGATTACAAAAATAATGCTTTAATCATACTTAATTTATTTATAAGTTTTGCACATCTGTCTTTATTTCATCATGAAAACCAATAATCGTCATATTAATATACATAACAACGCCTCGTACAACAATGAAAACTACGAGGAATAAAGCTGTAGCCAAATATATAACATTATTCCTTTTATGTTTAGACATTTCATGGGACACACACACCTTCAGACACATTTATATTGTTTGTAAGATAATTACCATTTTATTTCGGTCTTTTTATATGTAACTAGATATTTACGGCATTTCCAGACTCAATTTAGTTTCAATCTTTCTTTGTAGGCAGCCATTACTAATCTTTAGACCAGAAAAAGCGAAATCTTTTGGAAATGTCACAAATTCCCGGAGTGCGTTGACATGTTTCTATTTCTAGCCAATAATTGGTATTACATTTTCGAAATTAACCATTTGTTTATACCACGGTATATACATGTCAAAAGATGTCACCTTTATTCCCCTTTACATCGCATTTCTTAGAAGTAAATTATGAAGTGAAGGGAAACAAGGTGTTGACGCAGTTAAGTCTCTGATATATCTTGGGAAACAAATATATACGGCGTGTGTATCTCGTTCAGTATTTGTTAAGCCTTAAACGTTTGCTTTTGATTTATAATGTCTGGACTGATAATAAAAAAGTCATTTTGTAAAACGAAATTTAAGTTAACGTTCTAAACTTTTATACATAATAAAAATTGCAATCTAGAGTAAATTAAACTATTTATACATTTAGATTGATGTTTCAGAAATATGTGTATATAAAGGGTTCATGTCAAATGAACAATATTTGTTCGAGACATTCCGTAATAAGCTCGTCTTGCTTCGTCTGCATAATTTATAAGATTGATAGCATAATGGAAATGGCTGGCTGCTTGAGGAACTTAAGTTGCCGAACATGATAAAAAGCCTGTAAGGACGATGGAGGGAATAATACAAACAATTGCATAAAACGGGCATCTGCTTAATATCAAGTACATAAAAAGGTTTGTCTGAATGGCAAATTTTAGCAAATTTTTAAACTTCAGGCACATCATTTATCAAGTATGTTTCTTATTTTTCATCAATATTGTGTTTAATGTTTTGACCATAGTGGGGATGTATATTTTAACAATAAAATGATGAGGAAATATGGATAGAAAATTACATTTGCATGTTTGTCTAACCAAATGGCAATGTGAAAACAGTGTTATAAATTCAACAGCGTCAGCAGTTGGCCTACCTTTATAACTGCATAGTTGATATAAAAGTTATTGTGGCATGTGTTACATTGTACACATTGATAACATATTGATCAGTGTATGATTTTATCTTAGGTTGACAGTGCCTATTTATGTAGATTCATCCAATAAAAATGATACACTATTTTGATATATCTTAATTGATATATACTTATTATTATAGAAACATAGTTGTCCCTTTCTGAATAATACATAATTATCTTTAAAATGTTTCTTTTTACTTTCAGTTTCACTATCACATGACTGATGCAGATTCAGTAACCTTATTGTATGTACTTTCTTTGTCAAATTGTATTTATTTGCTTTATTAAAAATATAATGTGGACCTTTTAAAGGAATAAGTTGGAAAGGAAAACTTAATTATAATAAAGAAAAAGTAATTTGCTATGTACAAAAAGTGGGCAATTTTATTTAACAGAATGAAGTTTTAGATAAGAAAATCCTTTCTTCTCTCTGTATATATGTCAACTATATTATGATAATATCTGGTAACAAGTTGTATTGCCTTAATTAATTGTGATACAATATTTTAACACTGTATGTATACATCTGTATATGTATGTTACCATATATTCTAAAAACATGTAGTTTCTTTTGTGTACGTGGATATTGAAATCAACACATTCCTTTGTTATTTCAGGCTGATGATGGTGTCTGAGAAAAAATCAGCTTGGTGTAGTTTGACAGTGGTTCTGCCATGCAACAGTCATCCTATGAAGTGTCTCACAGATTCTCTCTTTATTCCTGCAATACCCAAGAACAGTGTAATGCAAAGAGGATTAATATTCTTGCAATTAAAAGTAACTGCACTTCCAAATACAGCATAAGCAGTTCCATCATTTTTTGAGTGATTAATGAGTGAGAGTATTAAATGTTGTCTTTTAATGTATACAACTTTACATGCTATGAATGGTTACAAATACATGCATGGACATTTTAATTCTAAATCAGTGCACATTTTGATTCCAATAATTAACCACTAAAGTATTTTAAATTTTGTTTGAAACAGAAATGTTGTCATTTTGTTTGTTTCTAAACAATAAGTGGTATTATTCGTGTTGATAGTTACCATGTCAATTTAACAAAGTCAGTTCTTTTAAACAGTTGCCATGGTAAACAGACTCTAGTGTTCTTAGGAAACTGTCATACTTGTCTAAAAATCTTAATTTTGTTTCAATGTGATACTTTTTGAGCATGTCGGCTTCAGTCAATATTTTTTTTTCATTTGGTCATACTGTGTACTGTGTATACCATTATATCTATTGAACCTTGAAAATTGCTCACAATGTCATACTTATTTTAACTATTCAGAATTGCTAGATTGGTATAAGTTCACCTTTTTTACAATTGTCAGACAAATCAATGCAAGATATACTTACATAATTTTGTATTTTTATTGAATGGTTACCATGGCAACTAATTGTTTGTTTGCCTTTAATCTTCCTATTTATGATACTACTACTTGTAAAAATGCAACAGTCCATAAGTGAATGGAAGAATGTAAATGTTTTTTTTACTTTTACCTTATTGCTATCTCATTCTTCAAACTATACAGCATTTTTAAAATTTCTTAAAAATGAACATTTTTTCATTTTCATTTTTTAACGTGAAATAATTTGCTTTAAACATTGTTTAAGCTCTGATATTTTGAAGTGTGTTTTATATCTATAGAAAATAAACAAAATGTGTTGTTTTATATTATTTATTTCATTTAAATTCCGAAGTTTTGAATGTGACATATTTTGGCAGAAATGTTTGGATAAAAATGTAAAATTAAAAGGGCCATAATAACCTTATTGCATTCTGTTTCAAATCCAGTCCATAACAATATCGTCGAGAGTCCTTCGGGAATTTTTATATTGATTGACCACAAAATGTCATATGTTCAGCACGATAATGAAAGGTAAAAAAGTATTGGCTATGTTATGGTCACATTATTTGTTCGGCATACAAGGAATATTCTGCTTCTGTCTTCTTCGTATTGTATAGGTTGTCTTACATAAAACACAAATTCATGTTCAACATCATACATTCCTGAATTTTAAATGAAAAGGAGCCTGAAAGGCACTGTGTGTTTATGTCGATGACACAGAAAAAGAGTCCACCAGCACATAAAGCGAACATTGCAATATTTCTTATGACATGAACATCATGATATATTTTACTGATTTTTACACATATTTATACCTAAACCGTGAAACAATAATCTAATTTCTTAAACGTCGAACTAAAATTGGATATACAGTTAAATGTAGACCTGTTCAGATGGGTTTAGCTCTAAATAACACGAAATGTATGGTATCTTGCATTGCAAATACATAACCTTATTCAATTATAAACTGACAAATGAAAATTCGTTCAAGGTTGCATGTTTTTATCATTGTTCTGCTTTAAATCAAACGTCAGGCTGCGAATTATCGCTCTGATGCATTAATGGATGTGAAATATCTCGTTGGCATTTCGAAACGTCCTGTTTTAGTCCAACGATCATAATTATAATTTGTTGCAAAACAATATCGGAACAATTAACGGAATAGAAGCATAATTAAATAACCGCTATTTTCTGTATGAGAGATTATTACTTCTTAATGAGTACATGCTATGAACTGTATTAGATAGGTGTCTGTAGTTGACAGTAATACGTCCTTTGTATTCACTATCACGACCGCGACATATTAGTTTATAAGGATGGAAAACATAACATAAACTAACATAACATTAAGCTTATTCTGATGTAAGCATATTATCAATTACACATTTTTTTTCAAACATACATGTATGCAAATGGTATACTGTCAAACAATAACATAGCTAATGATACAAACACAGAAAACAAAATAATAAGTTGGTTGGTATAAGAGTTTATAATACAAAGTGTAACATATCATACATGAATAGTGGTTGAGTTTCTTAATTTATTTGCTTTAATCAAATAAGTTGCTTTTTTGTGAAGTAAGTGTTGTTTTTTTCGTTGTATTCAGCATGTTTACAAGTTTGAACATGTTCGGTCTTTTCCGATAATACAAAGGAATATATTTTCCTATATGTTGGACATTCTATGTCATTAATTCTACAAATACTGCACTTCGAATCATTCTTTTTCAGAACCAGTACATATACATGTATAACAAATATGAATCTTGAGTGATAAACCTTTAACTACTTACTAAATAATTCATTGATGGAATACATTAATTACTGATAACAATATTGTAACAGTGTTTTTAAAACCTAAAAACGCAAGAAAATATGAATTGATTGGTGAGTGCAGGGGAGTGCTATAATTGGTATTACATTTTCGAAATTAACCATTTGTTTATACCACGGTATATACATGTCAAAAGATGTCACCTTTATTCCCCTTTACATCGCATTTCTTAGAAGTAAATTATGAAGTGAAGGGAAACAAGGTGTTGACGCAGTTAAGTCTCTGATATATCTTGGGAAACAAATATATACGGCGTGTGTATCTCGTTCAGTATTTGTTAAGCCTTAAACGTTTGCTTTTGATTTATAATGTCTGGACTGATAATAAAAAAAGTCATTTTGTAAAACGAAATTTAAGTTAACGTTCTAAACTTTTATACATAATAAAAATTGCAATCTAGAGTAAATTAAACTATTTATACATTTAGATTGATGTTTCAGAAATATGTGTATATAAAGGGTTCATGTCAAATGAACAATATTTGTTCGAGACATTCCGTAATAAGCTCGTCTTGCTTCGTCTGCATAATTTATAAGATTGATAGCATAATGGAAATGGCTGGCTGCTTGAGGAACTTAAGTTGCTGAACATGATAAAAAGCCTGTAAGGACGATGGAGGGAATAATACAAACAATTGCATAAAACGGGCATCTGCTTAATATCAAGTACATAAAAAGGTTTGTCTGAATGGCAAATTTTAGCAAATTTTTAAACTTCAGGCACATCATTTATCAAGTATATTTCTTATTTTTCATCAATATTGTGTTTAATGTTTTGACCATAGTGGGGATGTATATTTTAACAATAAAATGATGAGGAAATATGGATAGAAAATTACATTTGCATGTTTGTCTAACCAAATGGCAATGTGAAAACAGTGTTATAAATTCAACAGCGTCAGCAGTTGGCCTACCTTTATAACTACATAGTTGATATAAAAGTTATTGTGGCATGTGTTACATTGTACACATTGATAACATATTGATCAGTGTATGATTTTATCTTAGGTTGACAGTGCCTATTTATGTAGATTCATCCAATAAAAATGATACACTATTTTGATATATTTTAATTGATATATACTTATTATTACAGAAACATAGTTGTCCCTTTCTGAATAATACATAATTATCTTTAAAATGTTTCTTTTTACTTTCAGTTTCACTATCACATGACTGATGCAGATTCAGTAACCTAATTGTATGTACTTTCTTTGTCAAATTGTATTTATTTGCTTTATTAAAAATATAATGTGGACCTTTTAAAGGAATAAGTTGGAAAGGAAAACTTAATTATAATAAAGAAAAAGTAATTTGCTATGTACAAAAAGTGGACAATTTTATTTAACAGAATGAAGTTTTAAATAAGAAAATCCTTTCTTCTCTCTGTATATATGTCAACTATATTATGATAATATCTGGTAACAAGTTGTATTGCCTTAATTAATTGTGATACAATATTTTAACACTGTATGTATACATCTGTATATGTATGTTACCATATATTCTAAAAACATGTAGTTTCTTTTGTGTACGTGGATATTGAAATCAACACATTCCTTTGTTATTTCAGGCTGATGATGGTGTCTGAGAAAAAATCAGCTTGGTGTAGTTTGACAGTGGTTCTGCCATGCAACAGTCATCCTATGAAGTGTCTCACAGATTCTCTCTTTATTCCTGCAATACCCAAGAACAGTGTAATGCAAAGAGGATTAATATTCTTGCAATTAAAAGTAACTGCACTTCCAAATACAGCATAAGCAGTTCCATCATTTTTTGAGTGATTAATGAGTGAGAGTATTAAATGTTGTCTTTTAATGTATACAACTTTACATGCTATGAATGGTTACAAATACATGCATGGACATTTTAATTCTAAATCAGTGCACATTTTGATTCCAATAATTAACCACTAAAGTATTTTAAATTTTGTTTGAAACAGAAATGTTGTCATTTTGTTTGTTTCTAAACAATAAGTGGTATTATTCGTGTTGATAGTTACCATGTCAATTTAACAAAGTCAGTTCTTTTAAACAGTTGCCATGGTAAACAGACTCTAGTGTTCTTAGGAAACTGTCATACTTGTCTAAAAATCTTAATTTTGTTTCAATGTGATACTTTTTGAGCATGTCGGCTTCAGTCAATATTTTTTTTTCATTTGGTCATACTGTGTACTGTGTATACCATTATATCTATTGAACCTTGAAAATTGCTCACAATGTCATACTTATTTTAACTATTCAGAATCGCTAGATTGGTATAAGTTCACCTTTTTTACAATTGTCAGACAAATCAATGCAAGATATACTTACATAATTTTGTATTTTTATTGAATGGTTACCATGGCAACTAATTGTTTGTTTGCCTTTAATCTTCCTATTTATGATACTACTACTTGTAAAAATGCAACAGTCCATAAGTGAATGGAAGAATGTAAATGTTTTTTTTTACTTTTACCTTATTGCTATCTCATTCTTCAAACTATACAGCATTTTTAAAATTTCTTAGAAATGAACATTTTTTCATTTTCATTTTTTAACGTGAAATAATTTGCTTTAAACATTGTTTAAGCTCTGATATTTTGAAGTGTGTTTTATATCTATAGAAAATAAACAAAATGTGTTGTTTTAAATTATTTATTTCATTTAAATTCCGAAGTTTTGAATGTGACATATTTTGGCAGAAATGTTTGGATAAAAATGTAAAATTAAAAGGGCCATAATAACCTTATTGCATTCTGTTTCAAATCCAGTCCATAACAATATCGTCGAGAGTCCTTCGGGAATTTTTATATTGATTGACCACAAAATGTCATATGTTCAGCACGATAATGAAAGGTAAAAAAGTATTGGCTATGTTATGGTCACATTATTTGTTCGGCATACAAGGAATATTCTGCTTCTGTCTTCTTCGTATTGTATAGGTTGTCTTACATAAAACACAAATTCATGTTCAACATCATACATTCCTGAATTTTAAATGAAAAGGAGCCTGAAAGGCACTGTGTGTTTATGTCGATGACACAGAAAAAGAGTCCACCAGCACATAAAGCGAACATTGCAATATTTCTTATGACATGAACATCATGATATATTTTACTGATTTTTACACATATTTATACCTAAACCGTGAAACAATAATCTAATTTCTTAAACGTCGAACTAAAATTGGATATACAGTTAAATGTAGACCTGTTCAGATGGGTTTAGCTCTAAATAACACGAAATGTATGGTATCTTGCATTGCAAATACATAACCTTATTCAATTATAAACTGACAAATGAAAATTCGTTCAAGGTTGCATGTTTTTATCATTGTTCTGCTTTAAATCAAACGTCAGGCTGCGAATTATCGCTCTGATGCATTAATGGATGTGAAATATCTCGTTGGCATTTCGAAACGTCCTGTTTTAGTCCAACGATCGTAATTATAATTTGTTGAAAACAATATCGGAACAATTAACGGAAGAGAAGCATAATTAAATAACCGCTATTTTCTGTATGAGAGATTATTACTTCTTAATGAGTACATGCTATGAACTGTATTAGATAGGTGTCTGTAGTTGACAGTAATACGTCCTTTGTATTCACTATCACGACCGCGACATATTAGTTTATAAGGATAAAAAACATAACATAAACTAACATAACATTAAGCTTTTTCTGATGTAAGCATATTATCAATTACACATTTTTTTTTCAAACATACATGTATGCAAATGGTATACTGTCAAACAATAACATAGCTAATGATACAAACACAGAAAACAAAATAATAAGTTGGTTGGTATAAGAGTTTATAATACAAAGTGTAACATATCATACATGAATAGTGGTTGAGTTTCTTAATTTATTTGCTTTAATCAAATAAGTTGCTTTTTTGTGAAGTAAGTGTTGTTTTTTTCGTTGTATTCAGCATGTTTACAAGTTTGAACATGTTCGGTCTTTTCCGATAATACAAAGGAATATATTTTCCTATATGTTGGACATTCTGTCATTAATTCTACAAATACTGCACTTCGAATCATTCTTTTTCAGAACCAGTACATATACATGTATAACAAATATGAATCTTGAGTGATAAACCTTTCACTACTTACTAAATAATTCATTGATGGAATACATTAATTACTGATAACAATATTGTAACAGTGTTTTTAAAACCTAAAAACGCAAGAAAATATGAATTGATTGGTGAGTGCTAAAATAATACCTATGATATACTATCGTCCAAGGAAGGTAGAAATACCGTGTTTTCTGCACTTTTTTCAAATTAAACTCGGTATCTTTCATGAAAACCATTGTTTTTGACATATTTTCATCCATTTTAGCATATTCAAACAATTGAATTAAATGTTTTACAATCTTATTAGAGCGAAAGAGTTCATATTTTAGTGTATCAATGCAAAATGAAATCGCACAATTAACTATTATTACGTAACCATTTAGAAGTATATACCCATCATAATAACAGTAGAAACTTCGATGTCCTTTGTACTAATTATTTTTAGGGTTTCAAGTACATCGAAATTAAATTGAAAACTATTTGGGTTATCACACTATAGTACACGAAAGTCGTTCAGTTCAAAGGCCCAGTTTAAGCCTTCAGTATGCCATCCCAGCCCCAACCCAAAGAGTTTAAAGAAATAAAATAAACCCGGATTGTATTGGTCCTTACATGGAATTTCCTCTAGTCTTTGTAAACATTGATCGGATCTCAAATCAATGCAGGGGCGTAGCTAGGGCCTTTATAACTTGTAGACCCGATGATTCTATGTGAGTTGAGGGACTTTGATATGCACATTACACACACCTAATAAAACTTGCAATGATCCCAAAAAAATCAAGAAATTCACCCTGCATGTAGTTTAAACAAACACCAAACTTGCTTTGGTTGAACTAAAACAATCTTTTAAATCGTTAAAAGTGTTTGAGTAGCTATTAGTTTTTATTGCATTTCCGGGTTATTTTTTTTCATTTCACCCAAAAGTTGTAGGCCAAGGCCTACAAAGCCTATATGTAGCTACGTCACTAAAACTATTGCATTTCAACAGTGACGTAGCCAAGAGTGAACTTTTCAGTTGTGATGTCCACGACGAGGATTGTATTGCTATTTACACTGAAAAATATACGTTTTTTTATGCATAAAATTGGAGTCATTTAATAACACCTTTTTAGAAAAAAGCCTATTTTTATGCCCCCATAACGTCATTTCGGAAATAACGTCGTTGGAATTGTGTTTCCACTTTTTGCGAGCTGACGTTTAATTTAAACCGATCACGGGCATAACATTCAAAACATTGCAAATATAAAATGCATAGTTAACACTGAAACATTGAAATATCAGTCTTATTTCACTGATAAATCTCTTTATCATATTCCTATCAATTTTCTTTTCCATATCTAACTGTGAAAATATAGCACGCTTTTTTTCTAATTATCTACATTAATGAACTATTTCTATTTATTGCATTTGCTTAAAAATGGAATTTAAAGACATTTCATTACATTTTTGATAGCAAAACGCGCTTATATGTAAGCGCGCGTGTTACGTCATTTCGACAATGATGACGTTGAACATCAAAAGGATAAACCATTAATTATTAAATAATCATTCATTTAAAAAAGATGACATTTAGAAATTTGTAATTATCATTGCAAAAAAGTAAGGACAGATTTCAGGAACATTGCACTTTATACACCCGTATGTCCATTTCTGCTCAAGTTATGCAAGTATGTGTCGATCGTGTCCGTTTTCCTGACCTTTTGTCTTGGTAAATATATGATTAAACTCAGTGTTAATCACATTTCTTCTTGTTCCATATGGAATATCTCAGTGGTCAAATGTCACATCAAGACCTTCGAAACCTCTAAATATGGATGATTCATTTACAGCCTTCAATACCAGCCATACATGCTATTCTTAAACTATCATATTGGAAAGACAGGCTCAAGTATAAAATAATTATTTGTTCTCGACATGCCATTGGTATTTAAAGCTGTCAAGGCCTTGTTTACGGACGTGTGACTAGGTACATTGAATTGCAGATAGAGTTGGGATTTCTAATCATTGAAGTACTTAGGGTTTACCTATTAGTTTATTAGTGTTTTATCTATTAATAAATTTCCTCAATTCATCCATATATGATAAGATTTACCTTTTCCGTTTTCTTTATTCATGATTGTTGGGATAAGAGTGAGATTTGTGCGCGTAAACTGGTTTAACCCCCCAGTAAATTTACAGTTTACTGACCGTCACAAAGCAGTTCCTTACTATCCATGATAAACATACATAGTTTTGTTATATAGTAGGTATGCACTTTGTAGGTTGTGGAGTTTTGTGCTGTTGTCCCCTTTTTCTTGTTTGTGATTTTTTGGCTTTTGTTTTCCATGTTTTTTTGCTTTGACCCTGTGCAATTAAATTGGGTTTATGTGTAAACGTATGGCTACTGGGCGTTTTTCACATAAGAATTGTGACGAAAAAAATATGCTTTGAATTTTTATTCTTAAAGCTTCTATAATAACGCCATTGCTAAACAATGAATCAAAAATGATATATATATATAATAATATTTACATATGTAAGCAAATAATAATACTCACGGGTAAAAATATGATATCATATTCAACTATATTCTATATATTACATCACTTTATTTTTAATATTTTAATGAACCTAAAAAGACCATATACTGGCATAAAGGTAAACATAGTCAACAGTTCTGTAATGCATTCTTCCAGGATCTAATGGAGAGTCACCGCACATCTTAAGGTGCCTCCCCCGTTGCAGTATTGTAGTCTACTCGTTTTCTTTTCGGGGTAAATAATGCATATGTGTTCTACATTATTACCATAAAAGGTTCACATGGACAATTTCAGAGGGAAAGGGTGCCGCGTTCTAGTTACCTAATACTCATGTGCTATTTCCTGCATTTTACTTTAGTTATCGCTTAACTGGACCGACCAAACAGCATAGATGTCACGGAAATATGTGAATAAAGTGAATTTCAGCGACCCAAGTCAGTTCTCAAATGACATTAACAATTTACTACAAGTTTCTATTTAAAAGTATTATTAAAAAACAATACATAACTATCTATGTCTTTTAAAAATGTTATGCGCCTCTGCCAAAAGGCATGATAAATCATGTTTCCCGCAAATGCAGATAATCTCAATCATCCTTGACACTTAATGTAAAAACTTTTCGACGGAGACTGCGGTTCATTATCAGATTGCGAGCATGATCAGTCAAATATGGTCAACTGTCTATGCTTGTGAAAGTTTCACAAGCAATTAACGAGTCCAACTGAACTTGGCAGGAAGAAGTAATTTGTATCCAACGCTGCTACGAAATTACTTTAAGCCTTGACTGACAACGCACGTAAGCTTTCGGTTTTAAAAAACAAACAAAAGCCTGGTGCAATGAGAATATCAATTACTTTTAATTTATTCGGAAACTTCCAAAATTATTATCTAAAACCATTAATTTGTTTTTAAGATGCTGCAGTTCACGTTTGACAGCAGCTTTAATATCTTAATTTATAAATTTTCAGTCACCGCCCTGAAGCTGTAATCTATATATGGGTCTACCTATCATTCACTTGTCAAAGACATACGAATTAATTTCATTAGGTCGTTGTTGAAAGGAAAAGTCATTTGCATTCAACGCGACGACGGTGTCGCATTAGGACGGATGTTTAGTTGAGTGCATTGACAGCAATAACGGAATTGAGGCGTGCTAAGAAAACCTCCTCATGTATCATTACACGTTAATAACATCATTTTTGGCACTGCTCTACAGTATCTACTCTATCTATACCATATCTAGATTGTAGTTAAACTGTACATAACATACACAAACAAGAACATGTTAGATGTTTTAAGTATATCTAAAAACAACTTTTTTTAGTTGACATGATACTTTACTCAGTTATTTAATTCCATCAAGTTATTAGTTTGATGACCCCATGTGATCCTCAAAACGAATAATGGCCCTAATGACAATTAGAAGAAACTATTTTAATTTGTAAAACGTTATAATTTGTTATTTCAAGCCCCCTAATATATTCATTTAAAAATATTAAATATACTATTTTTTTGCTTATTGACATTTGTTTAGTGAAAAGTCATCTTAAGATGTTCCAGTATCATGTTGAACTTAAATTGCTTTCTTGTCATGTGCTGTTATATAACAAGCAGAAAAAAATGTTTGGTCCTTTTCATTATTATTTTTAAAATCAATTGCAGGTTATTTAAATGCATAAAGGTGGTACATTTCTTTTCTAAATATCAAGAGTACAAAGCATTTTTTTCAATCTTGACATGAACATATTAAAGGTAGGGTATCGTCGAATAATGGAACAACACTTATACAAGTTTCAAATTATGTATTATGTTTTTTCCTGTTATTCATTTTACATATAAGTTATCAGAAAGCAATTTCATATATAATGGAACCTATCTCATAATCGTATCACTGAGAGAAAGAAATAACATTATGCTTAATCAGAGGTCGGCCATACATCTTAAAATGAAACCCAAGAAGAATGAATAGACCTTTAATGATAACGGTATTTAACAGAACGTTTAGTTCAGATATGCAGGCACTTTAATTTTACTGAATACATACTCAGTAACCAATGATTTTCAGTAACCAATGATTTTCTATGTTATTCACCTTTTCGTTGATGTCAAATGTAATATTAAGAAAACGTATTTATACCAAAATGAAAACAGCGTATCTTGCAATTGTCTAACACTTACACAATATTGACATCCTTGTGTAAAACGTATTGGAACGTACTTAGTGGTGTATCGCATCGCTTACAACAATACATCTTTCGTAGTTTTTGCGCATTTTTCCATTTCGAATTTTTCTCAAATTGTTTTTCACGTACATCACGGTAAGTGAAAAAGCGGTTTTATAATTAAATGTACTTTTAAAAAGATTTGATGTAATCTGGGAACTCATAACGCGCTTTTTGGACTGGGAAAAACAGATGGGACAGCAACATAATTGTTGGGTTTAATATCTTAATCATATAAAATTATATGTTAACGATCTTCTACTAGCTCACATTAACAAATATAGCATTGTTTTGAGGAAATACTATGGTTGACGATTTTGGGACTATCTAGTGCCTAGCCCCTTAAAGATCATTAGGTATATAAACTGAAAACAATGTACCCGTAGATATAATGTGAATTATTTTCAATTTACATTCCTTATTTTTATTTTCTATGCGATAACTCTCGTTATCTGACCCTTGTACATTCGGTCGACTTATAAAATAACGTCTGTAACATTTACCACATATTTCGCTTTTAAATTTCAAGTCTCGCCAATAGTTCAAGTATCGCCAATAATTATATCACAACTTAGTAATTTAGGTATACGTATATTCACTTTTCCGATTCTCTAACAAACTATTTAAAGGAAAATAGTATTTCAATCATTTTTGTCGAATGTTCAAATATTATTTCACATCACTTTCTTATTTTGATTTCCCTTAAAAGCTGTATCCATATATATGGCCGTTATGCACTCCACTTCTAATGCGCTGTTTTAAAACCCTTCCTCTGTAGTTAGCAATGGTCGGTTCAGGCATTGTGACAAAGTAACTACCGTGTCCTACTGCTTCTCGACATCGATATTGCAGCCTTTCACGCCTTTGTCTGGCTCTTAGAGTTAATCAACAATGGAATCCATCTTTTGCTGGCAGCCAATGTTACGTCTTAACCCAGAACAAGGTCCATCTCATAGATAGTATCTAATTGTTTTTTTCTATAGCAAGAGGATTTTCTCTCAAACTAGGTAAATTTCCAGTCCAAAAATATCCAGTACGAAAATAGCTTGCCAATTTCTTTCGTTGTAATCTAGTACAGGGTTTTGACAAAGGAATGTGCTAAGAGATGTTTTGTAAAAAGAAAAAAAAACACTTTAATAATACGTAGTTCATTTATAATGTTGTGCACATCTGACTTTATTCCATCATGAGAACCAGTAATCGTCATAATATACATGACAGCGTCTCGCGTACTACAACGAAGACTACAAGGAATAGAGCTGTAGCCTAATATTGAACATTATTATTTAGCCATTTTTATGTTTAGACATTTCATGGGACAAAAACATTTATATTGGTTGTAAAAAAAAACTATTTTATTTCGCTCTTTCTTATGATTCTAGGTATTTACGGCTTTGCTTGACTCAATTTATATTCAATCCCTCTTTGTTTGCAGCCATTATTAATTTTAGTCCAAAAGGCGAATTCGTTTGGAAATGTCACAAGTTCGTTGACATGTTTCTAGTCAATTATCAGTATTTTATTTTCGAAATTAACCAATTGTTTTATACCAAAGTAAACACAGGTCAAGAGATGTCACTTTCATTCCCCTTTACATCGCATTTCTTAGAAATAAATTATGAAGTGAATGGAAACAAGTCTCTGGTATATTTTTTGTAGCAAATTTGCACGGCGTCTTTATCTTGTTCAGTGTTTGTTCAGCTTTAAACGTTTGCTTTTGATTTATAATGCCTGGATTGATAATATTAATTTTCATTTTATAAAGCGAAATTCTAGTTTACATTCTTAATTTTTATAGATAATATAACTTGCAATCTAGAGTAAATTAAACTATTTTCATACATTTAGATTAATGTTTCAGAAATATGCGTATATATATATATAAAGGGTTCCTGTCAGATAGACAATCTTGGTTCGAGACATTCCGTAATAAGCTCGTCTTGCATCGTCTGCACAATCTATAAGATTGATAGTATAATGGAAATGGCTGGCTGCGTGAGGAATTTAACTTGCTGAACATGATAAAGTTCCTGTTAGGACGATGGAGGGAATAATACAAACAATTGCATAAAACGGTCATCTGCTTCAGATCAAGTGCATTACAGGTTTGCCTGAATGGCACATTTGAGCACATTTTTAAACTCCAGGTCACATCAATTATCAATTATGTTTCATATTTTTCATCATGATTGAGTTTGATGTTTTGACCGTAGTCGGGATGTATATTTTAACAATAAAATGATAAGGAAATATGGATTTATTAAGACATTTACATGTTTATCCAACCAAATGGCAAAGTGAAAAAAGTGTTATAAATTCAACATCGTTAGCAGTTGCCCTACCTATTTAACTAGATAGTTGATATAAAAGTTATTGTGGCATGTTTGATATTGTAAACATTGTTACCTCATTGATCAGTGTATGCTTTTATCAGAGGGTGACAGTGCCTTCTTATGTACATTCATCCAATACAAATGATATACTACTTTGATGTCTTTTAATTGATATATGGATAGCATAAATACGTGCTGCCAGATAAACATCAGTGAACCTAGCGTATCTTATCAACTATATAAGAAGTTTAACAGCATGATTATTATAATTTGTTTTAGATTTAACGTAAGCGTTCACATCATTCAATACGCAAATACATTATTTGGCTGGCATTCGTGTCTGTCTTTCACTAGCAAATGATTATTCATTCCTGCAAAATCTCGCGTCAAATGTACATACTGTTTTGATGAACATTAAAGTTTCAAAACCCCTTCTCGAGCTACATGTTTTTACCTTTATAAACCGTTTTAAACTGTCATGCACCTAAATATAAAACGAGCAGACATAATTTGTTACGAATCGAAGCGAACGCTGACAGACAAGTCGTGCGGAACATTGCATGTCAGTCTTGCCATAGTTGTATTTCATCAAACGTCTGACCTCGGATGATCGCTCCATTACTCGAAACATTATGTCAGGCCTTAACAGGCAGAACCAAGCAATTTATTGCTACACGATATTACCAGCTTTCCTGGTTATGTCAAATGTTAATACAAATGGCTTTGTGAAGAGATAAAGTCCGAACTAGCTGTAGATCCGTAAAGACAAAGTGTCAAAGACAGAAATGTTTACATTTCGTTCTTAAAAAATCAAATCAAATGTATATAAGAAATTAACGCAAAGTAGTAGCAATATTGCAATGCGAGTATTACAGAAACATACCCTGCTCGTGATACATGACAAATAATTAAAATTGAACACGCGTTTTGGGGTGAGAATTGAGCTTTGGACAGTTTTTGAGTTGAACACAAATTGAATGTTGTGTCATTACTTTTGAACAGAATAAAAATTATTTAAATAAGGACAAGATCTTCAATTGAATAAAATAGACTGAAATTGCGGACGCTATTTCACTTTGATATTCGTGCGGTTTACAAGGTAAATATTTAACTTTGCAAAGAAGACATTCTTTAAATAATATTGTTGATGCTGCTAAAGCCAAATGCAAATTTAATCGCGCATTTATCACACCATTGATTTTATTGTTAGACATCTATAGGACCTATGAAAACTATCATGATTGTACAGCATGTGATGTGTTGTTTAATTAAACGACTTAAACGACATGACAAACCCTAGATAAGTAACAAGTACATCAGTACTTCAAAAATGACTCATGTTTTATTTTGCTCTTCAAAATCTTACGTTGCTCCAGCGTTGTTCTAATTCAATGGTGAATGCATCGCACGAAATAAAAACGTAGATATGAACAATATCAGTAGCTATTTAGAGTTAAGATCGCTATATGACACATTATTGACCCAATGGAATGTTTCAACAAAACCAAAATAAATTGAAACCAAAATGAAATAGGGCATATAACGTGGTCAGGTGGTAGGCTGAGCCTATCTGTTATGAGGTTTACAATGTGAACAAAGGAGACATGTTTAAAAAGGGTCGTTTTATAATCCTTGGATCAAAAGCGAAGTCAAAACATGTTTACCGATGTGTGAAAAAAGAATACTTATCGTGAAATTATAATAAAATCAATAGGTTTAATAGAGCTGTTAGCTAACATGGAAAGCCAACGATGTCTAAATAATGAGCAACTTCCCTGAACGACCAATATTGTGCTTAGGGAAAGGGTTCAACATAATTTTCTTGTAAGAGAAAAAGTCCTACGTTAGAAAATATAACATCCTCGTGAAAAGGTAAGGTACTTTATAAAAAAAGAATTTGTTTCTAAGGATAATTATACATTAAATTATTTTATCAAGGTGAATTTAAGGATCTAACCAGACCTTGATGCATTCTGTTTCAAATCTAGTCCATATAAATAACGTTGGGAGTACGTTGGGATTTTTGAAATTGATTTACCACAAAATGTCATAATTTCATAGATGCAACACGCTAATGAAAGTTAAAATAAGTAATGGCTATGTTATGGCCACACTAATTTTTGGCATACAAGGAATAGTCTGCTTCTGTGTTCTTCGTGTTGTGTAAGTTGTTTTACATAACACCCAAATTCATGTTCAAATGAAAAGGAGGCTGAAAAGCACTGCATGTTTATGTCGATGACGCAGAAAAAGAGACAACCATCACATAAAGCAAACTTTTTAATTCTTCTTATGACATGAATATAGAATATCATGATATACTTTACAGACTTGTACCCATATTTCCAAAGAAACCGTGAAACCATGATCTAATTTTTAAAACGTCGTACAAAAATTGGGTATACAGTTTAATGTAAACCTGTTCCGTTGAGTTTTGCTCAAAATAACGCGAAATGTATGATATCTTGCATTGCAATTTCATAACCTGATTCAAACTGACATGAACATTCGTTCGAGGTTGCATGTTTTTATTATTGTTCGGCTTTAAATCAAACGTCAAGCTTCGCATTATCGCCCTGATGCATTTATGGACGTGAAATTACTCTTTGGCATTTCGAAACGTCCTGTGTTTGTCCAACGATCGTAATTATAAGTTGTTGCAAGACAATATCGAAACATTTAACGGAAGAGAAGCAAAAATAAATAACCGCTATTTTCTGTATGAGAGATTATTATTTCTTAAAGAGTACATGCTATGAACGGTTTTCAACTGTGACCGTTTTATGAGTTTAATCTATTTTAACTCGAGTGTCAACACAGCGGTAAAGACAATAAATAAGATTCGTTTCACATCGATATCCGAAGGTAACATATAACTTACTAGCTGTGGGATCCTATCTTCGTTTAAATCAATGCTATACAACTTTTATGTAACCAACAAAAGCCGGCTTATATTATTTTTTATGAAATCATTTAATTTATTGATCACTGCCATATGTGATGCCATGCGGGGCATCTGATTTTCTTGAAAGCATGTGACCTTTATTTTTTGTAAAGCAGATTTACTGTTGAAAAAGTATGAACCAAAATCTACCATGAATGTTTGTTCGCGGATCGGATGAATACATGCTTAAACCGATTCTAAATTGCTTTTCGTCAATAAACTGTAGAATGCTAATATGAAAATGAAACGCGTCATTTGTCTACTATATCATTTTAATTAGAAGACAGGAGGGGCAATCAATTTACATGTGTTCTTAAAACATGTATGCTCAGAATATACACCATAACTCCAATATTACATATATAATGTCCTTTATTAATATAAAAAATATATAACCATGCGCATTTACTATATTCTTACCAGATTTATCTATTTCATTGGCATATTAGCCTTTTAAAAATAGCCATTGTCTTTTTGAGCTTTCTCAATAAATTATAGTGTTTACACTCGACGCGATAACATAGCAGGCAAATCGGGTTGTTTGCAACATAAGGCAGAGAGAGCTTACTACATCAGGAATTTCCTTTAAACTATCAGCAACCAATAAAAGAAACAGGTCAATTCTTGGCATTCGTCAAAGTTAGCCACTATGTGTAGTATTAATTGGTCAAAAGGGTATCTAATATTAAATATTAACCAATTAAATCATTTAAATGTGAAAAACAGCCGAAAAATAACATGCGAACAACATATTTACAATACTTGGTGCTAGATGTCAAATTCAGGCCGTTCTAAGAAGATTGCGGACCCTCCAGAATTAGATGTCCGTAAATTCCGATCATGACTTCCCGTACAACCCCGATCATTATGTACCAACGATAGAAATGGAAGAGTATTATATAGGCGTCTGTAGTTGACATGAATACGTCATTTATATTCACATCCACGACCGCGACGTATTAGTCCGTAAGAGTTAAAGAAAAATAATTCCGGATTTTTATTTGTCCTTACCTGGATTTTCCTCTTGTTTCTGTAAACATCGATCGGATATCAGATCAATATCACAGCATTGCATTTCACCAGTGGCGTAGCCTCGAGTGAAATTTTTATTTGTGGTTAAATGTATTGTTATACAAACTGAAACAAAAACGTTTTTGATATATGAATACAAATTGAATCAAAAGTCAATTAAAAACACCTTTTTAGAAAAAAAACGCGCCTATTTGTATGCGCGCTTGACGTATTATCGGAAATTACGTCGTTAAAATTGCGTGACCACCTTTTGCGAGCTGAGGTTTGATTTTGAATCGAGAACGGGCTTCAATTCAAAACAGTGCAATATATAAAATTGATAGTTTACACTGTTTCAAACAGTGAAATATCAGTCTCATTTTACTGATAAATCTCTTTTTCATATCATTTTCATATCTTACTGTGAAAATACAGCACGCCGTTTCTAATGATCTATATTAATACCCATATAAAAAAAATTCATATGCTTTTAATTGAATTGAAAGTCATATAATTACATTTCTTTTAGAAAAACGCATCTAATTGTATACGCACGTAACGTCATTTTGGAAATGACGCCGTTTAAATGGGCGAGTTGGAACCGAGAGCAAGATTCGATTTCAAAACAGTGAATTATATCAAATAGCTTAATCATTAACTATATACTAATCTTTCATTTTAAAATAATATTTAAATCGTTTGTAATTGAAAGAAGAAAAAAGAAACAACTTAGAAATACTTTTTTTCAAATGAAAAAATGATAACTGGAATGCTTATATAAGACAACGAAATCTAGTATGTAAGTAATGCATATTTTTTTTTAGTTAACGCTATGCTTTTTTCTTGTGTAGTTTTATTCTTATGTTGGAAGTGAATGCTAATCCGTTCACCCCAGGTCATGCCGTGTTGCTAAAAGGATCCTTTATACCCATTTTTAACGATGCTTCGTAATGCGTGATTTTCTTCAGTGTCTTAATTTCTTTTTCGATTTAAATATTTTTTAGAAAACGATTAGCGTTCACCTCTAAAATCTTATTGCGTATAAGTTAAATATCTGTCGTTTATGTTAAATCTTAAATTTATTTTATCTTGTAACTTTTGATGTATCTGGTAATTTTTATAATGAAGCCTATAAGCTTAATGCAGCCTTTGTATAAACATTTTAACATGTGATATTATGATCTTGAATCTTTTCAGGTATTTTGTTAGTCTGTTATTTGACAATCTATTATGTTGGCAAATAGCTATCAGCTAGTTTTATTTATGTTTATCACAACCGACTTTAAATAAAGATTATCGGATCTTATATTAACATTGCAAAATATAACCGTTAGCCTTAGGACATGATATAAGACACTTGCACTTTGTATACTCTTATGCCTATTTTTGTTCCAGTAATCATAGTTTATGTCGATTTTGTCCGATTTCCTGACCTTTTGTCTTGGTAAATATATGATTAAAAACAGTGTTAATCACATTTCTCCTTGTTTCTTATGGAGAATCTTTATTGGTTAAATGTCACCTCAAGGCATTCGGAACCTCCAAATATGGAGGATTCATCAACAGTCTTCATAACAAGCCATAGATGCTATTCTTGAAATGTCATCTTGGAAAGACAGGCGCAAGTATAAAATAATTGCTTGTTCTCGACATGCCATGGGTATTAAAAGCTGTCACGGCCTTGTTTTCTGGAAAGAGCTAAAATCGAACTTGTGACATTTTGCATTAGGTAATTTGAATTGTATACCTCCGCCTTCAGATAGAGTTGGGATCTATAATTATCAAGTACTAACAGTTTACCTATTAGTTTATTATTATTTGTTTTATTATTAAGTTTCCTCAAGTTAATGCATACTTGGATACGATTTACCTTTTACGTTTTTCATTGTTTGGATTGTTGGGATAAGAGTGAGATCTGTGCACGTAAACTGGTTAAAACCCTATGTAAATTTCCATTTTACTGACCATTACAATGCGGTATCTTAAATCCTTGATAAACAAACTTAGTTTTGTTATATAGTATGTATGAACTGTGTTGTCTGTGGAGTTTTGTGCTGTTGTCCCCTGTTTCTTGTTTGTGATTTGTTTTTGTTTTTTGTTCTATGTCTTTGGCGTTTACCCTGTGCAATTAAACGGGATTAATGTTTAAATTTATGGCTACTGAGAAGTTTTTGGACGGAAACAAACTGTACTTTGAATATTTATAATTAACGATTCCATAATAATGCCATTGCTAAACAATTGCAAATGATTCAAGATTGATATTAATATTTATGCACGCAAATAAATCATACTAACTGTTAAGAGTACGACATAATAATCAACTTAACATTCTATATATTATCTCTTAATATTTTATTATTGTGATGAACCTAAACAGACCATAAACCGGTATGTTACATAAACATAATATACAGTTCTATAATGCATGCTTCCAGGACTATAATGCAAATTAAGTGAATATCAGCGACCCAACTAGTACACGTTCATTTCTCAAATGGCATCAAACCTTAACTGCAAGTTTTACATGATGGTAAGAATCAGTACCCTCTGTTATCTTATAAAGAGGTAAGTGTGATTCAAATATATATTTAGATGATCAACAAAAGAAGTACAACCTGCCATGCAAAGAAATAAATTAGTACAAGTATTACTTCAAGTGCATAATATAATAAGAAGTAAACAAATAAGACTGATTGATGAAGATGATGATGATGATGATGATGATGATGATGATGATGATGATGATGATGATGATGATGATGACAGTGGTGATGATTAACTGTGTCAAACACTGAAGGAATGTGTCAAAGCATTGAAAGAATGTGCAAGGTTTTCTATCGATTCTATAGTAGATCAACAAACTTTGCGGTCACCGCCCTGAAACTGTAATCTAAATATGGGTCTTCCTGCTTACTTCACACTCACTTGTGAAAGAGATACGCATTAATTCATTAGGTCGTTTTTGAAAGGAATGGTCGTTTGTATTCAACGACGATGCCGCATTAGGATTTTATGTTTAGTTGAGTGCATTTGACAGCCATTACGGAACTTGAGAATATGATTGCGAATAAGACCTTTGTATGTTACATTTCATGCTAGTTACATAAACTTTGTCATTGTTCATTGTCCTCTGTACTAAATCAAAATGGAATTTCAACTAATAGAACATATATAAAGTAGAACAAATTGTTTGTTCTTAGTGTAAAAAACTAATTACATCGACCTGATGCCTCACTCATTTTTAAGATCAATCAGGCAAATAGTTTGAAGACTACATGTAATCCTAAGAACGAATACTGGCCCGTGGGTGACTTTAACGGTAGGTACAAGTTTTTCGGCACGTTATCGCTTTTGATCATATTCAAAAAAGGTACATGCGAATGACTTGATACTTGAAACAGGTTAGACACCTCTATTCGGTCTTTAATACAATCTATGACTCCAGATTGTACAAAGTACAAAATAAATACAATAGACAAACCTGAACATTCATTTAATAGAATAAACATATAAATATTTCAGTTCGTCCTTGACATTACTTACGTTATAACTATATATAATTTCCTGTGATGACACCGATTTATGAGATTTCTCTAAAATTTAACCCGAATGTAAGTATGCTGTGACAATTAAATACAATCAGCAGCATTAACCTTTTACATTGAAGTAAAAAGAATAATAGACAAACAAACTCTATGATGCATAATAAGACAAAGAACAAGATATATTGAACCTTTTGTGAGTTTTTGAGTGGTAAAAAGAAATACGTGCTCGGGAACATGTAAACATCGTTCCAAAATAACCTCACAGCTGACATTAAGTTTACTATCTAGGGCTCTTGACACAAACTCAAATTGAAAACAAAGAACTCATCATGCAAAAAGCATTTGTTTCAATTGATAGTTGGGACTGTAAATTTCACATGTAGTTGGAAGGATTTAAGGCCTTTTTATATAAAAAAGTAAATTAAATGTTTCCTTTCAGGTTCCCCGTCATAAATGTACTGTTCTTAGCTCATTCTATAATACAACTAAACCTTCAGGCTTGCGTGTGCATTTGTGTCTCTAGTTAGATGTTGTTCTCGCCCTGTTAGCAGGATTTCTATTTAAAGGTTTTAATTCTGAGCTTCTTCCTGTAGTTTGTATTGTAATACTGATTTGGAAGTTTTGCATTTGTTCGAAATTGTGCACCAACAGGCGACACATGATACCTAATATTGCAAAACCATAACGTAATTTTATTCCCGAACAACAGGCCACTCGTGCCAAGTTGCATGGTGTTCATCATTCCTCTGTTTCCTATCACACGTCAAGCATCAGATGGTCTCTCCATTTCAGTATTGCTTTTGGGCGATTGTCGTAGAAAACATATTGCGGCCACTCGTAAAATTGTTGTTTTCTATGATCATGAGTCTGTCACTTTTGAGTTTATGTTTGGAGATCTATAGGTATATTAATTTGCTGTTTGTTTCCAAATGTTTCATGTCATTGATTACATCAATTTATCACTATAAAAATAATAGGATTTGTATTTACAAACTAGACCGATTTATAATAAATCAAACAAAAAGCTTTGTCACTGAGTGATACTAAATGTGACACCTGACTTAATAGAAAATATCAGTGTTATTTATTTATTGGAAACCGGGTAACCTAAGCAAAACGTTTTCACATAAACCTACAACATTCGTAGATGGATGTGTTTATTAGATACCTCTGCATAAACTGATTCGGCATTTATCAATATCAAATTGTCATAAACAATTTCGAAACCGTTTTTTTTTTATTTTAACATTCATATCCATATTTTGGACTACATTTTTCTGCAAAATTGTTATACTTGTCTATGAAACAGTTAAACAATAATCATCATAACACAATCATTTCATCTGAAAATACTCGTTTAAACTCACGTGATATATTAAAGGCTTAGTACCACTTTAAACAATTAGAGAAACAATAATTGTGAGTATGCGGATATTTTCATAATTCAACAGGATGCTGTATTAAAAGAATATGTATGGTAAAAACCAACGAAATTTCAAACTGGTTCACTCACATACTTTATGCTTATGAGGCAGATAAGTGGGCGAAGCAATGCAATAATGTTGTTTAGTTAATACTTGCAGATACGTACTCGCTCAACATCATGTAATATGCATGTATTGTGCATAAACAAATCAAGAGTGGCAAATCAAAAGGAATTTAAAAACCAAGACATTAAAAGCTGGAACCCTTCAGCAAATATATATTTGCTCAAATATCGTTTTAGAGTACCACCATTTTCATTTTAATTATTTCCAACACCTTTGTTGTTGCGTTAGTGGCTGATTGACATTTTCTCATGATGTTGCTAATGTATGTTTAATCTGTCAAAATATCGACGTTGATTTAAGACATTTTTCGTGGCATTTTTTAAAGAAAGTATTCATGGTCTAGTGGATTAGGTGTTGTGTTTCTATATTTTATGACTTGACCGGGTTTGCACCCAACTAATTCCAAAAATACTTTTATACAATAAAAGTTTTTTTTTTTTTGGCATAGAGTAAATAATGATAAAAAAGTGATTTCACATGCATTACCGGCACAACTATTTAAACAAAAACTTCTTAATAAGAAAATGCAGATTATAATTATACAAAACAATTTAGAATTTTAGGCCTTCAGAAAGTCACGTGATATGCAAATTTCGTAATGTCGTTGTGCGCGCTAAATTAAGATTTACTTTCGGTATCATTTTGTAATTGCAATAAATGCTTTTAATATTCTAAGGGTTAAAAAGGTTCATATACCTTATTTGGATATGTATACAAATAAATAGGTTTGCATTCCCTTAAACATAATGAGACATAAAGTCTAAAAAGTCTGCAAATGGTATAAAAGCGTGTCTATAGGATACATTTTTTATCACAAGCTTTTTTTTCAAATAGCATTCATTCTTTATTTTCCTTAACTGATTTGTTGCACGTTTTAACTTTTTTAAATTAAAATAAATCAATGAAACTACATGAATAAGCCCAGTAGTCCAACATTCAAACCCTGTTAAGGACTATAAAGCAAGGGCACACACGACAATGAACAGCATTTCATAACGTCCGTCTTTTCAAGAAATGAGTTCAAAACTTTAAATTAAAACATTTTCTTCATAATCTTCTATACGTCCCAAGGACAGGATAAGGTAGATTCAACAAAATATAAAAAACACAATTCTTAAGAGAACATCCGCATATAAATTTAATGTGACACTCCTATTCAGAATCAATACAGACATGCATAACAAACATCAATTTTGACTGATGAACCTTTAACTTCTTACTAAATAACACATTTATGAAAACTGTGAATTACTGATAACAAGAATGTAACAGTGTGTTTTATAACAGAGAGCACAAAAATATTAAATGATTGGCGAATGCTAAAAGATTTACTGTGGTCTACAATAGTCTCATGAAAAAAAAATGGGTTTAATGCGCATTGTTTTTCAAATTAAACTCAGTCACCTTATTTTGAACCATTGTTTACGACATTTATTCATCCGTTTTGGAATGATTAAACAATATTATTAATTGTGGTAAATCAGATCCGGGAGTAATAGTGCATATTTATCTAATTAATTTTAGACGGCACTATGCCGAGCCCCCTAGAATACGAGTCAGTAAAATCTAATCAAGACTGTTAATACATGTCCGATCCTTAAGTATCTACTGCGCAAAAGACTGTTAGCTATTCGGCTGTTGTTGACAGGAATACGTTATTTGTATTCGCATCTGCGACCGTGACCTATTAGGTTGAGGTTCGTGTAAGTTTTGTTAAGCCAATTTAAGTGATGTCCTTCTTCCTTATTCTGTTGGTTGCATGAAACCAATATACCTTTGATTGTATCCTGGCAGACAAATATCAACCGATATAGAAGTTGTGAGACACTTACTATGCCCCGTGTAAACTGTGAACTGCCTCATGAGAGCTAATATATCAGCGACTATCGATAACCTGCCTACGTATGAAACATTCGCGATCTACGTTACACGGTTATAAGCCCTTTGCTAAGTGAATGGTAATGTAGTTTACAAAACAAGAGGTTTGTGTTTATGCTAGAGTCTGTGAACCTACATGTACGCTTAAGATTTTGAAAACGAGTCTCAAGCCTATTTGCAACTCTTACCTACACACGTGTTATATAAAGGTAAGTGTTGTTTCGCATCAATGTTTAGCCTAGATTATATAAGCATTATTCAATAGTTATTATGGCTGGAATTCAGAGTCATGCTTAACATGTTTACACATCTTTGTTTGAATATAACGTCTTATGGCACAAGTTTAAGTGTTTGCACGACGTAGTCGGTGCCGATAATGACACTACTACTGTGATATTGCGTCAAATACATTTCTTTTGAATCCAGACAAGCTTAAACTGAATAAATATATATTTGCTTCTGCTTCTTCATAGTGCTGCTTGTTGACCAGTACAAGTTCTTTTTTTGTCCGCTGTTGTATAACATCACTTTTTACATACAATTTATATTCTCAAAATCGTGTATGTTAAGACCGTATTCGAAATTGAAAGAAAAGAAAACGTTTTTATTGGTTTATATTTTAAACGAAGGCGCATCAATATATATCATCTGTGCATCTGGTACCAATATATAATTTGCGTTCCTTTGAAAACTTGATATAACCCCTCTCCCCCAAATACTTACAACGTCATGGTGATGGGGGAGGGAGGGAGGGAGGGAGGGAGGGAGGTAGTGGGAGAGAGAGAGAGAGAGAGAGAGAGAGAGAGAGAGAGAGAGAGAGAGCTATTGTTTCAGTATCGCAAACTCATTCAGTTTTGGGAAATATCAAAGGACGTCTAATACTAATTGGAATAAATTTTACCTTTTTATAAGTAGATATTATTAAGGAATGAATTTTGCGGGGTTGATGTCATTATCGGGGTATGAACACAATTGGGCTGGTCTAAGTGTGTAGAGTCCGAAATTTTAATATTTACACTTATAGTTCATTATTTTATTCAAGAAACGTTAAAAAATACTTCATTTCATTTCGGATAACCTTTCAGTATTTCTTTCTTACCCATTCTGTAAATAGGACAACTCGACTGTTACCGGAAACATCTTTTTAAATGACGTCACAATAACGCGGGAAAAGATTATCCACTTTTAAACATAAAATTGAAACACTTTTGGCAACAAAAATATAATAACTTTGCACTTTCTAAAATGTCGATTTATATTTTACGGGACCTGCTGACACAATACAAACAATAACAAGCTCAATAGTTTTCATGTACATTGTTATGCGATGAATTGCGATCCGAACATATCCGAAGATGTTGCGTTCATCGATTGATGAACGCAATTGCCGAAAGGCAGTTCATTTAAGGAATGGAAGTTGAGGTGTAAATATTTTAAAATAAAACGTATTTTGTGGTAATGAGTAAATAATACCAACAACGACAAAAGGTATTATTACTCAGATTAAACATTTCTTAATTTGCTGCAAATATCGACATCAATCAACCCTAATACTTTTAATATACTTTTAAAAAACTATTTTAAATTAGATCTTACGAATAGCATATACCATTATAGAGGTTATTAATTCGTATTATTCTTCTTTTGTCGAACCTTACGACGCAACAGTCATGCTATTTTAAACAAACAAACGTTTGGGTCTTTTAACTGTTCCAAAATCACAATATAATGGCCGTACGTTGTGGTGATTCTATTTGAATACTTGATCCCCAGTTTGAACAAGACACCAATTATAACTATTTCAGCTGCCTCGGTTAGAATTTGGAGAGCAAATAAATAAAACAAATAAAAATAATTGTACAATGTATCAAACCCTACAGCAATGCTTTTTGCTCGCGCACTGACGGCACGCTCCATGTATAGAATGGAACTCCGTATTATTTAATTGATTCCGCATGGATACAAATATGTTATGTTTTTTTATATAATAGCCTTGACAATATATACAGTTTTTATAAACGAATTATTGCATATTCCATTTGATACATTCTTAGATCTCGGCTACATGTAGGAAATATATAAAAATGTTTTGCCTGTAATGAAAAGCTACTGTTGCCAAACGTAGAGCACGATTGTTTAACACACAGGTAACCACCTGCTAATACCAATATATAAATCTATGAAATTCTTTTCTTTTATCTCGCTCATTAAAAATGAAAATGTATATAAAGTGCCAATAATACGAATTTAACGGTGGTTTTACATGGCCGAAGTGTCGTTAATGGCAAACTAAGAGAAGTCCTAGAAAAAAACACACTCTGGACTGCTTCGGTTTAAACGTGCCTCTGGCTACGGTACTGTAATCATATGTATAAAAGTTAGTTGAAAAACCTCATAGACTCCATGATTATATGTCTTGAACAAATAAACAATACGAGCATGCGTTAAAAAAAAAAATCCTGAAATAATAGATCATCATTGTATAATAAACTGTAATTCCAGACTTTTCGAAACTCTTCATTATTTTAAATGTCTATTAATGATTAAGACTTTAAGTATTACAATTTGATGACGACGGTTTTCATCCTTGACAGATGTCCGTTATTTGTACCATGTTTATACCATTTTGAAACGAACAGACCGATTTTCTCTGTATCGTGATGGATTCATTGATACTCACAATTTCCCCCTAAAAGTCAGAATATCTCTATCTGTGGAGGACCTCTAGAGGCTAAATGTCAATTAATGACATTTTTAGATAGAAACAGCGGAACCCCATATCATCAGAATCCACGAACTGTAATTGTTATAAACACTAAAGAAGCTTTTGCTGTGAAAAGCGGTGTATTGTTTACCAACCTGCTTGTTTTTGGCATGCTGTGACTATTGGTCAATGGACTGAAAAAGAAGTTCATACATTGAGTCTTATTGACTTTTTTAAGAAGTGTTCCCAGTAGTTGTCGGGTATCAATTATTTTTGTGTTAACTCTTTTAGCGTTTAAATGTCACTAATTAACCCTGCTATGGTCAGGTTTTCTAAGGGGATAACCCTTATCGGTATATTGTATCATGCCTGTCAGCCGTCGATCTCTTTGCCTTTAAAGAAGACCACTGTCGTTTTTCCTTTACTGATGATTGTGTCCATATAGATTTTACTTGTGTAAATCATGTATTGTTTTGACTGATATTCTAATTGTGCTGAAAATCGCAAAGATGAATAAAACGTTGCTGTTATTGTAAGATGATGATGATCGCTCCATTACTATATTGAATACGCCGACGATGCCTAGTGAGTTATTGTCCCGCGCTATTAGCAACGTTCCTGTTGATGTCCAATGACTATATTTACTGATTTATTCCGAGACAATATCTAATCGATTACGGAAGAAAGAAGATTTAAAACAAAGCGTTCCTGTGGAGGCGGTTCTCGTTTCCGGATTAGATGTTTGAGAGCAGAGATTCACTTGGATCCATAGGATATAGATATTGATATATTAACTTACAATCCTATGACTAAATGTCAATGATATGTTATTTAAAAGACTATTTGAATGAACTACAAATACAACCTGAAATGCAAAAGAAAAATAAACATTTAAAAAAAAAACAATTGAGCATAAACACGCAAGTGCATAACGCCATATTTCCAAAAACATATCATCACAAAACTACAAATGAAACCTGGTTTTCTTTCCAAATAGATGATGATTTTTAAGTATGTGGATACAGTTCGGAAAGAAATAGCGATCATGACTAGGCAAATGTGACCCTACCCAGTCGACTGAAAACGGCAGGATTATCTCATTTGTATTCCACTCTGCTAAGAGCTCGCATTAGGCAAACATATTAATGAAAGATCTCTAAAAATTATTGATAACATTGGACTAATTAGAATATGTATTTTAGTCATCATTACAATACAAACAATATAAATGTTTCTTATATACAAAGGTATTTACGCTAGTTAGTGTCGATATCAGCAGTGCTTTCATGCGAAGTAGTAGCAAGAAATTCTAAATCAAATAATTAAGGGCCATAATTTGCTCAACTCAGTAGGTAAATACGTTTGCACCACATATCAAAAATGTCAATGCAATACATGATGTTTATGTTTTATTGTAGAATAAGTGTTAAACTATTACAAAAATAGTTCAAATGTTAAAAAAGTGTTTAATTGTCAAAACACTGTTTAATTATTAAAATTGTGTATCATTGTCAACAAAAATGATTAGTTGTCATAAAAACGAGAGTCAAAAGCAGTGTTAAATTATTACAAATAGTGTTTAATTGTCGGAATGAGTGTTTAATTAAGCAACTCGATATTGTTATTAACTTACCCAGTACAATTTAACATGTATGTACATACTTCACAATAGATTGTTTTCTTCTTCGATTGCGAAAACTATGATTTTGGTAAAGGAAGGTAGAGGTAACCGAAAATAGTGTTTTATTTTTGTTTTTTATAACCCAATTTATGCTTTCTGTATTTAAACTTATATAAATCGGTCAAATATGAATCGAGATAAAAACAAAATTGCATTGATGTAATGTTACTAGTAGTTCGTACATTGTGTAAAAAAAAAACCTTTAAAATGTTAAAATAGTCCAATTAGAAATCGTTTGATTGTCAAAAAGTGTCATCACTTTACTTTGAGATGTATATTGAATGGCCTTATAAATGTAATTTCGAGTGGCTTGAATACAAATGACGTCGTCCCGCCAAGTCGGATTGTTGATGAGACTTTCACACAAATAAATAGTTGACCACTTTTGACCGATAATGATTGCAATCTGATAATAATCCGCAGTCTCCTTCGAAACGTCTTTACATTTATTGTCGAGGATGAGTTAAGGTATCTGCATTTTGCGGGACAGATGATTTATCATGTTTTTTGGCCAAATACTAGAAACATTATTCAGAATACTTTTTTAAACAATGTTTTTTAAACAAACTGATTTGTACTAATAATTGTCGAATTTGCCAGGCAGGTTTTTTTTTCTTTTGGTGTTCATTTTGATATACAATTAAAGACATTTAGTCTTTATTGAATCACAAGGAATACTGATTCGTACCCTGGATGTGTTCCTAAACTTCTCATAATGATTTATATTGTTCAAGAAACGTATATTAGTGCTGATAATGTTCCGTAATCGTTGCGGTTTTAGATAGGTTACAAAACGATACATAACATGTGTCTGAACTTGTACGTGAACCTACAAGTACATGTGAAAGTGGGAGTAGAGGTTTTTCGTCATTTGCAATCATTTCTTGTCCTTGTTGAGGATACTTGTTTAAATGACATTTGTCTGGTCCAGTGATGCGATAACTAAAGCAAAATGGAGAAAAGAACACATGGATATTCGTTGACTGGAAAACGGCACCCTTTCCCTCTGAAATGGTCCAGATGAGTCTTTTTTGGAAATGATTTAGATCAAATATGCATCAATTACATCAAAATAAACTCTTGTATACTACAATACTGCACCGATGGACGCAACTTAAGATGTGTGGTACCTCTCCATCATATCCTGGAAGAATGCATTACATAACTATATACTATGTTTATGAACGTGCAGGTATATGTCTGTTTTTACCCAGTTCAATTAAACCGGGCTTATGTTTAACTTTTTGCTACTGAGCTTGTTTCTGTAGTTTTTCGCATAAGAATATCATTAAAATGATATTACAGAGACACAGAGGAGATAATATATATAATGTTAAGTTGAATACTCTGTCATACTTTTAACAGTTACTATGATTTATTTGCGTACATTTGTGCAATTGTTAAGTATTGACATTGTTTTAAAAGCTTTAAGATTAAAGATTCAAAACACTGCTTTTTTCCGTCACAAGTTCGAATTTAGCCCTCTCCAGAAAACAAGGCCGTGACAGCTTTTGATACCAATGGCATGTCGAGAACAAGCAATTATTTTATCCTTGTGCCTGTCTTGGAAAGACGACGTTTTAATAATAGCATATATGGCTGGTCATGAAGGCTGTTGATGAATCCTCCATATTTGGAGGCTCCGAAGGTATTGAAGTGACATTTAATCAATAGAGATCCTCAATAAGGAACAATGAGAAATGCAATTAACACTGAATTTTATCATATATTTACCAAGACAAAAGGTTAGGAAATCAGACACAATCGACACGAACTCTGATTACTTGAACATAATGGACAAATGGGTATCCATTGTGCAATATTCTTGAATTCTGTCCTAAGGCTAACAGTTTTATTTTTCAATGACTTAAAATTCCATTTTTAGCAAACGAAAAAAATAAATATTAATGTTTTCAATTCTATGCTCATTCTCGTGTCAAAATCAAATGTCGGCTCGCAAAAGGAGACAACTCAATTTCAACGAGTACGTCATTTCAAAAATGACGTTACGTGCGCATACAAAAAAAACGCTTTTTTCTAAATAGCTGTCATTAAATGACTTATGAGTCCAATTTTATGCATATAATTATAAATAAAGTGTTTGTTTCAGTGTAAATAGCAATACAATACACCTCGTGGACACCACAAATGAAAGGTTCACTCGTGGCTACGCCGCTAGTGAAATACAATGCTTTGACATTGCTCTGAGATCCGATCAATGTTTACAGAAACTAGAGATAAATCCAGGCAAGAACCAATAAAAATCCCGGATTATATTATTTCTTATAAGTTCTATGTGTTAGGGTGGCATACTGAAGGCTAAAACTGGGCCTTGGAACTGAACCACTTTCGTGCATTTCAGTGTGGTATTCGACATGATATGTATTACCCAACTATATTTCAATTTCATTTTGATATACTTAAACCCTCTAAAAAAGAGTATAAAGTACATCGAAGTTTCGATTGTTTTATTGATGGATATATACCTATAAATGGTTAGGTAATAATAGTTTATTGTGCAGCAATTTCTTTTGCATTGATTCCAACAAAAGTTCACTTACACTCTACATTATTTTTGGATTAAAGATGCGGATCCAGAACAAATATAAGCTTCTTATTGTCCTCATCCGTGAAGCTGCCTATTTAAGCAGAAAATTCAGTAAGAAAATAAAAGTTGAAAAATCTCACACGTACCTGTAGGATGACAGATGATTTACATGAATCCTTACTTCGTGTTTTTATTAATTACGTAACCATTTTATTTGCACTTTCATGCACATACCCGTATGAAGTAGATCAACTGCATGCTTTACATGTTTTCAATGTACACAAAAGTTCATAAAATGATATTTCACACGAAAACGTTCATGTACAGCTAGTGTTGCGGGATATCTTAAATAATTGATATATGTTAGCTTGGATTTAAACAAAAATGTTTTTGGTAAAGTAGCTGGACTAAGGTTAATAAACTGGATTAGGTTTTTCATATTGATATTCATGTTGTGTAATATCTTCAGTATAATGCATGTTAACCTTTTTATTCAACGAATATGTATACAAACAAACTCATATGTTTGATTTTAACTCATATTTTAACTCGTATCATAAAACAATCATAAATTTCGAAGATGATTGCGAGGCTTGAATAAATGTTTGAATTTATCAATCTTGAAAACAAAGAAAATAGTAATGTGCACTACAGGGGATTCTTTTGATTGATGCGTACTGCTCCGACACATGGATTTATATTATATTCTCATACCGTACGGCGTTAACAGCGTGAAACTTTTGTGATGAAGGTAAGTAACTTAAGACCAACAATATATCTTAAAAAAGTAATATATTGAAACATTAATTCAAGCATTAACAACATTTGATTCACGAAGCGTTTGGTTTAAATTTCCCTCCATTCAATTGGTGCGTTGTGGTATGGATAAAGCAACACGTATTATCCTCATGAGTTTTACTATGAGTATGCTTGATATCTTTACTGTCCTATTTAAAATATACTAAGTGTGATATTAAAGCATGCAATGCTTGCCAGAAAACCGTAGTAATAACTACGTCGCCGTCGTGGATGTGAATACGAATGACGTGTTCCTGTCAACTACAGACGCCTATTTAATTCTCTTCCTTTTGTACCGTTGGTACTTAATGATCGGGATGGTATGGGAAGTCATAATCAGAATTTCCAGACATCTAATTCCAGAGGGTCAGCTATCTTATTAGAACGGTCTGTATTTGACAACTAGCAGCAAGTATTGTATAAATGTTGTCCGCATGTTATTTTTCGGCTGTTTTTCACATTTAAGTGATTTAATTGGTTAATAGTAGCTATATGATACCTTTTGACCAATCAGTACACATTCTGGCTAACTTATGCAAAGAATGGACCTGTTTCTTTTATTGTTTGCTGATGTTTAACAGGGAATTTTCTGATGTAGTAAGTTCTCTCTGCCTTATGTTGCAAACCCGATTTGCCTGCAGTCTTACCACGTAGAGTATTAACAACATAATTTATTGAGAAAGCTGATAAAAACAATGGCTACTTTAGAAAGGCTAATATACCAATAAATAAGATAAATATGGTAAGAATATTATAAATGTGCTTGGTTATATATTTTGAAAGGACATTTATATATGAAATGTTGGGGTATGACGTATAGAGTATACATGTTTACACACACATGTAAATAAATTGCTCTTCCTGACTTCTAAATCAAGACAATTAGTCGACAAATAACTCGTATCATTTTGGTGTTAGCATATTTCATTTTGTTGTCGAAAAGCAATTAAGAATCGGTTTAAGCATGTATTTATCCGATCCCCGAACCAACGTCGATGGTATTTATTGGTTCATACTTATTCAACAGTAAATCTGCTTAACAATAATATAAGTCACATACTTTCAAGAAGATCAGATGACGCGCATGGCATCACTTAGTGATAAATAAATTAAATGATTTCATAATAAGTCGTTTTAAAAGAATTTAGGTGGGCTTTTGTTGGATACATAAAAGTTGAATAGCATTAATTTAAAGGAAGATAGGATCTCAAAGCTGGTAATTTATATGTAGCCTTCGGATATCGATGTGATACGAACCTTATTTATTGTGTTTACGGCTGATTTGACACTCGAGTTAAACTAGTAAAACGGATACATGTATAATCACAGTTGAAAAACCGTTTATAGCATGTACTCTTTAAGAAATAATACTCTCTCATACAGAAAATAACGGTTATTTAATTTTGCTTCTCTTCCGTTATTTGTTCCGATATTGTCTTGCAACAAGTTATGATTACGATCGTTGGACAAAAACAGGACGTTTCTAAATGCCAAAGAGTAATTTCACAGCCATAAATGCATCAGAGCGATTATCCGATACAAAGGTCGCTTTATGTAATGGTGGACTCTTTTTCTGCGTCATTGACACGCAGTGCTTTTCAGCCTCCTTTTCATTTGACGTTCAGGAATTTATTACGTTGAACATGAATTTGTGTGTTATGTAAAACAACCCAAGACAAAAGCATAATCTTCATTGTATGCCGAACAAATAATGTGGCATAACAGGAATTCTTACAATGTTACACTCTTTCTGTTACAAGAAAACAATGGTATCGACGGGATCGAAGTTTGGCCGCGTGACCTAGCCACAGTATTTGGCGTTCAAAGAAGTTCAAGGAAGTTGATCATCATTTGGACATCGTTGCGTCTCCATGTAGGCTAACAGCTCTATTGAATCGAAGGTTTCAGTATAATTTCACAATCAGTAATCCATTTGTGTCAAACACACATAAACATATTTTAACTTCGCTAATGAAACAATTAATTATAAAAAAGACCCTTTTCAAGACATGTCTTCCTTGTTCACATCATGTAGGTAAACCTCATAACAAAAAGGTACAGACTAGCACCTGGCCACTTTTTATGCCCAATATAATATTTGGTTTAAATTTATATGGGTTTTGTTAAAACATTCCAAGGGGTCAATAATGTGTCTTATATCAATTTCAAACATAAACAGCTTCGTATACATCGGCGCTTATAATTTGTGCGCTGAATTCACCATTGAATTAGAGCAACGCTAGATGTTGAAGTTGAATTTATCAGAACAAAATAAAATATGAGTACTGATGTGCTTGTTACTTGACTTAGTGTAGTCATGTCTTATAATAAAACAATACATCAAATTCTGTACATAAATGATGGTTATTATAGGTCCTATGCAAGTCTAACAATAAAATGAAAGGGATGATAAAGCGTGATATATTTTTCCCTTGGCTTTATCAGCAACAACAATATTGTTTGAAGACATTTTTCTTCGCCAAAATAACAATTTATTTCATTAAATTGAAGATCCTGTCCATAATTGAATAATATTAAATGTGGGCAAACATAACACGTGGCACAACATTCAATTTGTGTTCAATTGAAACACTATCCAAAGTTCAATTAACACACACATACCAAGCCAATTTTGGTTGACTGTGTGTCTCTTGTTGAATACGTTTTCTATTTGAATCCATTGTCATTAATCACGAGCAGAATATGTTTCTGTAATACTTGCATTGCAATATTGCTTCTACTTTGCGTTAATTTCTATGATACATTTTTTTTTTGGGGGGGGGGGACAGAAATGGTAACATTTTTCTTCCGATATGTACCTACGCTTTACTTTGTTTTAAAGGATCTATAGCTAGTTCGTTCTTTGTCTCGTCACAAATCCATTTGTATTAACAATTGACATAAACAGGAAAGCTGGTAATACCATGCAGCAAGAAATTGCTTGGTTCTGCCTGTAAAGGCCTGCCATAATGATTCGAGTAAGAGGAGCGATCATCCGACGTTGGGTGTTTGATAAAGTACAACTATGGCAAGACTGACATGCAATGTTCTGCACGATTTGTCTGTCAGCGTTCGCTTCGATTTGTAACAAATGATGTCTGCTCGTATAATGTTTAAGTGCATGACAGTTTAAAACGGTTTATTTAGGTAAAGTACAAGTAACTTTGGAATTTAACATTGGTTTCATCCTCTATGGCAACCCTAAACAACGAGAACAACTCCAAAATATTTTATACTGTTCATAAATTCATACAAGACTCGAAACGTTTCTGATCATTACTTGAATTACAGTGTTTCCCCAATATATTATGTACCCAACTTTTTTTCTTCCTTCATATCTGTCCACACCCTACTTATATATCCTTTATACTGTCACTTGTGCTTATTTTGTATCTATTATGTATCGTGTTTGAACTTTTAAACCCATATCTAAACACAAACCCCTTAGTCCTATTTTTTAGCATAAGAAACAATTTTTCTCGGATAACAGATATATATCGTCTAATCGTCAATCATACGCATTTTTCTGGTAAATAAGTAATTTAATTCCCATGGAGAAGAACTCTTTAAGTTATGCTTTCGTTCCAATCCATTTCAATACTATAGACAACTTGTGTGTGTGTGTGTGTGTGTGTGTGTGTGTATGTGTGTGTGTGTGTGTGAATTCTGTGTAGTTTGTTTGTATACGTTGAATAAAATATGTTTAAATCAAGTAAATTTGGAAGGGGTATTGAAACTTTGATGTTTATCAGAACAGTATTAACATTTAATTCGAGATTTTGCAGGAATAAATAATCATTTGCAATGGAAAAAGGAACCGAGAAAGAAGGGGAGAATGGCACGGAGGGAGACGAGAGAATCATGCCCTAACCGGTAGCTATACATGTATAAATCAATAGTGTATATTAGTTTGCTGTCAAAAATTATCGAAATTGCCAATGTTTTTAATAATCATTTTTGTCGAAATTTTGGGTTACTGCAAAACTTGTAGTAAACTATTTACACCAATATGGCATTTTTTCAACACCATTTTTTTGTATTCCAGTTGTAATGTTATACTATTTTTATCAATAATCTAAGAACATATTTCTCTCAAAGCTTACACAAAAGTTAGAATATGTTTAAACATTGTGCTTAATCACATTCCAGTGTGTCTGCTTAGGATCATATATCTAATTAAATTTCATAAAACTACAAGAACGTAAGAACATTCACGTTAGGTGCGCTACCAACTAAGCTAATTTCTCAACTTATAATTTTTAACTTAATCTACAATATTTAAACAATATATTGCCTTTTAAATCGTATTCAATCTTCAGAAAACACAATATTTTTTATGACGATAAGTATTGAATAGCTTCATAGATAAATTTGTTTAATTTTACAAAGCCAAATTACAGAGAACTTTTCATTATGTAGTTAGGGGGGTGTCCAGTAACAGTAACTTAATGTATCCGATACTTTATTGCTTGATTTTTTTGTAAACATGGTGATTTTATTTTACTAGCATGCGAAAGGGCATTATATGTAGAGAAAGGAAATGTTAAAGTCTAAAGAAAATGTGAACAAAGTAAGAAAAGCAAAAACAAAATATTTTTACAACGGAACTGCAAACCTCATTAATTTTACCCTTGAGTATTTATATATTTCTAGTTAGGTAATAACCTTATATTAATAATAATTATATTGTGAATGCAGAAAGTTTCCATTAAGCTTCCTTTTGTAGTTTTAACAAATCTGAAGACCTTTTGTAATAGAGCTGTACTGTCTTACGAAGATTACGTTGCGATGGGAATCAGACATTTTGCGGAAAAAAATACTTTACACGCAAACTACCCAAAAATGCTTAATTGATATAATATAACATGCTATCAAAATTTGCCTGGCATGCACAATGTGTTAGTGTGCTTTTAGTAGAAAAGACACGAATATAGTTGAAAAATAAATAGGCCGTTCGCTACTTGCAACTTCATTGTCAAATGTGAGGCGTTTACATTTTTTTCTTTTGAGTAAAACGATTTGTTATCTTTTATATTCCTCGAGAGTTATAAGTTTCGGGTTGATACCGGTACGAAGGAACCACTCAGAGTCGCGAGGAAACGACGACGTTATTCCTTATTAGATACAGAAATACATTTGGATATCACGAATGCCAGCCATCACCAGATATTACAGCGTTCAGTTGAGAGCAACTGTATTAATGACTGAAAGTCAAACGCAAAATAGTTTTAAGATGCACTCTTTCTCCCAAATAAGATTTACGGCAATTAATACAATTCTTTTAATAAACCAAAAAGGATTAATAAATGTCGAAAACAATGGTTCTTATTAAGGATTCTTAGTTTGACCGAAAGAAAGTTGCAGAAAACACAGTATTTCTACCTTATGAGACGACAGCAGATCACAGTAAATCTTTTAGCACTTACCAATCATTTATTTATTTTGTGCGTTTTCAGCTCTTAAAAACTCGCTTACAATCTTGTTATCAGTAACTAATATTCTTCATAAATGCATTTTTTAGTAAGTAGTTAGAGGTTTATCACTCAAAATTTATGTTTGTTATACATGTGTATGTATTGATTTTTAATAAGAGTGTAACTTTAAGAGATTAACATTTTATCGATAAATGGTATATTTGCGTATTGTATGACGCGATAGCTCACATTAACATTTCAGCACATTATGCTGTTCGACTTCTCGAGTGGCGATTATAGTTGATAAGATACGTTAGGTACACTGATGTTCATCTGGCCGCGCTTATCTTTGCTATCTACTTATCATGTTATTATTAGTAAATTGGAATAGGTTATAATTTCTATTGGATGAATGTACATGAACAGGCACTGTCACCCTATCACAAAAGCATACACTGATCAATTTGTTACCAATGTTTACAGTATTAAACATGTCACAATGACTTTTATATAATCTATTAATCTAGGAACGCAGTTGAAGCTGTTTAATTCTTAACACAGTTTTTACATTGCCATTTGGCTGGACAAACATGTTAAGGTCTTTATTAAGACATATTCCCTTATTAGTTTACTGTTTAAATATGCATTCCCGCTATGGTCAAACATCAAATACAATCTTGGTGAAAAGTATTAAACGTAATTGATCTGACCTGGAATTTAACATTCTGCTGAAAAATTGCCATTTGGACAAACCTGTTATGAATTTCATTTAGCCATATTACCTTTATATGCAACTGTTTGAACTATTATTTCCGCCATGGTCATAACAGACGCTTTTTAATGTTCAGCAAGTTAAATTCCTGAAGCAGCCAGTCATTTCCATTATGCTATCAATCTTATAGATTGTGCAGACGAAGCAAGACGAGCTTATTATGGAATGTCTCGAATCAAGATTGTCTATCTGGCAAGAACTTTATTTATCACATGCTTACCTTTGTTTTCCGTGTAATATACCCATTACGGATATTTTTATCTTACACATGTGTAAGATAACCTATCAGACATTTCTATTGGTCAGACTAATCACACGCAACCTAGATATCCCTCCGCATTGTTTGTAAACAAAATGGTTTAAATGCCAACAAATACTTACCGTACTAATGAAGCTGTAAGACTTCCGGGAGAGAAATGGCTAACGAATCATAGTGCCAGAAAGCATCTTGTACAAAAACTTTCTGATAACAATGTTCCGCCAACCAGATAATGTAGATTACTAGTCACAGAAATATCCAGTCAGTCAACAAATACAGCCACAATAGTGACAAACACCACAAGAACATTTCAAACATCTCCATCTTGACCAACACAAGCAATATGCAATCAATGCCATTTGCTTGCCGATTTATTTAGCTGTCGGTTACCGAAAACACAAATACGAATTCCGCAGCACAGACATCTCATGACACATCCCATGGCGGCTAGAACATCATGTTCTCTGGAAACATTCCTGGTGGAAATTAACTTTTTCAAAATCAACATCCATGCAGTACAGAGTAAGGCTTCGCCGTTATCATCTGCATGTTGTGAAACACCATGTACACCAAGAAAACGCTGTAAAATCATCGTAGAAAGCGACAGCGAATAACTTTTAAATCCGTGAACACAGTAAAACTTGACAGACCGATGTAGGTCACATAAACCGCGTAAATGAATGTACTCTGAGTGTGACGTCACCAAATTGTGAACTTATTGTGTTTTTTTGGTTAAATCGTTCGTTATTCATGTTGTTGGATATTTTACTACACATTTTTATATTTGTGACTTGTTAAGCGCTTTATCAGATTTTAAGACTTGATAACTGCTTTTGTCATTTTAATTTGGAACTATTTATATGGCACATCGTTGACATTCTACTCTGAGTACTTTGGCTGTCAAACAATCGGTTCAGAAAGTGGAACTTAATTGGTAATAAAAAACACCGTTTTAAGCATGTGATAAAACAGATCTGACACTCGTTGTCATTTAATTCAAGAATTTTATTAAACTCGTCCATGAAAGTTGTTAGTAAGCGCGCCAGAGGCTCGCTTACTAACAAATTTCATTGACTCGTTTAATAAAATCTTGTATTAAATGACAACTCGTGTCAGATCCTATATATATATACGCATATTTCTGAAATGTCAATCGAAACGTATAAAAAATGGTTTCATTTACTCTGAATTGCAATTTATATTATCTACAAAAGATCAGATCACAACAAAAATATTAGATTCAGAACTTAAACTACAATTTCATTTCATTGAATTAAAATTAATATTAACAATCCAGATATGGTGAATCAATATCAAAAGTTTAAGGCCAAACAAACACTGAACGAGATACACACGTCGTGCAAATTTGCTTCAAGATATATCAGAGGCTCAACTTCGTCAGCACCTTGCTTGCACCCGCTTCATAGGTTACTTAAGAAATGCGATGTAAAAGGGAATCAAAGTGACATTTCTGACCTGTTTCAACCGTGGTATAAAACAAATGATTATTTTCGAAAATATAATGCTAATTATTGGCTGGAAATAGAAACATGTCAACGAACTGGGAAATTGTGACATTTTCATAAGACCTCGCCTTTTCTTGACTTAAGGTTAGTAATGGCTGCCAACAAACGAGTTATTGAATATAAATTGAGTATGAAACGCCATAAATATCAAGAATCATATGATAAGATCAAAATAAAATAGTTGTGTTTTACATCCACTGCAGTGTTTATTGCTATGAGATTTTTAATGTTCCGGCCTAAGACTTGTTCAGCCTGCGTTGATGGAGACCCAGATTTATATTAATTAGTAATGTTAAATACTTGGTTACTGGTCTAATCCCTGTATTTTTCAGATGTTAAAACAAAAGTGCACACATTTATAAATAAATGACGTATAATTAAAACATTTATTTTTGCGGTAACATGTTTTAACATATTGTTTTGACAATATCTTAAAATGAAATTGTTGTTTATAGGACATAGTATTGGTAATGTGTAGAGATTTTCTTGAGACCTATCATTTTCCCCACTGAAGTAGATTCGGAAAAAATAAAGATGTTTTTGTCAAAATTCCTACCCATCGAACAGGGAAAAATATTCAAAAACCAAAGGGGTCTAAATAATTTAAGGTTTCAAAGATATTTTGAAAACCTAATGTGTCAAGTTTCATCTCCTTGGTTTGTCCAATTCCGGCCTGTTGGGAAAACTTTGCGTTCTTAAGTTTATTATGAGTCTACCGCTACGCCGATGGGGCACCATTTTGACTATTGTATTGACATAATACAATATGACTAATGAAACAACTTCATACATACCATTAAATAAATGTGAACTCATTTTTTTCTACACACCCACTTCTTAAGTGGCATAAGGTAGGTTTGCAAATTATATATTTAATAGAAGTGAAACTTAAGCTTTGAAGAGGTATATGCCGTTGGGCACAACTATTTTCATTTTATAAAATATATGCGGTATGAATTAGTTGGCTAAAAGTATATTTTCAACAGTTTCAGTATTTTCAACAAAGTTTGTGCTTGGCGGTATATAGATGGCCGTATTAAACAGGTTAATTGAACAATCTGACGAATTTGACGAACGAGTTTTATTTATTTTACTCGAGGAAACAAAAATGAAATTACTCGACGTCAATTACTATCAAATTGCTTTTCATTTAATTATTTCTCAGAAGTGTCATCAGTGTTTGCCTACTTACAATTTAAAGTACTATACTGTTATCTTATTGGATTAATTGAGTTGATATATTTTCTAGATACGAATTAATTAACCAAAACTAACCCCTTGTACATAACACATAAAATAACCCCTGACAAAGTCTAAGGCATAAACAATAATACCAATGTATTCTATTCCTTCAAAGTCATATTATGATCCAGTATGAGCGACGTATATGATATTCCTATAACCCGATTTGGAGATACAGTTTTTTTCCTACATCCTACATCTAAAACAGTATGTGCTACATCTATAACATTCCTACAAACTCATTATCGTGATCATGTATCTGCTACGTCTATAATATTACAGTAATAGTGTTTAACCTCAGATTAAACATTTGCTTTGGTATTCTTGTTTTAAACAATAATTTATTTGTATTTAATGTTAATGTCTTACGAGGCTAATATGTTTATTCCTAAATAATTAGACCTAAATGTGGTTTAGGCCCGTAAACCGGTTTGAACCCAAGTAAGCTCCAAATTTATTTAGTTAGTCAAACATCATATAATAATGAAACGTTGAAATGTGTTGAACTTATGAGCACTCTATAGCAACATAAAGTACAGATATAAATAAGAACAAAACAAGAAGTAAAACAACAACTTCAACAAAATATGTTATATAGTATTTTTGTTCTTGCAAAATCATTTACACACATGTACTAAGTTATTGGCAACAAATAAACGATAAGCACACACCCTATATAGCTAGTGAATCACATTTGTTGATGTTAATTGAGTGCTTTGTGGAATGAACCTAGGTCCTCGCCGTAGCAACAATACAAAACATTTACTATTTACTTTAAAAAAGATGAAAAAAAGAAAGGTTATCAATATGACAATTATAATATCTACTTACCAACTGCGAACGGAGATGTAAAAATGAAAATGTAATGTAATATGTTTACCATGGCAACAATATAAATAGATCATTGTGTTTTATTCTGGTTTGAAAACGGATTTATTAACAGAATAAATTGAAGAATATATAGAACATATTAATCTAGCTACAATAATTGAAAATAGAAAATCACGGTAAAAAGTTGTGCAGGATAATTTCACACTTCTCCCCTTTCATGACGTTTTGGGCAAATTCTGAGACATATTGACTTTACTAGATTACAACGAACGAAATGGGCAACGTATTTTCTGGACTGAAAATCTAGCTTTTCTAAAGTGGAAAACCTTTTACCATACAAAAAAAAAATAGATGGCATCCACGAACTGGACCTTTTTTGGGTTTAGATGTAATATTGGCTGTCAGCAAAAGATTGATTCGATGGTTAATTAACTCTAAGAGCCAGGGAAAGGCGTGAAAGCCTGCAATCTACTTTGTCGATAAGCAGAAGGACACGGCAGTTATTTTGTCATAATGCCACAACCGCCCATCGCTCACTTGAGAGTTCGCAGAGCAAGAGAAAAGAGTTTAAACAGCACTGAATATGCATTAAGGCCATATGTATGAATACCAGTTTTTAAAAGAAAATCAAAAATTGGAAAACAATTTAAAAGTATATTTAAACATTCGATGAAAGTAAAATTGATAATGTTTTATCCGTAAAATAGTTTGTCTGGAATGGTAAAATAAAATATATACTTCACTTACTTAGTTGTAATTCAATTCTTGACGAGATTTGAAATTTAAATGCGAAAAACAGGTGGTAAATGTTACAGACGTTATTCTATTTGCCGTCAGAATGTACAGGCGTAAGATAACAACTCTTTGTCGCATGGAAAATTAAACGTTAATCTTAAAAATGTAAATTGACAATAATTCAGATTATATTTACGTATTTTGTTCATTTGTTTTACCTAATGATCTTTAACGGGCTAGACATCAGATGGTTCCAAATTCGTCAAACACAGTATTTCTTCAAAACTAGACTATAATTGCAAACGCAAGCTAGTAGAAGGCCGCTACAACATCATCACTTGATTAAAATATTAAACGCAACTATCATAATGCTGTCTCATCTGTGTTTTTTCAGTTCAAAAGTAGCTCATAATGGATTCCAAGTTTAAATTATATCTGTATATGAGTACAGATAAGTGTACCGACACTAGTTTTTAAACTTACTCCATAAATTACTAATGCGTTGTACACAAAGATGTCGATTTATTGTAAGTTTTTGACAATATATCCTTACAATTGTATCATCGGGTGTCTAGCTACTTTGAATACCGAGAAAAATACGGTTTACATTTGTAATTTATTTGGTATCAGAAGAAATATACGCTCAGTTTGGTACTACAACGTATTTTTATAATTCCTTAAATACAACATTTGACATAAACAGGAAGGTTAATAACATTGAAAATCATTGATATCTGAAAAAAAAATCAGTAAAATTAAAATGCCGGTATATCTCCAGTTTACGTCTTGTTTAATACCGTAACCTTGAAAGACATATTGCTGCCTCTTGGGATTTATTTGAAGATGTATGGCCGACTTCTGATTAAGTATTTGGTTATATCTTTATCCCTGTGATACCATTATAAGTTTAGTTCTATTTTAAAAGAAAGCAGTTGCTGACTACTCACATGGAAAAACATTATTCATAACTTTCAGTTTGTATAAGCGCTGCTCTTTAATTCTTAAATACGTTTAGTCTTAAGAGTTAAAAACTTGTTTGCAATCTTAATTTGTAAAATAAATGTATCACCTTTCAACACATAAAGCACCTGCAAATGGTTTTAATAATATTAATAATAATAACAAGAACTCAGAATTTATTCCGCTTGTGGTATAACAGCACATGACCAGGTAGCAATTTAAGTTCAACATTGCCATTTTTTCAGTTAAAGTAAAAGATATCTAACACTGATTGTTTACCAAAAATATGTCAATTAGCAAGAACATGTTCTGTTTAATGTTTATATATGAATTATAAATACGCGGACAAATTATAACGTTTTTTTAATTGTTCTGGATATATTCACGAAGGTGAAATTTCAAATTAAGATGTTTTATAAATACGTCCCCAGGTAATTGAGTATTTGATTGACATCCTTTCTCTTCTTTTTAAAAAAAACTGATCAAGGGAAAAAACGTACCGAAAAACTTGTACCAGCATTCTAAGTCAATCACGGGCCAAAATTCGTTTTTAGGATCACAGGGAGTCATCACACAACTTGCCTGATATGTTTAAAAAACTAATGAAAACTGTTTTGAGATTTACTTAAAACTCCCAACATGTTCTGTTTTGTGTATGTTCTGTTCAGTTGAACTACCATTTAGATCAGGTATAGATAGAGTGGAGCAGTGCCAAAGTTGATGTAATTAACGTGAAATGAAACATGAAGAGGTCTTATTCGCAAACTTGTTCTCCAGTTCTGTAATGATTGCCAAATGCACTCAACTAAACATACCATCCTAATGCGACACCGTCGTCGCGATGAATATGAATGACCATTCCGATCAACAACGACCTTATGAAATAATGCGTATGTCTTTAACGTGAAAGATAGGCAAGCTGTAAGACCCATATATAGATTACAGTTTCAGGGCGTTGACCGCAATGTTAATTAATACAATTATTAAAGCCGTTGTCAAACTTGAACCGCAGCGTTCCGCAATTAAGACAATAATTACGGGGTTTTGTGTCCAAAGTGAAAGTATCAGAAATGCTATCGGGACCAGGTGTTTGTCTATTTTTCAAAACCGGAAGTTAACGTGCGTTGTCAGTCAAGGTAACAAAATACTCCATTTTATTTTCATTTAAGTATGACTACTTTTGTCTGAGATTGAAAACCTTTGCATTTCAGGTATTAACTTCTCTGAAAAAGTGGTTTTCTTTTTCCAAAATATTTCATATACTGTGAAATCATTAATGTTCGTTAATGTTTGTAGTTTCCGTGGGTTGGGTTGTCCACGAATTCAATATCTTACGAAATATAGACTCACTTATACATACATTCGCTTTTTCAATTGCCATGTTATGTGCATACTCTAGTAAATTCTTTTTTAGAGGTCGCAGTATACAGCGGTATACAGGGTAAATACCGAACTTACTGTAAATCTCACTATCACTGTTTTGTTATTATATAATATTTGACTTTAACAAATAATAAAACAAATCAATCATTGTGTTTTTATGAACCATATGCCAGAAACACGAGCTAAAACGTGTGTTGTTCATTAAAATCTCCAGGTTTACAAGATGTGCGTGTTGTGTGTCGGTACTCGATTTTTTTCTTTCATGAAATTTAAACGATTACAATGGAGCTTACTGAGCACCCGAAAGAAAATCATTGGTAAAGAATGCAATTGGCATTTGCAATGAGTTAAATACTTTTAACCGCAGTGTCATGGCGACTTGAACGTAAAATTGTATTAAGATTCTTAAAACTTACTTAAGACAGTTAATATTTGATAGATAGTTGTGGAAAACTATCAAGAAAGTGATTAAATTTGTAAACATCAGCTGTCTTTTGTGATTGTTTACTCAAATGTACGCCCCTTTTCGGTGTTTTCAGTCTGCAAAATTCTTTTATGACCTTAATATCCAATTAAATCGATAAATGACATGGGTAAATGCACTTATCAACATGTCGTACCACTATAGCGAGTGTCATAAACGGTGTGAGGTAGAAGACGGAAATCACATGCCCAGTGCGTGGAGATTATGCAGACAATTTAGGACGATCGCAGTTTCTATTATTTTTTTTCAAAAATGAAAAATCACGAATTCAAGTACTCACAATAAATTTTGGCAAACTACGCAATATCATGTCAACGAATATAAATGATTTCACAGTAATTGAATAACGTAAATATATGAGAACATTATTTGATTGATTACATTACATGGATCCCCTTACCCTCTTAGAAGTTTTATGGCATCTGTGTTTTCAACTTTGTAACGATTGGGTATTTAAAAGTCTGGTAATTGTCTCAATTGTACCAGTTCATAAGTTATGATTAAGAATCCATAGTACGAATTTGTGAATTGTGCAAATATCTTATTTGTTAACGCATCAAGTAAGAACATTTACAAGAATCTTATAATATGGACCAGAAAACGATTGTATCCTACCTTTCCAGTCTTTCTATATGACAGATAACCCACTGATATCCGTCAGTATGAGAGAAATGAATAACACCGTAGACAGTATTCTTAAAAACAGACAGAAACAATGTTCTGCATGTAGGCACATATTGTACTGGGTGAAGACGACATTTATTATTTCAACGGAGAAACGTGTCACAAAGTCACAAAAAAGCTATTACAAGAAAATACTTGTATAACATTCCGGGACGAAATTCAGTTTCTTTTGGAAAATATCACGTTTTCTACGACCTCTGGTGTCTTAAAAGTGTGCATTTAAAAAAATGTTATAAACTCTATTTAGCTATTAAATTGAATTTTGTAGTATCAGTGACATTTAATACAACTGAAATTAAAAGATAAGTTGTGAGAACATGCTGATGGTATAGGAAATAATAAGAAATCCCATCCATTAAACCTGGGGTTGTTTAGCCCTAAAGGTTGAAAGCAATTGGCAGGCGTATTTATGTGAATCAACATCAGGACATGCAAAGATATAAAGAGTTTCACCGATCGCAACATCTGTCTTAACACAACATCGTACTGCCTATAAAGTGTCCTATATCTGTAGTACAGCAGGAACAAAAGGCCCGTAATTGTTTTTCTACTTAAATAACAATCTTCCGCATGCCCGAAATCCATAAACACATACATATATTTAAAATAATCTTTTAACGTCGTCGTGACCCATGGTAGTGGATTATTGCACTTAAATTGCAGGTAAGTAGCCATTTAGGTTTGCCTTTCTCTTTTAACAAACAGTCTTCATTACTCCGTAGTAAGCGAATATTATCGTGCAATTATACTCGGCACTGGGAGACCGACCGGAAAATGTTTTATGAATTTACCGTGGTTTAAAGCGTCTTTTTACCGTACAACCCGTTAAACTGTGATGATTACGTCATACATCTAAACATTGAATCCTCAGTTATCCAACAGTAACAGCTGTTAAGGCCTATTGAAAAAGGCCGGACTGGAATCCCGTTGTGAACAGGAAATAAGTTCCCTTCTTTTTTTCTATTTTTAATTCATTGAATATTTTTTTAATATTCGAACTAAAGATACATAATTACAAATTTATCGAATTATGTTTTTTTTATGTTTGATTATACGAATAACAATCATTTTATGCACACTTTAGTCTGTGTTTAGTAATCATTATATATTATGCGTATTCTAAATTGTAGTATATGCAATTTAGTAACTCGTTTTGGTTCTTAGACTTAACTAACGATACAATAGTTCGTCAAAAAGAAATTATGATCATGCCAGGTACAACTCAGCAGTGGAAAATAGATGACACCCTTTGGGAATACAAGCCAGGTAGTGAAAAAAAAGATTAATATATGGTTAATCATATTGCTTTGGTATTTCCATTGACTACTAGACCTGTCTCTATGGTTTCATAGATGATCTTAATTAACTGACTAAGTCTCCTAGCGTTAACATAATAACTGTGCCTTTGTCAGACAATACTTTGTCCGCCAACATAGAGGCACACCAATAGGAAATAATGCATTAAAAGATTTCCCCGTGCTTGTATTTACATAGACAAAATCAATAAGGCACTAATTTACAGTTGATATCTATTAACCGACATCCATGGTTCCATTCTGTTAAAAACTTATGTGTTGCAACTCAGATTTAATCCATTTTTGAAATGTCAGAATACTTATTTAATTATCGCGTTGTCATTGTAACATACACTGAACAAAACAAAAAAGAACATTATCTACGTACGCCCGAGCTGTTAATTTTTCGTTCTAAATTATCACGTGACTAAACAAAGGGCGGAGCTACTGGGTCTTATCAGCTCGAACTCTTTATAAGGTAGATTTAATGTTGGCTGCTCGCTCCATTTTCTCAAGATTGCCACAGTTAACTCTAACATATACAGATTGGTTTAACCTGCACTCCTTTCAGTATTTTTATGCATGGCGTTTTTCTCCGCAACACTATAACACTTAGTTAAAATCTTACATGAAGACACGACCTAATTTTTCTTAACCAGCAATGCTTGCTTAGTGTATCCATAAGACTAATCAGCCAAGTCCCGACGTTTAATTTAAATGAAAAAAGTATACATCTTTCTTTGAATTTCAGACACTGTTCGAAATTTAGTCTGCCAAACACAAATCATAATACGTTAAAAATGTTCATATTGCTTAAACAAGCAGGTTTCATTTAGATACGTACAGCCCTTCTGACGCATAAGTTAATATACAACTCTTTATCTTCCAATTATATTTCTATTGAGGGTACTAAACTCCATCTATGACATTTTTTATCTTCATTCTATATCTTTTTTTGAACTTTTCTCTGATGAGATTGAAAATGTCGGCAACCAGCTCTATTATATGTACATAAAATAATGAGGTTGCTTAGACATATCCTTTTCAGAATAATTCCGGCTATGTAATTTATTTCTTTGAATAATGTACGATGTAAATTCTAAAGTGTTGGTCAAGGTGAATACAACCGCCCTCTGTTCCCCAGTTCTAAGATATGTTGCAAAACACGCTTTTTAAGTTTATGTGCTCGTGTATCGTGACGTTTACGTGCCCGTGTATTGTGGCGTATACGTACTCGTGCATCATGACGTATATACATGCTCGTGTATCGTGGCATATACGTGCTCATGTATCGTGGCGTACACATGCTAATGAGTCGTGGCGTAAACGTGTATGTTCATCATTGCTTAAACGTCCTCGTTTATCGAGGCATTAACATGCTACTGTATCATGGCGTATATATGCTCGTTTATTGTGGCGTATACATGATTCGTGCTTGTGTATCCTGTCGTATACTTGCTACTGTATCGTGGCGTAAACATGCTTGTGTATCCTGGCGTATACTTGCTACTGTATCGTGGCGTAAACGTGCTTGTGTATCCTGGCGTATACTTGCTACTGTATCGTGGCGTAAACGTGCTTGTGTATCCTGGCGTATACTTGCTACTGTATCGTGGCGAAAACGTACTCTTGCATCGTATCATAAACATCCTCGTTTATCGTGGCCTAAACATACTATTTTATCGTTATGTTAACGAGCTCGTGCATCTTTGCGTAAACGTGATCGTGTATCGTGGCGTAAAAGTGCACATGTATCGTGGCACTTACGTGTTGATATATCATGGCTTGAACGTACACGTGCATTTTTGTGTATATGTTCTGTTGTATCGTGGCTTATACGAACTCGTGTCTTCTTTGCGTGCAAGTTAATCAAAGCCAATTCGTAAGGTTGATTCTTGATACAAATAATAGTTATTCGTAAATTAATGTTGAAGGCTATTGCAAGACCTGAAGAATTACTAAGCCGTTACAATGTTGCAAATCTTTATGGCTTCATGCCATTTTGAGAAAATCGCCCTTCGATATCCATTAAGGTCAGACGGTCTATGGTCCGTAGGGCACTGTAGGCTTGGTGGCGATTGCCGAATACGACTGAGAAGCAAACATTCATTAACACCTTGAAAACGTATGTTTTCTCTTGTAATTGATTTGAATATTTTTATCATTATATTTACAAGATCTCATATTAAAATATTCTTCGGCAAAATACAAGTAAGTTGGAAACCATGTAATACACTAAAAGTAGATAATGATTATGGTGAAAAAATATTTCTGACAGAACAGAGAAGAAAACTAAATCTTATTTAATGTCTCGTTTCTGTCAAACCATTAAGCCGTTTTTTTATGTTTAATACGTCGATGGTATGCATGGATAGAGTTATACCGTGGAATGAATGTTGGTTATTCATATGTTTAACTCGTAAGTAATGATGAGACATGAAAGATAAGTTAAAAGAACGATACGAAACAAAGTTCGAAACGTTACGTTTGACAAATGAAGTCTACACTTGACAAAATAGTGTATTGTCTGAATGAGAAAGAGTGGTAGGTGTCCTCCGTATCCCCATATTGGCAATAAGGGCAATTTCTATATATTTTTTCTGAGAACTTGTGTTCGTTAAGGTTACTGCAGTGCATGCCTTCTGTCGTCTCCATCAGTCGTCGAAATCAGAAACTAATTTGAAATTATTGTTTAGTATGTACTTGAAAGCCGGCAAAAAATGCGAAAGCTTCTCCAGCAAGGGCATTTCATGCAAAAATATTAGACAGAAAAAAGAACCGGAAAGCAAGTGAGTTTTACATAAGATTTTACGCAATTTCGAGGAGTAACTACGATTGTATGATGTTGTGTCGCCGACTCTTATTAGGAGATCTTACATAAGTCGCGGAGTGAGAGAAATATACATCATTCCATTCACGTTGTTTTCTTTTCATTTATTTTATAAAAATACAGCAGTACATGTTGTCCCACCTCAATGCATAATTATCATTATTAATGTGTGTTGCTCAGAAAGATAACAAGTCTTATTCATGGCGAACAGATTTCATCTATAATATTTTCTAGAAGAGTCGGGCATCACTTAAAATAAGTGATTTGTGTCGGATTAATAACGCGAAATGTACTTTCGTTCACCATGATTATCAAAACGTACTTGTATTCATCTATTATAAAATGAAACTCGTTAAAGTTTGTTCTTAACAAGTTGAACAGCATTATAATGAATTTAGTTATCCAAGTAAAATTTCCACATAATGACATGAATTTTATTCAAATATATTTACATCTATATATATTTATTTATATTGACTTGTATGCATATTCGACTGGTTTTCAAACTTTTATAATCAGGAGATAAACATCACGAACTGTATTTATAAAACGTAAGGCAAGGCTATTCTAAGACATACACTTAATATGACATTTGGATATTCAGTTGACTAAGTGCAGGCACATTTTTGTTCCAGTCGAATTCTAAGTTTACTTTACCGGACATTTTGAGATAAAAATATCGTCAATAACCAAATAATGCAACAAGTTGGTGAAGGTTTCTGCCACTCAACAAAGACGTTTGGCATTAATTCCCTTAAGGCGCACTTAAGCGTCACCTTTCAAAGAAGACACAGTCCTTCTATCTGTCGAGAATGATGTATATTAGCTTTCAGCAGTCAGCAATCGAGTTGAAATCATTGTGTATAAACCAGTATAGCTAGTCGAAAACAGTTATCATAAGAAATGGTTTCTTTACAACGCAACCAATTGCATCATCAAAGGTGTCATATTAAGCCTAGTCATTATCGTGATAACTGTCATCAACTTCAGAAGTTGAGGTTACTGAATTACAAAATAGTTTGTTAACAGGTTGTATTATTTTTATGATTATTTTTTGAATTTGCAATGCAGGTTGTAATTGTAATGCTGCTTTACACGTTTAAAGCTCAGTGTTCTGTGTTTATGTATCATAGGAAGTTTAAATATTTAAATGTTTAAATCAGAATGAGGTTCAATGAGTTGAGTTCTAGCTTATATTATGATATTTTAACTGCTCTCATCCATCTCCAGCGAAAAAGAGAATCTCTTCTACATAAACGATTTGTTTTCATGATGTTAGTCTCCCAATTTTTAATTTGAAACTGTCTAGCAAGCATATTATTATTATTTACCTTTTTGACATTAAAGAAAAGGTTTACCTCATTTAAAGCGTGCAGTCACCATTCCGAACAAATTTTAAATGTTTGATTTATCTCCAACGTGTATGTGCAATTTAAATGTAAATACTACTTACAAAATCACGAGGGTTATGATGAATTCGGTGTGCATATCGGTTAACGTGACATTTGTCATGCTAAGAAATGAGGACCAACTTTAACGTTAGACTTTACGTGAAGCTACATGAATAAAATAAAAATAAAATACAAGTAGTTGTTCCCAATCTGCATCAGTGGGCGGTTGTATCCTACCTTGATCAATAATTCTCGTATGTACTGCTTGGTCATTACATTTGGAGGTCGTTATATCATAGAATAAACAACCCGGTAATATTTGTAAATTTGTATATGTATTGATAAATGTTTAGATAGGTGTGATGCTATGACCATATAAACCACGTTCAGTCCTCCTGTGAACTCGAGTCTCAATGACCGTTAAAAGGTTGTTAAAGCTAATTGATGCGTGGGTGGTCTGTTCGTTATGTTTATACGTGAGTATAAGATGTATGAATGTTTACTAATACTGTGTCTCTGAAAAGGGTTTCAATTTGATAGATTTTATGTTGCCAAAACATTTTGTGTATTTCGTGATATCATTCGTCTCTTCAACTCGATGGTTTTCATAATGTTTTGACAGTATTCATGCCATGCTATTTTCCGATATACGTACCGATCGTCTTTGTCTCTGGTCATTGTTAATCTCAGTCTCCAAGTAAATGGCAAGCTTTCTTTATCTGTGTAAGACCTCTAGAGGCTAAATGTTAATTTAAGACGTGGTTTTCCACAGCGGAGCCACAAATAATGGAAGTACCATGAACTGCAATCATTACGGTCAAACATGCCCTTTCGAAAATAGCCCTCTGTGAAATTCAAGCGCAATTATTAACAAATCAGCTGTGCTCGACATGACGTGGCCTTTGTTATTTTATCTCGTCACGATCTCATCATACACAGAAGAGGTAGGGGAAACTTCTTAAGAAGATTTGGTTATTATTATTATAAAACTGTTGTTTAAGATACATGCGATTGTATCAATTCAAAACAGTACGCCACAAAGCTACAAGCAGCAGCGTTGTAGACTTACACAATGCTATTTTTTATTTAAATATCAACCATGGTTAGATGTTCTGCATTTAAGAAAGATGGCTGTTATTTATTCAACCAATCTTGGTTTTACCTCAATCATTAAAAATCATTTCATTTTGAAATTTAGAGATCACTGATATAAAAAGTTTACCATTCGATCAGGGTTCAAAATGTGCTAAAAGATTCGTCTGAAATATGTAAACAATCTTAATTTTACCCCGTTACATGTAATAAAAAATGGTTCCTATCTGACTGCCGAGAGAGCAATGTCGTTTAAGGTTTACAAATCGAACATGATTATGTGCTAAAGTATTGAAGTAGTGTTAACATGTTTAACTTATTGAAACATTACAGCTAGAAAGAGGCACGTTACCTAAATACAACACTGGATTGTTTACAGGTAAATAAGGTTTATTGGAATTACTAATAAACGCGTTCTTGTTTCGTATAGATATAATGTAGCCTAGCATAAATAGGCATATCTATCTGATTAAAAACACAACTACATTGTAGGCTTGTTGTCGACGTTTTTCACAATTTATCAGTTAACAATGGGTTTACATAAAAAGGGCTAATTGTTCAGAATTTTGTTACAGTTAACAACGTAGTTAACGGCGTCGTTGTAAATTTTTAGACATGAAAAAGTTGAAGATGATCTCATATATGCAGATATAAACAATTACAGCTGAACCAGTTTTCTCAAATTTAAGAATTATACACCCTATAAATATCTGAACATCTCTCAGTCTTTTGTGGATTCGTTCCACTCCTACTATTATTTAGGCTTTGTTTGTAGAATAAATACAGGTTCCCATGAATGTTTTTAGTAATTCATTAATTTAGCCAACGACATTGAGAGTGCATGGAAGAGTTATTGTCGTTCTTTACATAGAGATAAGACAGCGGCTATGAGCTCGAATGACACCTGGAAGCCGTTTTATATGACCCTCTTGAGTGGCTAAATTTTATCCTGAAGATGAGTTTATTATACAACTGCAAATTTGAAGCGTATTTAATTAACTGCACATGATGCAACTAATACGCGTACAGTTACACGTGACTAACGTGTATGAGAGAAATATCGATAACAAACAAACTATATACGGTTGGTACAAAGTAACGGTTGTTTTTCTTCCATTATCGTTTTTTATAACATGCTACGCATTATATTGGACAGAAACAGAGTTTTCCAACTGCGTAAATGCAATATTTAAACGTCGCGATCATCCGATGTCTGGCGTGTGATAAAACACAGATGAATGATGAAGATATTGTGCAACATTGGGCGATTGACTTGTACGTCGATCAGATTAAATCTTTGCAGAAATTAGTAACATAATGAACCTCTTGAGTATGAATAATGTCACATTGAGTGAGGAATTTCCGTATGTTATGCGAGAATGACTGACCAGCCTCATAACAACGAAAAAGTGCATCATGAATTTGCTTCAGCTAAAAATGCGTCGTTATGTATGACGTATTGCTACTCTTAATACCTTATTGATTGCTGCCGATGTTGGCTTCGATGAAATTTATATCTTGATTTTTTGCCAGAATTGAAACATTGTGCTTAACATGCGTGAGTGAGTACTTGTTAACCAGTTTTAGCATCTTCCAGAGAAGCAAGAGTTCATAAAAAGGGCAATACCGAGTTTTATATAACTAACTTTATTTCTTGAGAATCAATTGTGTGTACAGCAAGAGCAACCATTACGGATTTTATAATTCGTCAATGTGTGTTTATTTGTGTATCTTAATGTTAACACATGGACGTAACGCACTCAATGTTGTCGGATTGCTTCAAAAATCAACGTGGTATTCAGCAAGCTATATCCCAGTGATTTATAGACCGAAAGTGACCTGCTACGCTATAATAGTTGATATATCTGTTTTTACATCTCGGCCATTTAATGCACGTCATTTGTCCGATCAGATCCAGGGAACACCAACTTATATATATTGCTTAGCAATATCATCTTGCTTTACACTCTTGAATTTTTATTTTGTTGGCATGTTGCGCTGTCTTTGGAAATCCCGACTTTTTAGGGTGACCTGAAAGCAGGAACAGCGAAGTTTGTGTCAAATTAGGGTCAAACAAGATTAAAATGATGGTAAAAATGGGGGACAAATCGCGAGCATCAAAACAAATCAAACAAATATAGTGGAATTGGTTGCATCGATTGGGAAAAAACTGGTTTTGGTAAGAAAAGTTACCCAATGTTAAAGTTTATATAACCGACCTGTAATGTATCAATGGGGATGGAATTTTACCAGATTAATTTGTATTTTGTCAAATATAAGTGTATGCCATTTTATTGGTCCAGGGATATGATTGACTGATGACTGGCACATTGTGTGCTCAAAACAGAAATCGAAAGGTAATTGTTACGTGCGAATCGAGCCATAGTGAATTGACGCGGCCTTGTGTGAATATGTTATAAAAGCATTTTACTCTGTTAACCGTTCATTATTATATGATGTTTTACGTAAAAACAATATCTCAGGGTGTTTGTATAGAACTATTAAGTCAATATATGCCTCTATTAAAGATGTTGTTAAGACCAAAACAGAACTCTCGAATGTTTTTGATTGTCCAATAGGAATACGTCAAGGTTGTAGTTTAAGTCCAATATTGTTTGCCTTGTTTATAAATGAACTGCATAGCTTGTTTTCAAACAACAATGTAAGAGGTTTACAACTAATTCCTGATATAACTGAAATATTTCTAATTATTTTTGCAGATGATATTGCATGTGTAACTGACACCGTTGTAGGCCTACAAAGGCAGTTAAATATTTTACAGGTTTTTTTGCAATGAATGCAAGCTTGTTGTTAATATAGACAAACAAAAGTTATGATATTTAATTATGGGGGGGGGGCAATTATCAAGACATGAAAATTGGTATTATGCAAATAGTAAACTTAATGTTGTAAAGGATTTTGATTTTGTAAGTGTTCATTTTTCAAGTACATTATCTCTGTATAAAATGGCTGAACATATGTCAATTAAGGTAAAACGAGAACTTTTGCATGTTTTAAGTTCGTTTCAGAATTATAGTTGGTTTAAACAATATTTATTTCATAAAGTACATTTTGAGGAATACACAAGGTTAGAGCATAATCAATAATAAAAGGTTTTCTAACATAGACGTACAGGCAAAGTGAGCAAGTGATATATGCACATAACAAAATATTCACGACAGAATTGAGAAGGAAGCTTATAAGCTTATACTGTGCCTCGTTTCTGTCACACTTTAAAGCTGCTTGTTATGGTGTAAGTGTTGTTGTGATGTTTATGTTTTCGGTACCGTTATAATTTGATAGATAAGATGAAAGGTGAATGACAAATGAAGGAATTAGCAAAATGCGTTGGTAGTTGGATAGAAGAAAGAGAGAGAGAGAAGCGTCAAGAAGCGGGAAGGCGGGACAGGGCATGTACAGGTCAGTTCAGTTGTAGAATCTGGTTTGTTCTTATTATCCTAAGTAGATCAAAAGCGTTTAGTTTGGCGAATGAAGTGTTGAACGTGATTGCATATTGTTGAGTTGGTCAAGTCTGTGGCATTTTTTGAACCGAACAGTAGTACTTGAAGTGACATGGGCACAATAGTAAACAGATGTTCGAGTAGATGATGCCTTTGTGCTCGATAAAGGGGACATGTGAGAAAGAAATGGTAGGTGTCCTCGATTTCACCACATTGACAATTTTTTAATATTATTGATAATGATTTTAGAGAACAAATGTCCATTAAGATTACTACAATGCATCCGCAGCCTTGCATGTATGACGCTCCATTTGCGATCGCCTTCATAATAGAAATTTGGAACAGTTTTTTTTATTCTTGTTAAGATTGTATTTAAAGGAGGGCAGGGATGTCGAAGAACGAACAGTTTCCGGATGTGCATTCCATAAGGATATTGTGGTTGGAAGAAACGAATTGAATAACACCTGAGTTTTACAAGGAATATTACGAAGGTTCACAGAATTCCGAAGATTGTACGAGCTTGTATCACCAACTCGCGATGGAATAAGTGTAGTGAGATAGGCTTGAGTAAGAGAATGAAACATCTTGTAAAAAAGAGTGAGTATGTGTTTACATCTTCTCTCCTTCAGAGATTCAAGTCCTGTTTCTTTATAAAGATTTGAAATGGAGACAAGTCGCGTTGCTCCGGAAATTATTCGCGCTGCCTCATGCTGAACCTTTTCTAGGTCCTCTGCTTCAGCTTGCGTTAGATTATCCCAAACTACATCTGCGTATTCCAACAGTGGGCGAATAAATGTTTTATATAGGACTTCTAGCGATTTGCGATTAAGGACGAATTTAAATGATCGCATGATGTAAATACGTTGCCATGCCTTGGTTTTGACGGAGTTGATATGCTCATGCCATGAACAGTTATTGGCGAGTGTCACGCCGAGATGTTTATGAGTAGTAACTTCCGCTTTTTGAACATTATCCATATAAATAGGTGGATGTGCCTGTCTGTTTGTTTTTTCGAGACAAATGATTCGGTTTTCGCCGGGTTGAATGATACAAGCCACCTGTCTGCCAATAAATGGATTATGTTCATGTCATCATTTAGTTGCTGAGCTGCAGACAAAGGATCATCGACAATAATATACAAGGTAGTATCATCTGCGAAAAAGACGTATGGGTGATTTTATTTACCGTACGATATCATTTATAAAGACAAGAAAGAGTAGGGGTCCAAGAATTATAGTTATGTACCATATAAAACATTTTTTCAAAGTATTTGATGCAAAAATCATGCCAATTATGTTATATGGCTCAGAAATGTGGGGACTTAAAAATATGGTTTGCATTGATAATGTACATATGTTGGGATGCAAAAGGTTCTTGCATGTTCAACAAAACGCTTGTAATGATGTGGTTTTAGGTGACTTGGGACGTTTTCCTATGTATATATATATTTTCATCTAAACGTTGTATTAAATACTGGACTCGCCTTCTTAATATGCCGAAAACTAGATACCCTAAATTATGTTATAATATGCTTTTATATTATGATAGCATCGGCTTTTGTAATTGGGTGACTACTGTAAGAGAAAATCTAAATAGTAACGGCTTTGGCTACATTTGGGAAAGCCAACATGTCAATGATGTTACGTTGTTTTTATTCCAGTTTACTAATAGGTTAAAAGATCAGTATTTGCAAATATGGAGAGCCAGATGAATAGCGAATAGAAAGTTATCATTATTCTCAATATAAAACAAATTTAACACTTGAAACATATGTTTATGCTTTATATGTAGCTAAATTTCGTAAATGTTTTGCATCATTCAGATGTTCTGTACATTATCTTTCTATAGAAACCATTAGACATTTTGGGATACAGAGAGAAGATCGCACTTGCCCATACTGCGAATGTTATATTGAATATTTATTCCATTTTTTGTTGTTATGTCCTTTAAATAATGTTTTAAGGAATGTTTATATTGCAAAATACTATCGAGAAAACCCTACTATTGATGAATTTTATGATTTAATGTCTAGAACAAATGCTTTGAATATACGTAGATTAGCAATGTTTATTTATTATGCATTTGAAGAAAGAAAATATTTTATGGACATTTGAGTTTGATAGCATAACATGTCATTATCACTATCTATCATGAGTGTTTGATATATGTATGCTGTTGTGTTTGTGTATGGGCCGGAGGCCTTTTGAACAATAAACTTTGTTATAAAGCAATATATCGTTTGGTGTTTGTACAAAAGAAAAAGAAACATTCCTTTCCGTTTAAGAAAACGATATTGAGATTTTTAGAATTAGCAAGAAGTATTTTTGCATTGTACAAACGTTTACTGAAATGATCACGTTATTTTTTTTATGTATTTTGAACAAATGATTGCACATGTTGGTACTGACTTTGCTTAATTAATTGTATATTATATAGAACATAATAAAAAAGAAGCATTCATGCTAATCTATGTTTGAAAACTGTAACATAAATATTTTAATTGCGAGCTGAAGAGTTGCTATGCGATTTGCTAGCTCTTTACACTTTTATTTTAAATTCTGGTTCATGATTTTAGCTTAAACAATCTCGAGACAACCAGAAAAAAATGAGTTAAATTTCCTTTACGAATGTTACATATTTTCTGGAATAAGAAAAAGACAACTGCCTAGATAGTTTTGTAGACGTCCAAGCATAAAGAAAACCATTGAGCTGTTTATGCCACAGCTTGTTAATAAGGTTAAATAACTCTCTGTTTTTGTAGATAGAGTTTTTGATATAAGAAACTGTTTACTGTGTACCTTAAGCATGTTAATAGATGGTACATGTTAGTGTGTTGAGTGTATTTAAGAAGCAAGACATTGGCATGTTAACTTTTTTAACATGTATTTTCTTAAGACTCAAATATATATGTTTCCATTACAATATGCCATAGTGTGTGTAATTTACAATGTTTTCTTTCAATTGATGTATTGATTTTGGGATTTCGAGGACGACACATCAAGGGAACTGAAGACATAACAAATATAAGGTAAACATTATTCAAAGAACACCATACCATAACTTTTTCCGAAATCTTAAGGAAATGAACTTTATTAATAAATGTTAATACGACAACACGTTTTGTGTAAGCAGTAATTCACCGTAAATCTTGTGGAAGAGAGTTTCCCAACTTGAATTGCTTTACACTTCAACAAAATAAAATTGATTTTCCTAGAATGAAAATAAAGTCATTTAATTTGTTTGCGAAATTTGCATCCATAACAATAAATATTCATTTATGTAAGACAAATTACTTTTCGGTATAGAATTCCTGCAGAAGTTTTTTGACGTCTGCGATTTACTTTCTCCTGAAAGCCTTGTAATGCGGTTTATTCGCAGTTGAATAATTGTTATCTCATGAATAAGAATAAAATATGTACGTTTTTCGCTAACAGAAATGATATTTATGATCTGCAACGTTGAATTATTAGTGTAGCTGCACGTACAACTACAATTGCAAAAAAATGTTGCCCAACCAACGTACTAACGGGAGAAGAGATGAAGGTTTTATCCAGCCTTAGACATCCATTTAAGTATAATCGTTTGTTTTTCTAGTTCTTTGTAGTGTTGGGTAGTACCCTTTTCCTCTAAACATGATATTTTTTTACATGGAAGGCTTTATGACAAACGTTCACTTTCATACGGAAGAAAAGTTACTTATTTTTATCTATATAGTCTGACTGTATTATTCGTATGAGGACCTCTACTGAAGCAAAATGTCATTTAAGTATGTTTTTCTTTTGGACACAGAGGAACCCGTTATTAAAGTTGATAAATTTTCACCATACTATCAATAAAATACAAGCATATTTATAACCGTATCGAACATGGCAATTGGTAAAAACACGCCTTTACTGCCTCGTTATAAACTGAAAGTTTAAGAAAAGGAATGAATTACACAAGAACCCATCAGTATAATTTATCTCTTAAAAGCAATTACAAAATAATGAACAAGAAAAAACGCATGGCGCGATAAAAATAGAAGAAAAATCATGTATGTAGATCACCAAAATATGTTATTTACTTATATAGTAATATGTTAAGTATACATATGTTCCAAAAACAATAGTGTTGATAATACTGTAACAATAATATTTGTTTTTGAGCACACTTTACTGTTATGAGTAAATTGAACTGGGATTTAAAAATAATATACAATATGAGGGAATGATCTGGAGTTTATTCCTCTTAAAGACATTTGCAAAACAAACCATTAAGCTTAACGTTTGATTGTTTAATCTCCCTTTGTCGCAGCTTGCTAAGGGAGTTTTTGCGTAGGCGATTGATAAACAGTTAGGAAATATTAATAGTACCGTGGAACCTTCATCTATTCGGGGTAAAGAAAGTATTTACATTCAATATTATTTTTTTAAATAACAATACTCGTTTTAATTTAAGACTTCGTTAGTTCATCTTGCAACGTGGAAAATATCAAAAGCACTCTTCTACAATTGATGATTTGGTCCCTAAGTAAAAGCTACATAACAAATATAGTCAATGCCTTCATTGGCGCAAACTGATAAGAGCATTTATATATATTTAAACGCTTTGGGGAGTGCTGTACGTTTCTACATGAACCCCACTTATATAAGAATTCACTAGTCAACGTTTTGTGGTCCGATATCCGAATCATATAAGAAAATGCAGAATTGAGTAAGTACTGTATTATACTAACCATTGTGAAGGTGCTGATCATTGCAATAACCAACTGGTTACATTGACAAATCTATTGAGGAATGTCAAATGACAAGATGCATGGTATGGCTGAGAGACAATATTTAATCGATCAAAAACGAAATGTAAGACTAAAAGTAATGATTTCGATGGGTGAAAGCAGTTCACGAATAAAAATGTCAGTTAGACAATAAATCGATAAATCCATCTAATTAAGGTTATTAGGTTTCAAGATTTCCCATGATTGAATACTAAGATAAGGCTTCATAGGTACTCGCTCATATTTTTGTAACGCTCCTGATGATTTTCTACAATTTATTTCGGCAAACACAAAACGTGCATTTTACAAAAACAGGAGCGAGTACCTATCTGCGATTTTTCACTTAGCATAATCAATGCTATGCTCCGCCCACTTATTTTCCTCATTCACAAAAATGTATTCAGTGGACAAGTTTGGATATTCGTTGGTATTTCCAATACATTTCTTTTTAATAAAGCATCGGGTGGACCTCGGGAAATTAACAGACATTATATGATATTTTATCATATTTATATATCACTTATTTTAAGTGGCACTTAGGTTTTAGGGTCAAGGTCATATCTTATTATTTTAAAGATCGCTTACGATTAATTGTTTTGTAATATTTGTGTGTCGACTAACAGCACAGTACATCTACAATGCAATGAGTGTATAAATACATCTTGATGAAGCTCCATCCCCAGTTTGGTTAGCTACTTTAAAATTATATACAAATGTAATAATTCATGACAAATTTAACTGCATCTAGGCTTTATAAGAGACAAAGCCGATCACCGGATTCCCACAAAAATAGTCTCTGGTTTTTGGTCCGGAGGTCGTAAAAATTCCTTGTCGGTGATCTTAGCGATCAGGTCTTGGTCATCTTAAAATTAAATGGTTTCGTTGCGAGTGAACGGATTTTTAACGATGATCAGTTGTTTTCGATCGTCATTCAAAGCAACAATAGGCAAGTTGTCTACAATTATGCACAGTCTAATGGAAAAGGCTGCATTAACGCACCGTATTGATGAGTGGAAAAGATGTAAATTAAATAATAAGTGTATGTGAACTCTTATTTCTTGTAACAACATGATGTAGCAAAGCGCTTATACAGGTATTTTAATAGACGGTGACAAATTGTGACCCAATCGCAAAAGGCGCACGCTTGGAAACGACTTTGCAACTGCCTAGCTCCTAATCGTCAATCAAGCGCCGATCGGTAGCCGCCTTATTACCGACCAATCACAGACAACGTTGCAAGTGAAGGTCTAGACGAAACATATCACCAGCCGAACGAAACTAATAAGCGAATAAAATAAAAGCGCTTGGAGACCTCATGCGGAGCAATAAGATTTCTGAAGAAACAAATCGGTTGCCGATAGGTTGTTGTGCATGCTCAAAGGACCAATTGCGTTCTTCGAGACATCAATTGCGTCCCACGGAAACCTTGTAGCTACTTCAGCGATACAGCTCAGAGCTCAATAAACCTCTTTGCAATTGTAAATTTGTTTCATCTCGAAGAGGTGTCCTGGAGTTTGCATTGATTGTGTGTTGCCGTGTCCCATAAAAAGTCGATCTCTTGGCTGCCAATGTTTTAGGCTAATGTCGACATCGCTTATAAATCATTTTTGCCACAAGTCGACTTAACTGCAAATGAAAAAAAATACAATTCAGAAATATAATTGATTTGGATATATAACATAACTCACACTTTTATTACTGCGGTCAATTATTACCGGTTATGTCTGCATAGTAAAATCACTCCAGTACAAAAGCTTCGGCAGCCGAGAAATGTGTTTCCTTTTATTTTATTTTTGATATATCCAAGAGCTCTTGTTTAAGTTCATGGACAGGCTGTCAAATCATAACAATGTCATAAAATTGTTTTGTTTTATATTTGATTACAAAGACACTTTCAGCAGCTTTTGCACAATATATCTTATCAAATAGCATAATGATTGAAAAAGGATTTGTCATGCGTAATTTGTAATATTGAACTGAAGAAGGACTGGTCACACTATGTTATCAGAGGTCGCAAACATATTAAGTGGTAAATTGTATATACATTTATTATTATCTTAGCTTATATGAATTAAATTTTGCAGTATGAAAACCCGTTTTGGCTATTGGTCTTTAGCAAAGGAATGGATCGTCAAAGACGACTCACGATATAAAGTTAATGCCAAACAAAGTTGTGGTAAATAAGTTAAGGCGTGTTTGGAATGCCATGTACTTAATAAGATCAAGTAATAAAGAATACTCCTTTGATCTGTATATTATATATTTAAAAACTCTATAGTTTCATGTGATTCAGGTAAAAATGTTGGTTTGAACAATTGATCTTAATAAACTAACTAATAAAGTCGTGTAGAGTTAACATGAAATCGACTCCTTTGTAAGACAAAACTTAGAAATCCGCCCTTCTACATGCAGCCACACCATCCTTGTCGTATTTAATAAACCAACAGACTATATCCGCTTTCCTGTGATAATGACTAAGTTTTCGTTTTAACTACATAGATTCTCGAGGTAGGGATGTAAAATGTCGTTGTTACAAATACGTGTGCCGCTAAGACTGCTTGCCAAACTATGTTAAGCGATAAACCGTATTGTTTAAATGTATAACAATCTCAGCAACTTAAGAGTGAGGTTGTGCACACAAACTGGTTTATTCCTCCAGTTTAAAATTTACATTTTACTGACCGTTCAAAGGCGATACCTATTAATCCTTGATAAACATACATAGTTTTTTTATATAAAGTATTGATGCAATGTGCTGTTTGTGGAGTTTTGTACTGTTTTCCATGTTTTTTGTTTGTGAATTAATGTTCTATGTCTTTGGCGTTGACCCAGTGCCATTAAACCGGGTTTATGTTTAGCATTTTTGCTACTGAGCTTGTTTCTGTAGTTTTTTGCATAAATATTAGTAAGTAGTTTAAAAGTGATTCATATAATGATAAGCAGGGAAAACACTTCATGTAATGGTATTGGTAGTTACTTGTACATGTATGGAATCCATTTCATATATGGTGAACAGTTGCTTGAAAAAGTAGGCTCAATGATCCTGTCATACGTCGTTTCCCACGGTATTTTGTTGATTGAATCGTCGTACACTTTTACCGGGCATTCTCATACTCCTAAATCATTTGTCGCATATGTGCATAAGTGTACATATCGATTTTACCCTTTCAAAGTGTACAAAAGAGTCATCCTTTCATGTTGTAGCTCTCATGCTGTAGTATCAACGTTTGGAGATATATCGCTTGCCCTTTAGCTAAACACGTATGTACAAATTGCGAGTCGTGTTAAGTCATTTGCGGCAACGTTTTTTGGTCTTAGCCTTTCTAATACAGAAACGAATGTTTCCTTGCGATTGTTTTGATGCCGTTTAACACTTCTCCAGTACGTCATGAATACTACTTATATAAGTGTTCATGAGATAACTTGATTTATATAATTATCGGCATAGTGTTGCATCGGAGTATTTTTATTAAAATCATCATGCATATATACAATATACAATATATTTAACTCATTATATTTGTTTACAAGCAACGATATCAAGTCAGTCATACTTAGATACACGCACAAAGATGACGTGATGCACAAAAAGTAGCCCCTTCAAACAATGTACCAGTTGAATATACGTGCTTTGTTATAACCTTATTCATAGAAAGATATTTGTCACTAAATCTATAAAATTTAAAACACAGTAACCATGTCATTACCTTAAACAAGTAGTATTTTTTTGCTGAAAGTGAGGTAAATGTGATTTGAAACAAATTAAAAAATAGGCCTACCGAAAAGACAATGAAAAGAAGACAACCAACATCACCAGAAGATGTTGTCTTCTAAATAACTACTTAGTATTAAAGTAACGATTAATTATGTCACTTTAAAGTTTAAGTTTCACGTTTCAACGACTAAGTTAATCTTTTTAATTATAAAATGTCTCTTTCGAATCAAATTCCTACGTCTATTTAAAGAAATCGAATTAACAAAGAGCTTTAGAAACATTGTTGGTCACTTTATCTGCTCTACTTTCAGTTTTGTCCTAAAACATGTGGGGAAATAACCTTCTTCTGTCCCTCTGAAATAGAAGAAGAATGAAGAGATGAAGGTTTAATTCAATCGTAATGTTCCATTTAAGTCTAAACGTTTGTTTCTCTAGTCCACCGCCGTGTTGGCGATTACCTTTTGCCTCTGAACATGGTTTGGTTTCGAATAATTTACTACTCGGCTTGTCTCCACATTGTCTCTTTCATTGTAATGTTATACTAGGTCAGTTATCCCACTCATATCATCTTTACTGGAGCTATTATTCTACAGGCACACACTGATTTTCCCCTTCGATAAACTTTGTTGCATAAAATCATCTCATCAGAGAAAACATGAAAGATAGAAATCGTTTTACTTTCTGTGATGGAATTCATTTCTTAAAAGTGTAATTATAAAACTATAAATCTTTCCAGATCATTCTGATTTAGGAGAAAAGGGATAATGGCCCAGGCGAAATTTAATGTAACGATTTAATATGTCGTTTTCAGGTTAAATTTTCACGTTTCAACGACTAGTTAATCCTTTTTACAATAAAGTGTCTCTTTTGAATGACGTACTATCCAATCAAGTGTTATATCTTTTTACGGAGATCAATATAACAGAGAGCTTTAGAAACCATGCTTGTCAATGTTTTTGCTCAACTCAGATTTTGTCCTAATACATGGGAGGGACTAAAAACCTGCTAAAACAACCATTCTCTTACTCTGCAATTATTAACACAGAGGATTACTGGAATTTTAACCACTAAATTACACGATGAAACTATCGTTTAAAATAATTTGAAAAATGAGTTCATTAGTTTATGTTTTTTCTTACGTTATCCTTCATTTCATTGAACTCGTGTTTCACAGAATGTTTGGACAAATGCGGGGTTATGCCCATACACAACACTTTAAGCCTCCAGTAAACTCAAGTTCCACTGAACTCGTGTTTCACTGACCGTTCGAATACGATTTTACGCATTTTACGAATACGTTAACAAACTATTTTGTAATTATGCGTTTTTAATATCTGAGGTTGATGACATTAATTACGATAATGACTACGATTACAAAGATGATGTTGCTAATGATGATGCTATTGATTGCATTCTCAAGAAACCATTTCATATGAAAAATGTTTTCCGATAAATATACATGTCAGGCCTATACGCAATTATTTCAACTGGATTGTGCTGACTGCTGAAAGCTGATATACATTCTGTACATATACAAGCACTGTGTCCTCTATGAAAGAAGACGAGGAAGTACGCCTTAAGGGAATCGAAACCAAACGTCTTTGTTGAGTCGCAGACACATTCACTAACTTTGGTGTAATATATGGTTATTGAATAACGATATTTGACATCGAGAGGTACTCGTTAAAGTAAACTTAGAATCCCTCTGGATCAGAAATGTCTGCAATTGCGATATTTACTTGGGAAATATGCCTGCACTTAGTCAACTGAAGGTCCAAATGTTATTTTACGTGTATGTCTTACAAAAGCCTTAAGGCACGTACTTAATCTCCCTCCTGTATATTAAACTTTGAAAATCATTCATATATACATACAAGTAAATATGGCCGTAAATAGATGTGACGGTATTTCAATAACATGCATACATGCGACTGTCATTTTGATAACTAAATCAATTGTAATGTTGTTCAACTTGTTGCAATCAAAAGTTTAACAATAACTTACTGTAATGATTCTCTTCTAGAGAATATGAATAACAAAATGTTGTTCGCCATTTATACAACTTTTTATCTTTTTTAACAACTCGAATACGTAATGATAAACATGCATTGAGGAGGAACAACAAGTCCTGCTCCTGCTGTATTGTCATAAAAATGACTGAAACGAAAACAACGTGAATTGAAAGATGCCTAACCATCTCACTCCAAATTATATGTCAGAAGTCTATACCATCTAAAATAGGCGACACAACATAATACAATCTTAGTAAATGATCGAGCTTACTATTTCTGCATTGAAAGCCCTTGCTGAAGAATTTCGTTTTTTTGCATGTTTGCCGTTCATACCAAACAATAATATCAAATCAGTTCCCGATTTCTACGACGATGGAGGCCGCCAACATACCGTTAATCATACAAGGCTGCACTTGCACTGCAGTAACCTTAACGAAAATATATTCTCAAAAATATATTGTCAACAGCCCTCAATGCCAATGCGGGAATATTGAGGACACCTACCATTACCTATTCACTTCCCCACTCTAACACATTCAGACAATACACTATTTTGTCAAGCCCGACATTTCATTCGTCAAACGTAACGTTTCTAAACAGAATTCATCTAACTTCATTACTCAAATCGGCCATTTCGATCTTGTCTCTGTCAATTTTATTTCGCTATCGCTTTTCTACTCATCTGTAATGGCTAATCTATACATATCACATACTAATTACCAATATATATTCAAAGAAATTACTATATTCATTCATACCACCGAACAATTAGCCATAAAAAAGAGTTTTCCTCTCTATTCAGTCAGAAATATTTTTATCTGTGCATTCTCATTATCTAGTTTAAGTGTAATATAATTATGATTTCTAATTAACGTGTATTTTGCCAAGGAATATGTTCATATGCTATATTGAAAATCAACGAAAAGAGAATATATTCGTTCTTAATGCGTTAAGAGAGTTTGCGTCTCGAATTTATGTGGCAATCGCCGTCTGGCCTTAAATGCCCTACGGACAATAGACCGTCTGACCTTAATGGAAATCGAAGGGTGATTTTCTCAAAAAAGCGTGAAGCCAAAAGGGATTGCAACATTTTAACAACAATTTTTTTAGGTCTCGCAATAGTCATCAACATTATTTACGAATGACTATTTTTTTTTTAAATAGAATCAACCACATAAATATATTTTGATATTCTTGATCGATTTCACGATACAAGGACGTAAATGCAATGGAGACACGAGAACGTAAAAGCAACGATACAAGTTAACATATACACCAAAATACACGTGTACATTTACGCCACAACATAAGAACACGTATATGCCAGGATACATAAGCACCTATACTCCACGATACACTAGCTCGTTTACACCATGATACAGTAGCCTGTGTACGACACGATACACGAGCATGTATTCACCACGATACGTGTGCACGTTTACCCCATGATACACGAGAACGTATACGCCACGATATACGATCATATTAACGGCACGAAACACTAGCACGTGTACGCAACTTTTCACGATCACGTTCACGTCACGATAAGGTAGCACGTATACGCCACGATAAGGTAGCACGTATACGCCATGATACGGTTGCATGTATACGCAATGATACAGAAACATGTTTACGCCACGACACACGAGCTCGTTTACGCCACGATACACGAGCACTTACACTTAGAAAGCGTGTTTTGCAACATATCTTAGAACGGGGGAACAGAGGGCGATTGTATTCTACCTTAACCAAATATTTCAGAATCTTCATCGGGCGAATTCAAAGATTATTCAAAGAAATATATTACATGACAGGAAGTATTCTAAATATGATACAAGCAAACTCATTTTTTTATGTCCATTAATACACCTGGTAGCCGACATTTTCAATCTCATTAGAGAAAGTTTCAATAGAAGACGTGGAATGAATATAATGCAAATCATAGATGGAGTTGAGCTCCGTCGAAAAAAATATAAATGGAACTTAAGACGGAGATATATATTACCCCATGCGTCATGAAACTGCAATTAACTTAATATTGAACTTGGCAAATGGATCAATTAGATCAATTAGATCAATTAGATTATTCAAAATCAGTATATTGAACATATCTTTTTTTTAAAGTGTAAAGATAATTGTATTTTATGTTTATGCTTTTCTTAGCGATATGGTAAGGGTAAAAAATGTGTTCATATAGTAAGACACATATTTCACAATGCGATTATATTGCTTGGATACTTATAGAAAGAGCATTGATAGGTTGATTTAATTAAATTTATATTTTATTTCGAATATTTAAGTATGCAGTCTTTTAAATTATACGAAATGTAAAAAAACACACCGATTATTCCAACATTTAAGAAACACTTATTTTCTTATTACCTTTTTTGTTGATGTTATTTATCTCTTTTCCACAGAAGTCAATTATTCATAAGCATACTATTTACTGATAAAAGACTGGCTTCCTTTGTGAACGTCAGATCATTATTAGTTCACCTTTCCGCCTAATCGACATGATTTCTAAATCATATTAGGTCCTCTGGACGCTAGATGCCAATTCAAGACATTAATGCCATTTAATTAGGCGGACTCCTCTAGTATCAAAGCTTCATTAACTGTAATAATGGCAGAAGCCATTGGATATAACAAACGAAAGTATAGGCAATCGGGCTGTTCTCAGCAGGAAATGACCATTGTGATTCAATGCCATCTCTGCCTAGCATTATACTAGACGTGTTAGGAAAGACAAGCTATGCAGAATTCTGAAGATTATTCCAAGACGCAATTAAGAGAATAGCCGTGAACTTATGACTCTGTTTTCTGATAATGCCTCATCCTTTCAAAAGCGATGTAATACATCAAACAAACACACTTTTATTTATTTTAAAGCTTAAAAAAGGGGTGCACATATATACTCATTTTTAAGCAATAATAGGTCATGTACATTTTTTATCTATGCTTTAAGTCGTCTCTGAAATTTCAAAGATGTGTAAGACATTTTTGCTTTTTACCAAACGTCAGTATTTATATGAAGGACTTAGTACTGGACTCATTAGTCAATTAGTCTAACCAAGCATTGTAGTCACGGATATTTAGCTTGTGTTTTCATCTTCTGAGGATTACGTAAGATTTTAACCGAGTAAAATAAAATTGTAGAGCAAAACGCAATTAAAAAAAATAAAAGCACGCAAGAAAGAACAGTTCAAATTGAATCTGTTTTATTTACCACATTGATAATAACGCATGTTGTCTTAATCCATTCAGAACCCGACTGAAAATATATGTTAGTGTTCATTTCGGCAATCTTCAGGAAATTAGGCGAATGGCAAAAATGAACTCTCTAGCTCGATTTTTGTTAGCACTAATTAGACCCAGTAGCTCCGCCCTTTATGTAGTCACGTGATATTTTGCCACGAATGTTTTACATCCCAGGTATTTGTTTAATTTAAAGAGTGTCGGGAGACTGTGAACTGTAGCGGCCTTTTGTAAATATGTTGTGAAAGTAAACATAATGGATAGGTGTTTGTACAAAAACGAAAAAGCACCGAAAGATGAACGTCTTGTAATTTTGGTATAAAATCAATAAATTACTGATATTGAGATTATTAGAGTTATTTAGGTATGTTTGCATAGTGCAGACTTTTACTGAAATGACCACATTATTTGTATTTAATATGATCAACAAAAGATTGCAAAATTTGGTACCGAATTCGCTTCATTGGTTGTCTCTGTTATAAATAGCATATTTAAGAAAGAAACATTTTTGCTTAATTTCTATTTGGATATTATAATATCTTAATTGTGAGCTAATAGTTGTCAATGCCATTTTATAGCTGTTTATTAATTTCTCAAATTCTGCTTCATGAAAATACATCTTGAGTTGTTAATCTAATTTACTTCGCGCATGCGCAGAGGGTAGAGCGATCTATGAAAAAAGACGACTGTATCACATCACCTAGACCGACGAATTAAGCTCTATGAATTTTTTTTCTAATCTCTGACAGATCTACTCTTCATGATATTGCGCTACAGTAAATGGAATACATCTTCGATTGTCAGTTGCCAATAAGTAAGTGGAAAATCTTAGTAAGCAAACATTAATAGATTAGGACAAAGACAAACTGACACTTCAAAAGAGAAACACAACGTTAAAAACAGCTCCTTGATTATAGCACTGGCATGTCTCTTGAAGTTTATAGTTATAGTTAGTGACATCAACAACATGTTCGATCTAACTTAACTTTTTTCAAAGAAAACCAACAATTTATCAGATATGCTCAGATAATGGAATTATGTGACAATTGTTTATACGAAAAAAACCGTTTCGTGTTACCAGTATCGCACTGTAAATCTTGTGAGATAGAAGATTCCAACTTTAATTACTTAAAACTTCAACAAAAATAATGGATTTTCCTTATAAGAAAATAAAGCTATTAAATTTGTCTGTGCAGTCTGCATCCATAACAATAACCATTCATTTAAAAAAGAGAAATTACCTTTCGGTATAGAATTTCTGTTAGAGATCGTTGACGTCTTAGTTAGAAATCGTCTAACTGTACAAATTGTTTTAAGCCTTGTAATGCGTTTTATTTAAAATAAGATAATCGTTATCACATGAATAAGAAAAGAAAATGCGTTTTCGCTAACGGGGACGACCTTAAAGATCAGCTGCAACGTTAAACTTTGCACGTACAATCACAATTACAAAGACTGCTTCCCAACCCCGTAATAACGGTAGAAGTGATGAAGGATTTATCGTATTGTTCCATTTAAGTCTAAGCGTTTGTTTCTCTAGTCCATGGCCGTGTTGGCCTTTACCTCTTGCCCCTGAATATGGTTTGTTTTCGATATTTTGACTACTTTTCTTGACCCCACAGATTTTATTGTAGTGTGATTATGGGGCAGTTAACCAATTCATACCATTATTACCGGAGCAATCATACACAAGGCACATTTCATTGAACTGAAACACACATTGCTTTCCTGTTCAATAAACATGTTTTGCAAACAATCATCTCATCTTGTCAGAGAAAACATGAAAGATAGAACTCGTGTTACTCTCTGTGATGGAATTCATTTCTTAAAGGTGTGATTAAAAATACTATTAATCTTTCCAGATCATTCCTATTTAGGAAAACAAAAGTAAAGGGATAATGGCCCCTGGCGAAATATGAACACCATTGCCATAAGGTTTATGTTCAAGTCATTAATGGGTTATTAGTTTTTCATTATGAAGTGTTTTTGAAGACTGGAATGATGACGCTATTTCATATAAATCGTCTAATATATCAAAAATAACAGAACGCATTCCTGTATAATTATATATGAAGAGGCAAAATATCAGATAATAAGTATTCGTCAAAATAAAACAGGAATTTAATTAACTTTTAATTAACTAAAAAAATGTTGTTGTTTCTGAAGTCACAAAGCAGTCTCGTCAGTTGGAAGGCTATATGACCAACATTTGCTTTCACGAGCGAAATGTTTTGTTATTCATTTCGATAAAAAATTATTTAAATAATCTAATGAGGACATCTTAAGAAGTAAATGTCAATAAAAGATGTTTTTTCTAATAGACGAAGCGGAACCCATTATAAAAGTCGATAAATTGTCACCATATATGTCGTAGATAAAATGACAAGCACAGTTATTACCGAATCGAGCATGGCCATTGATATTACACGCCTTTATGTCCTTGTATTAAACTGAACATTTAAGGATATGAGTATATTCCTCAACTATGAAGACAAGTAACGTAACGTTTTTATCAAGCGTCATTATTAAAACAAACAAACAAGCAAATGGATACAAATATCAGAAGACTCGTATAATATCAATATACATCATCCTTTTAAAGTAATTACAGCATTGAGAAAAAGAGAAAAAAAATGGAAAATTACAAGTCGGCGCGATAAATATGGAAGTAAAAAAATGCATGTAGATTACCAAACATGTTATTTACTAAAACGATAACATTTTTAGTATTGAAAGGCACAGTGTTGATAATACTGGAACTATTATACTTATTTTTTGTGAACACACTTTACGTTTATGCGTAAATTGAATGGGAATAAAAATAATATACAATTTCAGGGAATAATTTAGATTTTTTTTCTTTTTAATGACATTTGCAAATCAAGTAATTAAGCTTAACGTTTGTTTGTCAAACCTCCTTATGTCGCAGCTCCCTAAGAGAAATAACTGCGTAGGAGATTGATAAACATCTAGAAAAGTATTTTAGTACAGTGTTTCCTTCATCAAGTCGGGATAAAGTCAGTATCTAAATCAATATTTTCAACAAAAAGAAGTTCAGGGACATTTTAATTGTATTCTTCTTTCTTAATTAACGTATCAATTATTGCAAAACACAATGTCCTTCACATTTGATCTATAACGTGGAAAACATCAAAAACTCTCTTCTATAATTCATAAATTTGTCCCTCCGTTTAAGCAACAGTTTTTACATTATCAAATATAGTCAACGCCCATTAATAAAAGTACTTTATATATGAAACGCTTTGACGGGTTGTTCGTTTCTACATGCAACCTGCTTATGTAAAAGATCGGTAATATCAACGTTTGGTGGATCGATATCCAAATTCTAAACGAATACTGAATTGAGTAAGCACTTTATTATACTAAATGTCGTGAATGTAATGATCGTTGCATTTGTCCACTGGTTACATTAACAAAGCCTATCGAGGCGCTAATAGCAACGCCCCTGCGGATGTCAAATGAGAATACACATGGTTTAGTTGCGAGACAATATTAAATCGATCAAAGAAGAGAAGCAAGATTAAAAGTTATTCTTTCCTGTTTGAGAGGTCCTCGTTTCCTGTATAGATGCGAGAGAGCAGTTCACGAATAACAATGTCAGTTAGACGATAAGTCGATGAATCCATCTGATTTAGGTAGTTAGGTTGCTAAATTTCCCAAGATTAACGTCTAAAATACTTTTTTCTGTAAAACTGTATTCAATTAAAAAATAATTTAAATAACGTTACGTCCGGACTGTATTGTCATATTGAATTGTTTTTCAAGGATCTTCTTCTACAGATTTTTACGTCAACGTTAAACTCGACATAAATATACTAAATATACTACAGTGCAAAATACCATGAATTTTAGCTGATGAAGATAATGGTGATGATGATGATGATAAAGATGATGATGAAGATGATGATGATGATGATGATGATGATGATGATGATGATGATGATGATGATGATGATGATGATGATGATGATGATGATGGTGATGATGATGATGATGATGATGATGATGATGATGATGATGATGATGATTTATGATGATGATGATGATGATGATGATGATGATGATGATGATGATGATGATGATGATGATGAAGATGATGATGATGATGATGATGGTGATGATGATGATATCTTTTTCCATTGTATTGCGTTCCGGGTTTAGTAACTAGAAGGACGAACAAACGTGAAAATGCTAATCAGCGCTTAACTTACAGTAATAAATGTTTAATAATCTGCATTCGTTTGTGCAATTGTTTGTGTGTCTGATCTTCAATCGAAGCAATTAATTCCATCATGACAGTCGTTTTGTATCGTAAAAATCGTTCGTAAGTTGTCGTTTGTTCTTTTTTCTGGATGTGACGTAATTTAATTTAAAAGTTGTTTCGTGTCCTAGCGATTTTGCCCTCGGGTTGATTTGCTCGTGTCAATGAGTGTTTAACGCTCCGCTAACGAGTCCAGAGGACTATTTATCGTGTCAATGAGTGTTTAACGCTCCGCTAACGAGTCCAGAGGACTATTTATCGTGTCAATGAGTGTTTAACGCTCCGCTAACGAGTCCAGAGGACTATTTATCGTGTCAATGAGTGTTTAACGCTCCGCTAACGAGTCCAGAGGACTATTTATCGTGTCAATGAGTGTTTAACGCTCCGCTAACGAGTCCAGAGGACTATTTATCGTGTCAATGAGTGTTTAACGCTCCGCTAACGAGTCCAGAGGACTATTTATCACACTTTTTGCACACATAAATAATTCAAACACCGATATAACTAAATTATAAACGCATACAATTCCCTTACGACTACGTAGTTGCATTTCAGCTACCCTAACAACCTATGATACAAGTAATACATTAGCAACTACGAGAACACATCCGGCTTCCAGCTGTCTTAATTTCAGACTCGTGATCCAATATTAACCGATCCAAGGCAGTAATGCCATTATTTCTTTGGATAAAGCAAGATTCATGCGTGTTTATGGTGTTTATACGTTCGTTTCTCTACTTCATTGGCATTTAGGCGGTTACATATTGTCTCTTAGCAGGTTTGGAAGTTCGACTACTGATTGTGTCCCTGTCGATTTCATCGTATAATTGTTTAAAGGCACAACGTTTCAGACAAAGACATTGATTGAGGATCACACAATGTCTCAGGAAACATTGTTGGGGCTACCGTTTTGACCGTAACGTTCAGTGAAAGCTGTAGAAAATAAATAATAGATTATACCAGAATATAATGATACACTCTCCTACGTTTTGGGCGTCCCTTATATACTTGAAATCACTGCCTTCAAAAGCAATTGCCAAGCACAATTATTTTAATTACACACTTTGCATAAAGATTAATGTACATTAAGGATATATCATTACTTAGTACCTTACGAATACTTGTGTTCAGGTAAATGATTAACTTGGATGTTACTCATCTTTATTTCTCTAGTTCTTCTTAATTTTAAAAAGGGGCTGTACTCCGTATGATGAAATAGCGGGGAAAAAAGAAAATTGTCGAAAACTGACATAAACTTGGTATCGATGAGTACAATGCATTGAAACTTACTTACTGAAGTACCGCAGTTTACAATTAATTTATTTTTCGCCGTTTTTTCGTATTTTTCCATTAAAAAATTACTAGGTATGTCTGCCTAGTAGAATTCATGCCTTTTGCGTAATTGGCTAGGCGATGTTATCACGTGATATTACCAAGTTAGGTATATGGTTTAAATATTCCAATCGTTGAGGGTAAACCTACGTAGCACAGTGGATACAACACTGGACTGCAATTTTAGCGACACCTGTTCGAACCCGGTTTCCGACTCATTTTTTTCTTAAATTTTGGTATTTTTTTACAATAATGATATCGAAGTGTAAAACATTTTATTAAATAATTGTTCTGAGATTCGTTACAGAAAAAAAAACGTCTTTGGTGCCAATCAGGTGTATAGTCCCTTTAAAGAGCGACTACTATATGTTTATGGTTAATTTTTATTATTTGTGTCGACTAACTGCACAATATATGGATTTATCATGCAATGAATGTAAAGATACATCTTGAAACCCCATTCTCTAGTTTTGTAAGTAAATTTGATATTATTATTAAATATAGTAGCTAATGGCAGGTTGAGCTTAATATCTAAGCTTTGTATTAGCCGCAACCGATAGACGGATTTCCAAAATCAAAAGACGCCAATTATTATAGTTATCTAGTACTGCAGCAAAGAAAAGCAGTAGCTAAATATAATCTTTCAGGTAAATTAAATGACGGTATTTCATTGCACGTGAAAAGGGATTACACTATGAATCCCGTAATATTCGATCATAATTGAAAGCACCAATTGGAAAGTTGTATATCAATATCAATATGTTTACAGCAAAGCTGATGTACTTGCATTGCTTGCAAAGTTTAATCGTTTGTTTTGCCTTTTCGCAGCGTAATGATAAGTGGAAACGATGTAAAAAACAACAAGTTTATGTGAAATCTGGTTTCTTGTTGCAACATAATGCAGTAATGTGCATATACAGGTCCACTGATAGTTTTTGACAGACTGTGAACCTTGATTTATTAGGTGCAGAGTTTAATAATAATAATCATAATAATGATAATGATGATGCTATTGATTGCTTTGTAAAGAAACCATTTATTATGATAAATGTTTTCCAATAGTTATACATGTCAGGTTTATACGCAATTATTTCAACTGGATTGTGTTGACGGCTCAAAGTTGATAAACATTATTCTTGACTGATACAAGGAATGTGTCCTCTTTGAAAGTTGACAAGAAAGTGCGCCTTATGGGAATTTAAACTGAATGTATTTGTTAAGAGGCACACAACTTTCTTTATCCTTTCTTTATGCTTTATAAATGTGATTTTTCTTAATGCGTGTATAGGTTTCTGGACCATACTAGAAAGTTTTATAGTTCGTGATTTTTATCTTCTGTATGTAACGGTTTGAAATTCAGTCGAATATGCATACAAGTTAAAAAAGACATATATAGATGTAAAGAACAAATTATATAACACATTAATTGTACTAGGAAATACTGAAAATCATTAATAAATAAATAAAAGCTGCTCGCTATTAGCAATATTTTTTTATGTTTTTGAGCGGTCGCTCAATGATTAATATGCATTGAGGTGGGACGACATATCCTGCTGTATTTTCATAAAAATGACTTAAAATAAAACAACGTGAATTGAAGATGTATAACCCACTCACTTCGCCTTATATTTCAGAACTCAACAACAACTAAAGTTGGCGATACAACATCATACAGTCTTAGGAACTCATCAAACTTGCAGAAAATCTGATGAAAAACAAGTTTCCTGTCCGTTTAATTTCTTTTGTCTTCTTTTTCTGCAGGGTAATGCCTTTCTAAAGAAAATCGTTCTTTCGCATGTTTGCCGTCTTTCAAGTACACTCCAAACAAGAATATCAAATCAGTTCCTGATTTCTACGACGATGGAGACCGCACAGATAACGTTAATCATACAGGGCTGCGCATGCACTTCAGTAACCTAAACGAACACATATTATCCAAATTATATATATCCAATAACCATTATTGTCAATGTGGGGATATTGAGGACACCAACCATAATCTGTTTATTCGTGAAACGTAACTTTTTTCTAAATAGAACTAATCTTACTTAATAACCCAACTAGACCATTTCGATTTTTTTCTCTTTCATCTTTATTTCGCGATCATTGTTTCTATTCATCTTTGATTCAGCATCATTACTTATCGGTTTAACATATAAAATAACCAACATATATATTCCACGAGATTACTGTATTCATGCACGGAACCAATTAACAAAAAAGGAAGCTTACTAGTTTGACAGATAGGAGACTTTGAAGAAGGCGGAGTTTTCTCCGCTATTCTTGCAGAATTGTTTCTGCATAATCATTATCTTATTTAAGTGTAACATATGATTTTTAAATAATGTGTATTTTAGCAAAGAATATGTTAATATGAGATCTTGTAAAAATAATGATAAATAAATATTGTTTAAATCAATTTAAAGGGAATACATACGTTCTGAAGACGTAAATGCATGGCTGCTACTCGAATTGTGCAGCAATCTACCTCAGTGTGTGTATACCACGTGATAAATTAGGTCATAAATGCTAAGTCGGAAGGCAAAATTTCGGTTCGAATGATGGCTTTAAACACATATAACTTCACTAGTTCTTAACCATTTCAAATGAAATATAGCGCAGCACCAACTTTGATCTTATACCAGAGTTTGATTGAGAGTTTAGTTTCTTAAAAAAACTTCGACAAACCTTTCCACAAAACGGCCGGCTGACGGAGCACTGTCAAAACATTATTTTGGAAACAGGTTTGTCGAAATATTTGATGAAACTAATCACCAAATCAAACTCCGGTAAAAAAACGGAGGTGGGGCTCAGAAAACGAGAATGCCCTTTGTTTCTATATATATTTCTATTTAGCCCTACGGACCTGAAACCGTCTAAACTAAATGAATATCGACGGACGATTATCTTATAATGGCGAGAAGAAACCAGTCATTCACTTCTATTCTTTCTCAAAAAGGAATTGCAACATTGCTACAGCTAATTATTTCTTCAGGTCTAGCAATAGTGTCTTCAACATTAATTAACGAATAACTATTTTTTGCATCAGAATCAGCGATAGGAATATCTTTTTTTAAAAAAGATCGATTTCACGATACAAAAACACGTTTACGCAAAGGGATCGTCGGCAACCACAGTACTTTTTTCCGTTACACTTCATACATACCGTGGGACAAATGACGGACAAAATCTCGTTTTAATAAATATGCATGAGCCATGAGGGACAACTCTTCAATTTGCATGCTATACTCAAATATATTTCAATAACGAACAGTGTCAGTAGCCTCCATGGCAGTGTGGTAACGACTTCTGCCAAATAGTATTGCACTGAGAAGGCGGACCCGGTTCAATTCCGTTACTTGCCAGAACAGTTATTATACAGTACAGTATATGGATAAACCAAATTTATAATAATATATATTTTAAGTAACGTTTAAAAGTAACGGTGATTTTAATAAAAAGTTTGAAATGACTAATATTGATCTCATTGAAGCACTTTAACATTATTTGCAAATGAATAACATTCATAAGGATTGATTTCGGTTTTTAAAAAAAAGAAAGATGTTTTACACTGGCATCATCAAACATCAGACTCCATATACATTTAATTTTCTTGACTTAATTTCGTTTTGATTATCACAGTAAATGCAATGGCATGTACATATTTAAATGACGAGTACAAGGGTACTTTTATGGTCTATTAGATATTTCTTTTAATCCCCGGATTATGCTTTAAAGGAAAATTGAAATTAAGGCGATAATTTAGATTAAGGCTTACATAGTTTTGGTCTATCTGGACCAGTAGTAGAGCCATCTTTGAAAATAAACCGACTGTACCACTTCAGGTAGACTGGCAAAATATGCTTATGCCCTATGTAAACATGTTGTATTCTTGGTCAGATCTTCTCTTCATGATATTGAGCTACAGTAAATGGGACGAATTCTTGATTGCCATTAGCCAACAAGTAAGTGCGAAGTTTGTATAATATACTGAAAACTAAAGGGAAAACCCTAGTAGCCAAACATTCATTGATTAGGACAAAGCCAAACAGACACTTTAAAAGAGAAACACAACGTTTTAACGACTCCTTTTTTGGTAGTACTTACGTATCTTTTGAAGTTTCTGGTTATATCCAGTGACATTAACAGAACGTTCCATCAAGCGTATCATTATTCCAATAACACCCGTAATAATAATATCAGAAATACTTAAATGATAGAGTTGATTAAGAGACTAATAATTGTAAATACGACAAAACAGTTCGTGTTACCAGTAACGCACCGTAGCTCTGTGTGTGTGTGTGTGTGTTTGTGTGTGTGTGTGTGTGTGTGTGTGTGTGCGTGCGTGCGTGCGTGCGTGCGTGCGTGCGTGCGTTTGTGTGCGTGCGTGCGTGCGTGCGTGCGTGCGTGTGCGAGAGAGAGAGAGAGAGTTTTCCAATTTTGGTTACTTAAAACTTCAACAAAAAATAATAGGTTTTCCTAAAGTGAAAATAGAGTTGTGTTATAACATTTGTTGTTGATGGTATTCATCTCCTTTTCCACAGACGTCAACTACTCTTAACCATGTAATATATCGCCAAAATACCCGTTTTCTTTGTATACGTCTGATAAATATTAGTTCTCATTATCGCCTAAACGACGGAATCATATGAGGCCCTCTAGATGCTCAATGTCAATTCCAGACATTATTTTCATTTAACAAAGTGGACGCCCCTACTATCAAAGTTCCATGAACTGAAATAATGACAGCCGTGGGTTATAGCAATGTATAGGCGATACGTATCGGCTCTTCTCTGCATGAAATGACCATTGTGATTCAACGCCATCACTGCCTCGAGAAAATTGTAAAGAAAGACATGCTATGCAGAATACTGAAGATTATTTAAGACTCAATAAAGTAAAAAAACCCGGAACTAATGCCTCTGTTTTTTGTTTATATATATATAATAGGGCATGCCTCATCCTTTAAAAAAAACAATTTTAAATCAGGGACAAATGCATAATTATTCCATTTTTAAGCTTTAAGAAGAGCTGTACATATCTTATTGAAACCTGAAGCAACTTTAAGCAATGAGATCTTCTACGTGTAATGGTCTGTCTTTGGCGTGTTTGAAATTTAAAAGATAGGTAGACTTTTCTGCTTTTAATCAAACGTCAGGACTGCACTAATTATTTCATTAGTCTACTTGATATACTAACACTGACTGATTAAATTATGTCAACAGTATTCATTATATTATTACTATACCCACTCATATCATCATTACCAGAGCAATTACATGCAATGCATATATCATATCAATGGATAAACACTGTCTTTCTGCCTCAACAAAAATATGTAGACAAGGTCTTCAGAGGAAAGTCAAAAGTTTAAATTCTTTTTCGTACTATGATGGAATACATTTCTTAAAAGTGTAATTAAAATACTTTCGGTATTTCCAGACCAGTAGGAGAATAAACGATTAGGGATTAAGATCCCTGTCTAAATATAAATGCTCTTGTAATAACATTCATGTACAAATTATCAATGGCTTTATAGTATTTATTACTTTTTATTTCTCGAAGACTAAAATGATGACTCTTTTTTGGACAATTCGTGCAATTTATCAAAAACAAAACAACGCATACCTGTATTATAGTATTTGCAGAGGCCAATCAACAGATACTTAGCAATAGTCTTTATAGTAGAGGTTTTTATATGAACTTTTCATTGACTCAGATAATATTCATATAATAACAGGGCAAGCTATACGACCTTGGGTTGCTTTCATCAGGTAAACTATTTTTGCTATTTATTTCGATATAGACTAATCATATTAATGGTATGAGGACATCTTGAGAAGATAAATGTCAATAATGGATGGTTTTTGTCACCATACATTTCATAGATATAGAACATGGCCACATGTTATGATTTATCCAACGTCATTATAAAAAATAAACAATTAGGCAAACGATACAAATATTAATTGACTTGTGAATTTATTATTCATTTATTTTACCGCTTGAATGTAATTACAATAATTGAAAAAAAAGAAATTAAACATTTTAAAGCGTTTAGAATTTTTGTAATTATTAACTTAAAATTATTGTTTACATGATGCAACATGCACATGCACTTGATTCTCATATCTAATCATTAATCAAGAATCTTCAAAGACTGATTTTTACGTCAAAGTTTAAATCGGCATAAAATACTAAATATACTACAGTGCATAATGTCATTTATCTTGACCTGAAGATGATGATGATGATGATGATGATGATAGTGTTGCCGCTGCTGGTGCTGCCACTAAAGATGATGCAGCTGCTGCTGCTACTGCTGCTGCTGCTGCTTCTCATGATGATGATGATGATGATGATAATGATGATGATGATGACGAGCGACTTCGACATGTTTTCATGGTTAATCGTTGTTATTAATTGTGTCGACCAAAAGCACTTCAAATGAAGCTATCAGGCAATGAATGTATAAATACAGGGTGTTTAAGCCTCTTGTTTTGTTACTTTTTTGATAATATTAACAGGTATAGTAACCTTTGACAGGTTAAGCTAAATCTAAGCTTCATCTGAGACTCAATCAATAACCGGTTTCTCAACAAAGCAATAGTCATCAGTTATTGGACCCGACGTCGTGGAACAGTTTTTGTTTGTCTATAAAACAGTTGATGTTGGCTAGAGATCAGTTCTTGGTTATCTTATAATGCAATGATTAGCAACGAATTGGAAATAAATAAACGATCGCTCGCCGAAAATACGCAAGAGTGGCAAATATAGCAGAATATCGCAAAGTCTCATAATTACAGTATTTTATTTGTCTCATCTTGCACCACTGTGTCGTATTTTTTGTCCAGTACTGCAGACAAAAATGCAGCAGGTTTACATAATCGTTCAGCCAAACTAAATGATGGTGTCTCTTTGCGAGCAAGTTCATCTAAAATGATGACATGATGATGTACAAATATTTGTTTTGCCATTACTCACCGTATTGGTGAGTGGAAACGATGTAAAAACAAAACAGTTTATGTGAACTTTTATTGCTTGTGGCAATATGATGCAGTAATGTGCACATACAGGTCCTTTTATAGACGGTGACATATTGCGAACCCAAAGCAAATAGTGCACGCTTGGAAACCACCTTGCAATTGTTCAGTTACCAGTCGTCAATCAAGAGCCGATTGTTGACAGCCTTAACACTGATTAATCACAGACAGGGTTGCAAGTAAAGGTCTAGACAAAACTTATCGCCAGACAATGGCAACAAAAAAGCGATTTAAATAATAGCGCTTCGAGAGCTCACGTAGAGCAGAGAAAATTCTGAAGAATCAAATTAGTTGCCGCTAGCTTGTTGTGCATGTTCAAAGGACCGGTTGCATTATTAGAACCATCAATTGCGTCCCTGAAACTTTGTAGCTACTTCAGCGAAATAGTTCAGAGCCCCCTGGAATCTCTTTTCGATTGTAAATTTATTTCATCTCGAAGAGGTTGCATGGGGTTCGCATTGATTGTGTTATGCCGTGTCCCATAAGAATGTCGATCTCTTGTCTGCCAATGTTGTAGGTTAATGTCGACATCGCTGATAAATCATTCTTGACGGCAGTCGAATAAACTGCAGTTTAAAATGTTAACAATTCAGACATATAGATGATTTGGGTATAAAGTGCCACTCATGCTTACATCGTTGTGGTCAATTGTTAACGGTTCTGCCTGCATATGATAATTAAATTTTGCAATATGATTACACGGTATGGCTATTGAACAGAAGCAATTAAATGGATCGTCAAAGACAAATTACGATACGAAGTTCATGCCAGGTAGAACAAAGCAGTGACTAATAAATTAAGACTAAGTGGAAAAACAAGCCATGAACTAAATTTGATCAAGTTATAAGGAATATTCCTTTGATCTGTATTTCAAATATTGACTTCTAAACATGTCTCTATGTTTTCATGTCATTCAGGTAAAAATGCGTGGCTTGAACAATTGATCTTAATTAACTCGCATACAAAGTCGTGAAGCGTTCAAATGAAATCGCCTCCTTTGTAAGAGAAACGAACCTTTCGTCATTCTACATGCAGACACACCATTCTTATCACTAAACCAGCTAACTATATTCCATTTCCCGTTGTAATAAATATGTTTCTCGTTTATATCACATACATTCTCGATATAGCGACATGGAATGTCGTCATAACAAATAAAAGTGCCGCTTAAACTGCTTGGGTAATATTTTAAACGATAAACTTTTTTGATAAAGTGAAGTACTCAGCAACCTACTAAGTCGTGTAAAATGTATTCATATCATGATAGGCTTGGTTAACACTAATGTAATGTCCCAATAGTGGTACTGGTTGGTACGCGTACAGGTTTAAAAAATACCTGTCATGAATAGTTGTTTCAAAGTGTGCAGGTAAACCCAATGGCCCTTACATGAGTCGCTTTCCGCAGAAAGTTTAGATTGAATCGCGGTCCGCCTTCAACGGGCCTACTCATACCCCCAAATCATTCTTTGATATTCACTTTACCCTTTCATATTGTACAAATGATTTAATCATAGATTCTGTAGCTTTCACGCTGTAGTTTAAACGATTAAAGATATCTCGAAGAATAGCATACACGTGTTTCTGAATGTGTAGCTACACAAACATGTACAAATTGCAAGTCGCGTTCAGGTATATATTCATTTGCGAAACAAACCATACACGTGTTGTTGTAATTTGATTAGGTAGATATGTATAAGTAATTTCAATCTGTTGGATTTTATATAACATGTTAAACACGTCTTTGTACTAAGTTAAGGTCCATCCATTTTAAAATAAGTCAAGGTTGTCTTGATAGTATAACACATTTTCAAAAAACGTTTTTTATAGCAGGACCTTTTCTATGTGTGAAGGCAGTTAATTTCGGGCTCATATTCGAAGTTAAAATAGTTCAAAAAGTAAATAGAACATGTGTTTTGTCGAAGCTGTTTCTTAGAAACAATGCTGATGATACAATAATCAACACAGTGTTGTATTTCAAAAAAGGCCGCTTTCCAACTGTATTGTCTAAAAAGTTTTTACACTGTTTGAAACTAATGCTATTTTCGACGAATACTTATGATACTTATAATATTTATGTAAGTTTTGCAAACTTATAACGACATTTCACAATGAGAATGCAGACTGGCACCCTTTTTAATTTCATGTAATGGGGTGAAAATAAGATTGTTCTTTTTGTTTCAGACGAATCCTTTAGAACAATTTGAACACTTCAAACTTTCACATCAGTGATCTCTATAATGGAATATTTTTAATGAATGCGGTAAAACTTAAATTGGTTAAATAAAGTAAGGACATCTTTCTTAATTGCAGAGCATGAAACGAGGGTTGATATTAAAATACAGATTCACAATGTCTACAACGCTGCTGATGAAGCTTTTTGAAGTTCTGTTTCGAATTGATGCACGCGGATATCTTTAACTTGTTTAATATTGCCTTTAGCATAGAATAATACTTCAAATGCTGACTAAATCTTCTTCTCAAGGCCATTTACCCAGCCTCTTCTGAATATGATGAGATCGTGACAAAGTAAAATAACAATGGTTACTTCATGCAGAGAACAGCTGATTTGTCAATAATTGCAATTTCACAGGGCTATTTTCGAAAGGGCATCTGTGGCCGGTAATAATTGCAGTTCATGGAAGTTCCATTCTTTGTTGTTCCGCTGTGTCAATTGGAAAAACATCTTTAATTAACATTTAGCCTCTAGATGTCTACCAAAAATAAAGAAAGCCTGTCATTTACTTGGAGACTGAAATTAACAATGACAAGATACATAGACAATCGGTAGGTATATCGTAAAATAGCATGGCATGAATACTGTCAAAACAATATGAAAACAATTGAGGTCAATTTATATAACTAAAACAAACGTCGTATAGTACGCTCGTTTAGCATTGAGTAGAATTGGTTGCCGTTTAAAATTAAATAAATTGTTATTTTAAATGACGTTTTTTGGACATAATTATGATATCAAAAATTACACGATTTTATAAAACACAATGTGATTGGCAATACAACAGCAGAATTGATTGTTGTATCTAGATTTTTCTAAAAAATAAATTGTAATTTTAAATGACGTTTTTGGACATATGATATCAAAAATTACACGATTTTATAAAACACAATGTGATTGGCAATACAACAGCTATTACATGTAAACCCTATTCAGAGGCACAATATAAAACACATACATGCACACATCATATACAAACGTGCATACAGCAAAAACAGATAATCCCCGCTTCACTTAGCTTTGCTGATAAATGATGGAATTACAGTCTTCAAACGTTCAGTAAATCTTGAGTTCACATGAGGACTTAAACTGGAAATAACTTTTCACATGTCCAAACATTTATTCACAATCAATAATACACACATATTACCACCATTACGTTTCTTCTCTGATATAATCATTTCTAGTTGTCATGAACAAGCAATTCATACGAGAAGTATGGTACAAGGCTGATACAACCGTCCACTGATATAGATTCACTGATTGTATTTTGAATTTCTTTGTACATGTAGCTTCGCGTAAAATTTAACTTTGCAGTTGGTCTTCAGTCACTGGCATAAAAAAATATCACTTGTACATAAAATAACATCGAATTTAGCAGAACCCTTTGAGGGTTTTTTATTTACATTAAATCGCAAGAGCATGCGCATACACGTTGGAGATAGATCACACATTTTAAATGCGTTCGGGATATTGGCTACAGGCCTTTAATGAGGACTATGGATGATGTTTACCTTTCCTGTTCATTTGAAATTATTATATTGATTATGTTTTGCAAAACAGTATCGAATCAAACATGTAGAAAATATTATCAAAATAACTTGTTTCTGTAGATATTCTCGTTTCCTCCATGGATATGTTATAGCAATTAATAAATACTAATACTAGCTAGACCTGAACTAATTGAACCTCCGTCTGATTTAAGCATTACATATAAAAATCATTGCGATTAAAATCCAATTTATTTACCAATAAACGTATAATAAAAGCTTATTACAAATACATCCTGCATTTCAAACGCAATAAATAATCATAAATATAAATACAACCCGTAAACAAACTGTTTTGTAATGAAGTGTCTTCAACTTCTGAATTTAATGACAGCAATTACCTTAATGACTACGATCCAAAGACGAAGTTAATGATAATGATGATGATGCTATTGATTGCTATGTGAAGAAACCATTTCTTATGATAACTGTTTCCAATAATATACATGTCAGGATTATACGCAATTATTTCAATACATTATTCTCGACTGATGCAAGTACAGTGTCCTCTTTGAAATGTGACGACAAGTACGCCTTATGGGAATCAAAACCAAACGTCTTTGTTGAGTCGCAGGCACAGTCACCAACTTTGGTATATTATACGGTTATTGAATAACGATATTTGTTCCCGCAAAAGTGCCCGTGAAAGTAAACTTAGAATCCCTCTGGAATGGAATGTCTGCAATAGCGATATCTACTCGGAAAAAGTGCTTGCACTAAGTCAACTGAAGATCCTAATGTTAATCAACGTGTATGTCTTAGAAAAGCCTCTTATTAGGCTTTATAAATGTTAATTGTGTTGAGGTACGTATTAGGTGTGTATAGCTGTCGGGCCCATACTAGAAAATGTACAGTTTGTGATTCTTATCTGCTGTATGTTAACGTTTGAAAGTCAGTCGAATATGCATAGAAAAAATATAGACATATATTGATGTTTAGGCATTTGAATAAAACGCATGTTTGTAAAATTTGGTTGGAAAGCTAAATTCATAATGCTGTTTAAATTTTTGCGATCAAATTTTAAGAAGAAATCTGACAGATGAAAAATAGTAAATTGTGATAATCATGGTGAAGTACAATACATTACGCGTTATCAATCAGACACAGTTCACTTTTTCCAATTGATGCCCGACTCTTCTAGAAAATATGAATGAGTAAAAGCTGCTCGCCATTAACAAGTCTTTTTTTATCTTTCTCAGCAACCCACATAAATAATGATAAACATTTATTGAGGTGGGACAGCATGTCCTGCTATATTTCATACAAATGAATGAAAGAAAACAACGTGAATTGAAAGATATTTATTCCTCTTACTACGCGTTATTTTTCAGAACTGTATACCAAATCGAGTCGGTGACACAAGGTCATACTCTCTTAGTTAATCATTGAACCTCAGCGAAAAAACTCATATAAAACTTACTTGCTGTCCGGTTCCTTTCTTCTGTCTTGTCATTTTGCATGGAACGCCTTTGCTGAAGAAGTTCGTTGTTTCGCATTGTTGCCGTCTTTCAAGTACACACCTAACAAGTCAAATAAATTCTGATTTCTAGGACGCTGGAGACAAACATTCATCATACAATGCTTTGCAGTATCCTAAACGAACACGTATTCTAAAATATCATATAGTCAATAACCCCTATTGCCAATGTGGGGATATTGAAGACACCTACCATAATCTGTTCACCTGCCCACTCTGTCATATTCAGATAGTACGTTGTTTTGTCACGTCCATCCTTTCATTGGTCAAACGAAACGTTTCTAAACAGTACTTATCTGACTCCCTAACCCAACAAGGCCTTTTCGATCTTTTCTCTGTTTAACCATAAAAAGTAGCTAAATGGTTTCACCTAAGCGAGATATCAAATAAGCCGAGGTATCTTCTCTTTTATGTCAGAAATATTTTTTCTGCATAATCATTATCTTATTTAAGTGTAATATATGATATCTTATTAACATGTATTTTGCCAAAGAATATGCTTATATGAGATATTGTAAAATAATGATGAAACAATATTGTTAAAACTAATTAAAGGGGAATACAATTGTTCTAATGCATGGTTGCTGCTCGAATAGATGCGTCTATAGCCCTCTAGCACATAATTCCATACGGATATTAGACTGTCAGAATATCGACATGCGACTATCTCAAAATGGCGAGAAGCAATCAGTTATTCTCTTTATGTATATTCTTCCTCATAAAGGTATTACTATATTGTTACAGATAATAATTTCTTCAGATCTGGCAATAGTTTTCAGCATTCAATTACGAATGACTATTATTTGAATCAGAATCAACCGTACAAATATTGTTTTGAAATAATTGATCGATTACACGATACAAAAACACATTTACGCAAACATACGCTAGCACGTAAAAGCCAAGATACAGGTCGACATATATGCCAATATGCACGAGCATGTTTACGCCACGTTACACGAACACGTTTACGCTAAGATGAATGAGCAGATGAACACCACAATACACGAGCACGTTTAAGTCCCGATACACGAGCACGTATACGCCACGACATACGAGCACGTTTACGCCACGATACACGAGCACAAATATGCCACTATACAAGAGCACGTATACTTACAAATGGTCTTTTGTAAATTCTGTTTTGAAATCAAAGCGTTGACATATAGTTCACTACGCGATAATAATGATTGGTTGCTTTATATAATAATCATTTGATCGGTTAATTTATCATAGATATATTTTTTGTTTAGAAAATTTAATACAAGTATGCAGTCAGTGGTTTAAGTTGTACAATTTGTCCAAAAAAGTAATTATTCCAGCCTATAAGAAACACTGGATAGTTTTTTGATAATGCAAATGATTGTTTTGTTATAACATTTGTTGATGGTTCTATTTATTTCTTTTTCCACAGACGTGCACTACTCTTAACCATGCTATTTACCGACAAAAGACCCGTTTTCTTTGAATACGTCTGATTAATTTTGGTTCACCTTTCCGCCTTATCGACATGATCTCTTAATCATATGAGGCCCTCTAGATGCTTATTGCTAATTCCAGACGGTATTTCCATTTACTTAAGCGGACTCTTCTACTTTCAAAGCTCCGTGAGCTGTACAAAATGGCAGCCATTGGATATAACAAACGAAAATAAAGGCGATCAGGCTGTTCTTAGCAGAAAATGGTCATTGTGATTCAACGCCATCACTGCCGCGAGTAAAACTAAACGTGTAAAGAAAATCATGCTATGCAGAATTCTGATAAATATTTAAGACTCAACGATGCGTGCTTATGCGTCTATGTTCTGTTTATTTTATTATATGTATGCTTATCCTTTAAAAAGCATTTTTAAATCACGGACAAACGCATTATTATTCCTTTTCTAAGCTTGAAGAAGAGCTGTACATATCTTATTGGAACCTAAATGTTTAACAAATAAGATATTCTACATTAAATGGTCTGTCTTTGGCGTGTCTGAAATTTCAAAGATATGTATACTTTTCTGCTTTTCATCAAACGTCAGGACTGCACTGATTTTTCCATTAGTGTATTGGATACAGTAACTAAGAATTGCTAGTTGTTTCTAGTTAGCTTGTGTATTCATCTTCCGAGGATTATGTAAGATTTGAATTGAGTGAAATAATATTGAAGAGCTAAAAGCCATAAATGAAAAACATACCTGAAAGAAACATTGATGAGAACGCATTTCGTCTAATAGCCTTTAATAACCATACGGTAAGTGTTTGTTATAGTTCACGTTTGCACTCTTGAGAAAATGGAGCTAACGGTCAAAATGAAATGTGTCTTATTTAGTGTTTCGGCTTAGAGGACCCAGTAGCTCCGCCTTAGTTTAGTCAAGGTTTTTTTGAGCGTGAAAGGTTAACAGCCCGGGTGTTAGGATAATTTAATGAGTGCCGGGCGATAATGAATTGACGCGGCCTTATGTTAATATGGTATACAAGCAAATTTAGTGAATAGATGTTTGTACAAAAACGTAAAAGCAGTATTGCTTTTCGTTTAAAAATCCACAAAATGTTGCTATTGAGAGTATTAAAAGTTAGCATGTTTTTATTAAATGATCAACAAATGATTGCACATTTTGGTACTGAATTTGCTTGATTTATGGTATATTATGAAGTGCATATTAAAGGAAGAAACTTAAGTGCCCTTTTTGTGTTTAAATACTGTAACATAAATATTTCAGTTGTGATTTTTATATAAACTTTCAGAGTACAACACGTTTCATTGATTTAATAATATTTATCTGGAAAACTACAGAAACAAGCTCAGTAGCAAAAAGGTTTAACAAAAATCCTGCTTGGTGGCAATGGGTAAACGCCAAAAACATAGAACACAAAAACAAAAAAATCACAAAGAAGAATCATGGAACAACAGCACAAAACCCCACAAACAGCACAGTGCATATATACTATATAATTTTTTTTTTTATCAAATCCATTAAATTCTGGTTGAGGATTACAACTTAAACAACTTCGAGACAACTAAAGAAGGACTTTCATTTCCTTTTTGAATGTAAAATATTTTCTGGAATGCGAAAAGGACACCTGCCGAGATAGAATTGCTAAAATCCAACATGTTAAAAAACATGGAATTTTTTATTGCCACAGAATGTTAATATAGTTGAGAAACTCACTGTATTTATATAGACAGCTTTTAAAAAACAACAACATTTTACTGTGAACTTTAAACAAATTGATAGATGGAAGTTCTTATCGTGTTGAATGTTTTCAAGAAGTAAAGCAAGCATTAATATGTTCATTTCCATTTAACATGGTGTTTCTTCAGACCCTAATAATTATGGGGCAATTACAATATGCCATACTGTGTGTAATTTACATTTCTTTCTTTCATTTCAGCCATTGATTCGCCGATCGCCGATATACATATATAAACACGTGTTATTTCATTTCAATGAGCATTTCACCTTTTCCATTGTAAATTATTATGTCGAATGTTTGCACTCAAATAAATGTGTGTTCTGTTTTGTTCGCATAGAAATACCGTCTGGAATCATATGTATTAGCATAGGCTTATCGCCTTGAAACTGTCGGTAAAATAGCAGCTCACAAGGTTTTAAACTTGCTTATGAGTACTTAACCTCACACTTGACTCAACATCTATTTATGATTGAAAACTCATAAAAATGAGGTTTATACATGCCAATGCTCGGAATATCAATTCGGCATACTCCGTTTTTGTCTTCTAAGCGAATTACCGTAAGATATAAGACAACGACGTAAGTAGTGTCCGCTGTTGTTGCCAGAAGAATAATGAGACAATTAGGTCGGTATTTCGAAGACGACACATCAAGAAAACTAATGACAAATATCAATATTGACCGTTTTTACGTCAAATGATGTGTTCTTCCTTTGTTTCATATCACTGACATACCTCTTAAAATGTTATTGTTATAGCTTATTGAATCAACAAACTGTTCCATCAAGCTTAACATTATTCATGGAATATCCATATTTTAGCAGAAATACGCAATGAATGTAAACAATTATTGTAAATTGTAAATACGACAAAACCTTCGTGTTAGCAGTTACGAACCATAAATCTTGCTTACAAAATTTAATTTCTTTAAACTTCAACCAAAAATATTGAATTTTCCTAATTAAGTGTTGTGGATAATTCGTAATGTGAAAATAAAGCTATTTTATTTGTGTCTACGAATTTTTCAGCCATAACAATTACTATTCATTTAGATAAGACAAATTACTTTACGGTATAGAATTCCTGTAGAGGATCTTTAACATCTGCGTTTGAAATGTTTTTTCAAGTCTAGTAGTGTGTTGTACTCGAAGTAAAATAATTGTTATCATATGAATAGGAAAAATAATAATATAATATACACGTTTTTCGCTAACGGAAAATTTCAGCTCTAACGTTGAATTATGAGTGTAGCTGCAATTACAATTTCAATAACAATGAGTGTTTTCCAACCCTCGTAATAACGGAAAAATAGTCCAATTAAGTCTACATGTTTGTGAATCTAGCTGTAGAAGATTAGGCCCTCACCTTTTGCATTAGGTACTCGTATCCCTTCGTCTGCAGATAGAGTCGGACTCCTTTTCATAGAAGTACGTGGGGTTTACCTATTCGTTTATTAGTTTTTGTTTTATTATTAAGTTTTCTCAAGTTACCTTGCATACCTTGGTAAGATTAGCCATTTACATGTTTACTGTATTCGGGATCCATGTTTCAGGTTGGCGACTGTATGTTTTTGTGTTCTTTGCCTTTTGAGTTGACCCTGTGCCATTAAACGGGGTTTATGTTTAAACTTTCGACGACTGTGCTTGTTTCTGTATTTTATCATACAAATATGGTTTAGTATTTCTGACTAATTGGCTTGTCTCAACAGATGTCATTGTATAATCATTGTGGATCAGTTAACCCACTCATATCATCATTACCAGAGCAAATACAATGCATATATCACTTGAATTGATAAACACTGACGTTCTGCCTCAACAATAGGGAAAAGTAGAAACTTTGAAACCGTTTGACGTTCTGTGATAGATTTTTTTTAAATGTAATTCACATACTATTGGTCTTTCCAGACCAGTCCAAATGTAGGAGAATAAACGGATAAAGATCCCTGTCGAAATATGAATGCTATTGTCATAAAATGTATGTAGTAATTATCAATGGCTTCATAGTATTTTATTACTTGGTGTTTCTCGAAAATTGGAATGATGACGCTTTATTGGACAATTTGTATTTTTATCACAAATTAAACAGCTCATACCTGTATTATTACATTTGCAGAGACCAATCAATAAATACTGATTAAATGTTTGGACAGTACAGTATTTTAATGAAGTTTTAATTAATTCAGAAAATGTTCACAGGGCAGGCTATTTGATCAAAGTTTGGTTTGTTTTCATAATATTTCGATATAGACTGATCATATTAAAGGGACTGTGTCACAGACTGGCACCAAAAAAAGTTTTTTTTCTGTAACAAATCTCAGGAAAATTATCTAATAGAATGTGTTACGCTTTGATATCACGTGATAACACCGACTAGCCAATCACGCATAAGGAATGAATTCTACATGGTAGACATACCCAGTAATCTTGTTTAATGAAAAAATACGAAATACTAACTTAAATAAATTGTAAACTATGTGGTACTTCAGTTAGTAAGTTTCAATGCATTGTACACATCGATGCCAAGTTTATGTCAGTTTTCGACAATTTTCTTTTTTTTTCGCTATTTTATCATACGTGAGACAGCCCCTTTAATAATATTGAGGACTTCTTAAGATGTTAAATGTCAATTAATGATGCCTTTTCTAATAGACACAGCGGAAACAATAAACAAAGTCGATAAATTGTCACCATACATGTTATAGATATAGAACATGGCCACATGTTATTACTTATCCAACGTCATTATAAAAACAAACAAACAAGCAAACATGTTAACGCTTTTAGTAAGATTGTAATTACTTACCTTAAGGCTGGCGGACCCATACCCGAATCACTGATTAGTTAAGTGTCCTTTTTTATTAAACGTTGTGAAGGTGATGGCTGTAGCATTAGCCCACTTGAGCGCCCTTGTTGATGTCAAATGAGAATATGTATGGTTTGGTTGCGAGACAATAGTGAATCGATCATGAGAGAGAAGCAAGATAAAAGCAGTTAGAGAGGTGCTCGTTACCTGAATAGAAGCGTGAGAGCAGTTCACGCATGCTAATTTAAGTTAGGCGATAACTCAACCAGATTTAGATAATCAGGTTTCAAAATTGCCAATGGATGAATACTAAGATATTGTCTTTCTTTAGACACATTTTTAAAACTTGCTTTCACAAAAATCTGTACTGCCAACTGATAAAATAATTATTTATATGATGATACATACGAACTTGATTGTCATATCTAATTATAAATCAAGAATCGTCAACTACTGACTTTTACGTCAACGTTTAAATTGGCATGCAAATACTAGATATACAACAATGCAAAATGCCATTAATCTTGACCTGAAGATGATGATAGTGCTGCCGCTGTTGGTGGTGGTGGTGGGGCTGCTGCTGCTGCAGCTGCTGCTGCTGCTGCTGCTGATGATGATGATGATGATGAGCAACTACGATATGTCTTTTTGGTTTATCGTTGTTATTATTTGTGTCGACCAACAGCACTTCAAATCAAGCTAGCATGCAATTAATGTATAAATACATGGTGTTTAAGCATCTAGTTTGGTGATTTATTTTTGATATTGTCAATGAATATAGTAACTACTGACAGGTTGAGCTAAATCTAAGCTTTATATGAGCCACAACCAATAACCGGATTTCCCACAAAACAAAAGTCACAAGTTATTGGACAAGATGTCGGAAACCAGTTTCTGTGTGTCTATTAAAAGGCTGGTGGTGGCTAGCGATCGGTTCTTGGTCATCTTATAATGCAATGATTAGCAACGAATGGGAAATAAATAAACGCTAGGTCGCCGACTGTTCGTACGAATTGCAAATATAGGAGTATATCGCATAGTCTCTAAACAGCCTTGTATTAATTGTCTCATCCTGCACAGACTTTGTCGTATTCTTTGTCTAGTACTGCAGACAAAAATGCAGCAGGTTTAAATATTTTTTTCAGCCAAACTAAATGACGGTGTCTCGTTGCGACAGAACGGGGATTGCACGATGATCAGTATTATTCAAACATCATTCAAAGCATTAATCGGCAAGTAGTCAATATTTATAAAGCAAAACAGATGCACTTGCATTGTGGCAAAGTCTAATTGAAAATGCTGACAAGATGGTGAACACACATTTGTTTAGCCTTAACGCATAGTAGTGGTGAATCGAAATAAATAGTTTATGTGAAATCTGATTGCTTGTGGCAACATGATGCAGTAATGTGCACATACTGGTCCTCTGATAGACGGTGATAGACTGCGATTCCAACCGCAAATGGCGCAAGCCTGGAAACCACTTTGCAACTGTTCAGCTACCAGTCGCCAATAAATTGCCGATAGGTCACCGCCCCATAACTAATCAATCAAACACAAGGTGGCAAATGAAGGTCTAGACGAAATAATATAATAATAGAGACCTCATTGAGAGCATTGCAATAACTCAAGAAACAGATCTGTTGCCGCTTGTTATCTGTGCATGCCCATAGGACCAATTGCGTTCTTCGAAACAACAATTGCGTCCCTCTAAAACAGTTCAGAGCCAACTGGAATCTCTTTGCGATTGTAAATATGTTCACCAAGAAGATGTTGCATGACCTTCGCATTGGTTGTGTGATGCCGTGTCCTATAAGAATGTCGATCTCTTGTCTGCAAACGTTGTAGGTTAATGTCGCTGATAAATCGTTCTTGCCAGCGGTCGAATTAACTGCAAATTTAAAATGTTTAGAATTCAGACATATAAATGATTCAGATATATAGCGCAACCAATTCTTACATCACTTTATTCCTTTGATCTAAATATCAAATATGTCTAAATAGTTTTATATGACTGAACAACTGATCATAATTAACTAATAAACAACGTCGTGTAGCGTTCACATGGAATCGACTCCTTTGTAGGACAAAACTTAGAAATATCGTCCTTCTACATGCAGCCACACCATCCTCATTGTATATAATAATCCAACAAACTTTAACCGCTTTCACGTAATAATGACTACGTTCTCGTTTTAACCACATAAGTTCTCGAGGTAGGGATGCAATGTGTCGTTATAACAATTCATTGTGTCGTTAAACTACTTGGTAAATACGTTAAACGATAAACTGTATTGTTTAATTGAATAACGATCCCTGCAACTTAATAAGTCGTTTAAAGGTGATTTAAATAATTAAGCATGGAAAACACTTAATGTAATGGCACTGGTAGTTACTGTACTGGTATGGGAAAGCCATTTGATATGTCGTGAACAGTTGTTTCAAAGTGTACAGGTAGGCTCAACGGCCCTCATATAAGTATTTTTCGGCGATATTTTGTTTATTAAATCCTTGTCCAGCTTCAACGGGCCTCATAACCCTAAATCATTCGTCGCGATGTATGTATGTGACCTTTATACCGTCCTCACCATTTCAAATTGTACAAAATGTTCTGTCATAGATGCTATGGCTCTTGCGCTGTAGTTTAACTGTATACGTACAAGTTGCGTTCTTAAGCCTTTACCTTTTCCTTCTAAGACAATAATAGGGATGTTGCGAAACATACCACGCATAGGTACCAGCCCGTGTAGCTATATACGCTTGTACAAATTGCAAAATTTATGCGAAAAGCTACAGAAACAAGCTCAGTAGCAAGACGTTTAAACATATACCCGGTTTAATGGCACTGGGCAAACGCCAAAGACATAGAACATAAAATCACAAACAAGAAACATGGAAGAACAGCACAAAACTCTACAAACAGCACAGTGCATACTTACTATATATATATATATATAAACTAGGTATGTTTACCAAGGTTTGGTAGGTACCGTCTTGGAACGGTCAGTAAAATGTGAATTTACTGGGTTTTTTTAAGCAGTTTATGTGCACAAACCTCACTCTTATCCCAACAATCCTAAATAAAGATAAAACGCAAAAGGTAAATCATATCAAGTATGCATTAACTTAAGTATGCAAGTCGCATTTTATCATTTGCAAAATATTTATCTTATGTCTGATACGGAAATGAAGTAAAGAATGAAGTAGCGTACAAAAGAAGCCTACTCGAGTTTTTCTAGTACGCCATCACAAAAACATTTATATTTCTTTTTAATACTTACATCGGCGTTTTTGTGACAACTAGATATTTGTCTTATAATGGCATCATGCAGATATACATATTTGTTTATTTGTACAAAATATTCAGCTCATTATATTTGTTAACAAACAACTGACGATGTCAATAGATCTCTAGCTACAAACTAAAGTAGTCTTCAATGATATATCAACTTTACCACTTTTTCACAACATTTGTATATCAAATAATATCCATGAGTGTCAATTCATAACCACATCCCGAACATGCAATGAAAAAAAGTATTCGAGTACCCGCCTTCCGGGTGCCAATGTTGAATATATATGATAACGCCGACTTGTTTGATTGCAGATGTGTCTATGCTATGTGTGGTCTGTCTTGGTTGTTTTGTGCGTGTTTTTTCTCTAGTTTTGTCCGGCATCTAAACATGGCCTTCGAAGATGCTTTGCCACTGAATTTGTCTCTGTTGTTTCCATTGTATTACAGAACAGAAGTCTGTCATACTACCTACACATATCATTTTCAAATATTGAAGAAAATAATATGATTCTGGAAACAAAATATTGCGTTGTCGCTCGTGATTCTGGTTTGTTTGTCTGTAAAGTACACGACTTCTAGGCGTGTCCGTAATATTCCCTGTGCCATTTATTTACATACTCATGCACTTGATGCAAGCAACTCAAGTTCATACTATTAAACAATTGTCGAAATGTATATTTATAAGATATCTGAATCTATTGCTTTTCACAACATTAAATTATCCATTTGCATTATCTACAGTCGTCAAAAATACCCTATAACGGTGTAGTTTCAGAACAATTTTCAGGGTCATTTCCTGCACCACTTGCGGACGAGTTGACTTGCATTTCATAGATTCTCGTAACGTTTTCACAACACATACATCGTATTTTCTCTTTAAGTTCCAGTCTGAACGTCGAGGAAAAGGCAAAGCAGATGACGAAGGCGAGAGTGGGGTTAAGATAGGTGAGTAGATCTCCAACCACTACAACAATGGTCACTAAATTTCTGTAAAACTCTTCATCATGAAGCCACGAGTTTGGCAGGTTTATCTTTATGATGTTTATTACCGTAGCTGGTGTAACAAATATTACATAGAATATCGACAACGCGATTGTCATTACGGTAATATCCATTGGGACTTGGTAATTGCTTGCCGATTTTTTCCAAGTTGTCTTCGTGAATGTGCCATATAGTACTAGAGCAATGAAAATGAATATGAGTACCAAAGGAATAATGCAGTAAAAACTAAGTGACACCCAAGGCCACACAAGCGTCAGGAGATCGTTTGGAGTGTGTAGTATATAGCATCCGTTTTGAAATAGTTCGTATGTCCAAATGGCATGGACACTAACAACTGTCAAGCCTATTATAATGATCACTATGGCAAATTTAGCCATGAATATTGTACACAGTGATTGTGCTTTGTATGGCAACCAAATAGCGATATACTGGTCTACTAGCATGGCAAAAACGAACCAAATTCCAGAGTAGATGGTAACACCCATGATGAATTGCCATAGCTTACAAGTCCAATCTGTCAGCTTTGTGATGTATACCGTTGAGGTTACATGACAGAGCCACTCTGCACCTACCATTGGCACGAGAATGATGATGTTACCAACAGCGTATGCCGCCAAGTAGAAACAAATAGACCAGTTTCTCATATTTCTCTGTCGAACTGTCAGCAAAATGAGGCAGTTACCGATCGCCCCTGTCACCACCAATATTGGCACGACGTAAAGCTCAATCACTTTTGCGAATGTCACTCCCTCCTCCTCCATGTCCAACCTGGGTGTTAAGTAACTTATTTTGCTCATGTTACTTTCACTGCTTTCGTTCACAGAAGAAAGGTTTGATGCATTTATGTCGGTGGGCTCAAATGGAAAGCTATCGACAATTGATGACGTGGTATATTCCATCCTAGGCCTAAGCGGCTTCGATCACATGAATGGCTAATGTGTAGTACGTCGCATTGTTAGACTGGAATTATAAAAAAAGCAAAGTTAAGATACATTTAAAGTCAAAGAAATATATTTCTGTTATCAAATGGAATTTCGGATTGTTTGCCTCATGTTCCAAAGAAATAGTAATTGATAAAAAAATGTAGTGCAATGTATGCTATGTGCATTAGTAAACTTTGTTTTATAAGCATAAGTTCACGAATTCAGGCCTAGACTCCTGTGATGCGACACGGTGTCTATGTTGAAGTTGTAGCCTCTGTGCACCGTTCAGTCACCTAGTTGCAAGAGCTTTGATTAAGAGGAAAACAATATTTAATAGCATTGAATTACAGCGGTCGGAGCTATGTCTCATTCATAATTAATAACGCAAGCATTTGATTTTTGATAGTGTTAACGACTGTTTTTGCAGAAACAATAAAACATTTTAACGTTATAATGAGTTATAACTAGAATGTAAAAAATAGAGATTTATTCGTGCATTTTAGACACTTTCTCGTTAATAATGAAGCATTGGCTACAAACTGATTTCAAGCAAATGGGGGAACAATTCCAAATCAGAGGAAAGTGCACCTCGTTATTCCACATTCAATACATTTTGTAATATTCAGAGAGACTGTCCTTTGAGGATTGAAACACATTGTATTACGTTAAACTTAAGCTCACTTGTATTTTATGAAATCTGTCTTTGCCATGGTATGCGTATTGTATACATGTGAGAATCGCTTAATTTAAAGTAATTCAAGGAACAAGTAACACCATTGAAAGTGAAAGCATCTGAAACAAGCACCTTAGTCAATCAGCTACTAGAACACAAATTTTAAAAGTAAAAACTAATTTCAACTTAAGAATACAATTGGACACAGGAATACTGCTATCAGAGAGTATTATATGAACAGCAACGAGCCAAAAGTTTAAATATCTTATTTCGTTTAAACAAATAACATTCTGAAATTGGTTGTACTAAATAAAACCAAATTCATCGTCATTGTCTTCATTATAAAAGGCTTGAAACTCTTTAAAAGGAGAACATCAAGCAAATCATAGCATATTAAATATAGTGAGTTAATTTTTCTTAATTCCTGTTAGAATAGACTTAATACTTTCCAGACATTGGGGCCATATGCTTATTTTAAATTCTACAATCATACTTATGAAATTTGTGGCATTAAAAACTGTGCTACCAAAAACCATATTATTTAATTGCTTTAATTCTACATTTGCTATTACGATTCTATTTTTAAGGTTAGTAATGTTTGTAAATGTAATTGCATTCGTTTAGTTTAGGGATGGTGATTCGTTTTAATATCAAAACTATAACCTAATTGCTGCCTTTAACAGAACATTTGGCCAAGTATGAACAACCGTATAATAAAAATAGAACATGTAAAAGGAAAAAGCCCGGAAACAAAAGGCTAACTACACAATTAACCCTTATCACTGAGCATACTTAACCTAGGACACAGAACACAACAAGCCAAGGTCACACAGCAGAATTAAACCAAAGCACAAAGGAATTTTACCCTTGGTCACACATACAATGGTATAAAGAGATAACACATACTAACTAATCTCCGATTAGACAGCATTACTATGGAGGTTCCACAGAACAAATTACCCAGATCACACAGCACAACTAACGCATATTACACAGTACAACTAACCCAGAGCACACAGTACAACTTACCCAGATCATACAGCACAAATAACCCATATTACACAGTAATATTAACCCAGAACACAGAGCACAACTTGTCTATACATCACAGCACCAAACACCGAAGATCACACATGGAAACTAACTGAGGTAAAACATCACAACTGACCCTGGTAAGACAGCACTACTATACCATATTACACAGCATTACTTCCCACAGACACACAGCACAACGACCCAGGTCAAACAGCACAGATATACCAGGTTTCACAGCACAACTGCTTTAGGTTTCACAGCAAAACTGCATTATATTACACAGCCCAACTAAACCATGTCACACAGCACAACTAATGCATCTGACAATTGCATAACGAACCGATGTAACACCGAAAAACGAATTCAGGTCACACAGCACACATCGAAATAAGTCAGATTACACAGGACAGAACACATAAAACATCCACCTCAGATGAAACAGCACAACTACCCTAGAAATAATTAAACTTACCCAGATTACAAAAGAAATATAACCAAGGCCACATAGCACAACATATTCTAGATAACATTTGTATATATACTTGAATGAATCTGACATCATTCGTCAAATATGATATGTATATATTGACAACCGAACATAGTTTCCTCATTGGGTTCATCATTACATTATTTTATTATATTAAAGTATGGTTTATTATAATGACTAAAGAAAAAATAGCTCTTGAAAAGTGTCCTCTCCTATCTGCACTTAGCTTGACGCCATGCTGTTGGCTTAATACTTTATTAGGTTCATGACATCTATCATAAGAGGATTCTAGATGTACGGTCTCCCATTCATTGGTTTTCCAGGCATTCTACAAAATATATTACATTGCCTTAGTCTTAGGAACATTGTGCAAAATTTCAGTTTTATATCAGCTTATAAACAAATTGCAAGAACATACTGTTAGTATACCTATTTTAACAAGAGCGGTTACAAAATGGAAAATCCATGCTCACTTATACTCCATGAAATGATATTACAGGTACAAAACTTCAACTTATTTACAACACAATGCAATAATGTACTGCAATTTCAGAAAACATTCCAAATGGATTTTTATTTTAAAATGAGAAACAGGATTTTTGTCCATAAATTGTTTAAACATAGCTTGTAAAGTACAGTTGTTATCTGGTAATCGGTACTCATTCAAAACGATTATTTCTGAGAAGAAAACTGAAATAATTTCTGTCAGCAATCTCCAAAATAATTAATCGCAACTAGACAGCCAATTCGGTGGAGGTTTTCTTGTTTCCATTGTATACTGTAACCACGTGTTATTAATTGTTTACATAACATAATCCTTTTATTGGTCAGTTCCATAAGTGACCTATGTCGACCTATCAATTATATGAAATTAAACCTATTTCGGTAATACGCCAAATTAAATTATATTGACTATAATACGGGGCAAGAAAGAGCCAAACCGACAAGGAACATCATTAACACATAAACAAACACCACAGGCAGACCTCAAAGGCAACAAAATAGGTATACCGATAAATGTTTGTATAATCGACATTGAACGGTCGGTGAAACACGAGTCCACTGGAACACGTGTCTACTTGGGGCTAAAAGTAATAAGCATGATCATAACCCCCATACCTGCGCCAATATTTACGAATTATTTCAAAATAAAAACTATAAGGCTTATCAGAGCAAACATAAATTTGAAAACAATGAAGAATAAAGTAAAAGATTACACCGAAATTTATAACCCCATCACAAAAAAACAGCTTTAGCTCTTAAAGGTCATTTAAAGACAGCTCGCATTCTAAGCAAGGTTTAAAAATAATTTTTCATGACAATGAACATACTGATAGTTTTGATTGAAAGAGGCATTTTGTTTTGATTACATTTGTTACAGCTTTTGTGTTAGTTACTCTTATATCAACGCACACGAATAAGTTATTCTGAGTCTGCACCGAACAAAAGCTGCAAAAAACATTCACGGCAAACGCTAAAAAAATAAACCTGAGACACGGCAATATGATAACCATAATAAGCGCATGAGCCGTCGTAAAGAAACATATACAAACAATTAATAATTTATAAAAAAAATCCAAAAAACGGTATATTTTGACTGAAAACACAGTTTTAAGACACTAATTTATATCTTCATTTTGTAAACAACTATTTTTTTCAGAGTATCCATTCAATTACTTTTTGTTAAGGCCTCTAGAAACATGAACCTTTGAGGTTAAAAACCCTATGTAAAATGAGGAGCTTACACGTTGGACCTCCGGGTAGGCGAATTTGTTTGTACGATAGTAGTTATATAAATCTACTTACCAAGTCATAATATCCTTAACAAAATACCCATAAAAAACCACCATTTTATTCCGCACTGATCATGTCCCCAACTAAATATTCCGCAAGAATAACTAGCGTTGAGCCCCCTGATATAGTCTAAAGAGGTAAGTATAAAACCAGGAGGAACAAAATGAAAAAAGAAATGAAGATAAAACGATTTATAATGCTGTTGAATATCCTTACGAGTAATTTGTATGTGAGGCAGCCTCGGCTAACAGAAAGTAAATGCCATGAAGAAGGTTTACTCATAATAATATAAATTCTTACATATTGGTTCGTACCACAAAACAGTATTTATTTTTTCCATTTTGAATGTATAAATTGCTCTTTTGTTATCTGTATGTATTCTAAGATAAAACTTGCTATTATTATCATTATGAATTCATAGTTTTCAATCTGAGAGGTTTTCTTTCCAGACTGCACTTACTTTAATGATGCAATGCTTCTGGCAAAAATAATTCGGATAATGACATCCGCAATGATAAAGATATTCTCAGGATAATATTGTTTCCTGAAATTTTATAAGATCTTCCATTAATGGCATGGCTTTTAACAGTCACAGTCATAATAAAAAAGTATGTTTCCTCTACGTCCTTTATGGAATATGTATGCACAACTCCAGACAAAAGGCCTTTTAATGAACTAAAAAACGCAATGATAGACTGACATTCTATTCCTACAATAGCGTTAACATAATTGAATATCCACAATTTCTCCAAACTCACTGTAAATCAAATAAACGAAAATTATCGTAAACTATTTTAAGCGTAACGAAGTTGTTTGTTTGATGCAATTTACGCCGTGCATTTTTGGAACACATTCAAGTTGGGATTCATTAAATTTAACGAGACACATTAATTGGAGTAGGGATAAGGTTTACCAATTTCTGTTTAATATATAACTGGCAATTGGTTAATATTTTGTATGTTATATTTTTAATTAGTTCAAGAACTTTATGAAAAAAAATATTGAAACAGTGAATAATTGTGATTTACAGTTTCCGCTGCAGGACCTAATTGTATAGTTTTTATTGCATTATAAATGCACATATATTCACTTAATAATCAAAGCTTTCACTAGCAGATATTGCAATTGTGTTTTGTTTCTTTATCAATTGAATTTCATTTAAAAAAAATTTATTACTTTACATATAGAAAACAGGCGATGAATAAACCACTGAAACACAAATACCAGCTGCATCATTTAAAAAATATTGTATTTTATTGATACATACCTGCGTTTTTAATAATCCTGAATGTAATCAACGTATTTTCATTTTTTAAATATTGAATAGTAAACTAAAACAATGAATCCGGTTCGCTAACTTAAAGCACTGATCAATGTAGTTTTGTATGTTTTCACGATGGAACCTTTCTGTTATGACTACTGCATGTTGCGCGACGGCGATACCAACTTTGAGAAGAGCGATGTCTTTTTATACTGAGCTCTCTATCGAAGGCTGTAGAGCAATGAGAATGGAATGGGAAATCTGATATTGGAATTCGCTGTGATGGATATTTCTGTTAAGGCAAGGGGCAGTATTTATGATCCAATATATTCCGGGAATTTGGACGTATATCTCTTGCAAAAACATAAAGCCACAATGGCTAGATTATATTTGTCTGGAAAAAACATGTGTTTAGTCTCATACTATAATGTAAGGATACCATGCACATATAACTGTTGATAATTAAAACCTATTAAACTAGTTTAGTAAAATGCAGAGCGACTGCTAAGAGATTGTGTTAACAAAGAGGTGTACGCACACAATTGAAACTACGGAAATCATCCTAGCAGTTAGCAAATGTTAGTATGGTTTTAGTGGTTTTAAAGTCATACAGACAACGCCACGAATCACACAACGCCACGATACAATATACACAATGGGTATACAAATCACTACAGAGTTGTCAATAAATGCTGTGAATAACACCTCGCTCGCTAAACAGAGTACAATTGTGGTTTGACACAGTTCTAGAAGTGATTATCACGTTTTCTGGTTTTCAGGCGTACATGTAGCCGTACAGAACTAGAGTCTGGCCTCCTCTGTTATTCACTATGAACCGTTTGTTTACTAGCACGTTAGCCATTTTAGGTGGATTATAAAAGCTGAGAAAACTGTTAATTATAATCTTCAGTATTGTTTCCAGAATTTTTTAAATGAGTTCTGATTTTTTATTTTATTTAAATTTGAATTTTATCTATACACTATTAACAAATATTTTGGCATTTGTTTGCAGATTTCCCTTTTCTTGTCTATTTATTGCCAGATTATTGTTTACAGATTAACAATGAGAACTTAGCTTGTAACCAGTAAATTGACCACACATTTGCTTGAACCTGGGCATACCGCAGAGCAAATACTTGTCCACAAAAAGGCATATTTTCCGTGTGTTAACCCCTGTTATGCTACCAAAGGCAAACTTATGGATCATTTTTCAATAGTTATAATCTTCTCAACCAGGATTAAAATGTTGCTTGATGTGTAAAAGAAAAGTATGATAACGTACATTAAGAATCTTAATCCGCGCTTATGGTCAAACGACAGCGTTTGGAAATTCTAATAATATTTGTAATTGTCTTTAATTCAACGTGTCAATAGTGTATATTTATGTATATTTATCGACAGTTATCACTTGACTTTTACATGCTAAATAAACAAAAAACATGGCTTCCCAAAAGAACAAACAGTGCGAATAAGCTGAAAAGTGCTGCTACACAAGGGAGGAAACAGTGGCTGACATATTAACATCGATGATTACGTTGATCGATGGAAGAAATAACCACTGCTGAAAAAAACGCCTTTGCTTAAACGTTTATTAACGTATGTAATAAACGTACGTTAACAAACGTATATGCGTATATCAAAAAGATCACGTGACTTAAGATTTTCGGAGGAAAAAAACGCAGTCTGTACTATTTTTAAACCGGGAACCTTAGCTGAGACAGCGTTTTAGAAGATATGATTGTTGCGTATATTCTATAAATCATTAACAATGATATATTATCTGTCACATTCTGGCTTGTTTTGCCATTTTTGTCCTTGTTTAAAGGAAACAATTGTTTGCCGATTTGGTACCATCTTCTGTCTTGTCCTATTAAAAAGTATCTAAGTAATCTTATAGGGATTGTATTGGTCACAAAAGCAAATTATGATATAACGTCACTAGAATAAACTCACAAGAAAGTAACAAAATACATAAACTATAAATTAACTCGTTTATAAAAGCAAAAATGAAATAATGTACATTATTTGAAATGTGTGTTTTACCGTCCAACCCTGGGTGATAAATAAACATCGTCTTCATAAGCAACCCTAATTTTAAACATTATATGTGTTGTGTGTTGCTTGTGGGTGCGCATGTTACTGTTCTTTGTTACTGGCTTTGACCCTGTGTCACAGGACTAGGTTTATGTCCGAGCTGTCAACAAACAGCACAGTGCATACATACTATATATATAAAAATAGGTATGCTTATAATCCTAATTATAGTTCTAGCTACTATAATTGCCTCTTTTTAAAAATAAATAAATTGTTATATATGCATGCTAGTTTATGATAAATTTCCAAATATAATATACTTTCACTTCAAAGTCTTGATGGAATACATGTTCAAGTGTTCTTTATTCATCAGAAGGGAAACCGGCAAATCCAAGGATAAAATGTTAGAATTTATGATTTTGTGCAGTGTCAGTGTTTGCAAACCCACAGCGTAAACGCCAAAGACATGGACCGAAATAGACAAAAAATACAAACAAGAAACACGGAACAACAACACACAACTCCACAAACAACCCAGTGCATATATACTATGAAAAAACTTGGTGTGTTTATCAACGATTATTAGTTATCGCCTTGGAACGGTCAGTAAAATAAATCTACCGGCCCCAATTTCTCGAAACTTCTTAAGTCCTTTATAACAGGATTAAGCTAATCTCACTATTTTTGTTATTCTATAAAATGTGTTATATTTACTTCTTCAAGAATTTTTAGAAATTATGTAGGAATAATCTGTATGATTATCAGAATAAACCATTTTTCATTTACCAAAAAACATTTTCAGTATGTATTTTGGCTAATTGAAATAAGCGACTTAAGCCTGTAAAGCTTAAGAAGTTTCGAGAAACTGGGGCCCAGGGTTAAAACCAGTGTGTTTGCAACCTCATCCTTCTTAGACTTATACGAACCCGATACTGTGGTATTGTGTCTCTGATCATTCAGTTGCCAGTATTCTGCATGATTATTTACAGTTATTGGAAGAAACGACGATCATAATATAACATCAATATATTTGTTTGTGGAAAATTTAACAATCAAAGTAAATACGGCATAAATCAAGCCACAATGAATATACATCAAGCCAAAATTGAACACAAACCAAGAAATTGTATGCTTATGTTCCCTTGGCACACTCTATGGAATGTAATAATCACAAAGTATATATAATTCATCGTACCATATTGTATAGAATTCTAGCATTACTTAGGCGAACTGTCAATAAAAGGTACCATTTTGATGAGTAAATTTGAACCAAAAGGAGAAAAATTCTTCTTTGCACTATTCATAAGAAAGGTATATTTCTGGTCAAAAAAAATAAAACTTACTAAAGGTCAAAGGATATTACTCTCTTTTCAACCATATGTTTGAAATACGTACACAGCTGCCTAATCAGATCTTTCATAATTAAGATCAATTATGTTTTCAAGGAAATATGTTGGCTTAACGTATACGTCCTATACACTGCGAGCAAATACTAATCAAGATTTTACGACCTTTTTCCCGCATGCTTGCGTCCATGGAAAGGAGCACTTTCTTATATAGTGGCGTAATCAATGGTTCAACAACAGACATTTTACCAGGAAACTTTCTTTAAACTATAATTACTTCGTAGGAGACTGGTACGCTATTCAATTTGTGTCACCAAATCCGCGCTAATGGTAATCAAGAGCCGTGTTATCCCAAGGGAACTTTATGAAAGGGTTTTATTTATCATACTGGATGCAGTAAATAGAAGTTAACTGTTAAGGAATGTTAATCAATGTATTTTCGAAAGAAATAATTTCAGCGGCATACCGTGAATCCAAAACAAAAATAGCATACAACACGGTACCTCTACCTTATGAGACTATAGTAGAACACAGTTAATCTTTAAGCATTCACCAATCATTTAAAAAAATTACGCTTTCTGCTATCAAGTACACGGTTAAAGTCTGACCATCAGTAATTTATGTTTTCCATAAATGCATTATTTAGTGAGTACGTAAAGGCCTGAAAACCGACAGTAAAATAATTAGAGTGTCAAGTGGTTGTGACAGAGAGCAAATGTAGTTGAAATGTTCGTAAAGACTTAACTCCATCTAAAATAAAATATCGTTTTTCAACCTAACTTTATTTTTTCAATTATAAATTGGGTGTTAAAGCTATAGTGTGTAAACGCATAAATGTGGGGCGATAGAGATTTTTGCCGGCAGCAATATCATTGCAAGTACGCAAGGAAATAACTTCGGTACGTGCAATTTCAAGAGTTTTAATTTCAGCAACATTAGTATCACATTCGTCTCCAGTACCATAATTATTACCAGGGTGCTTACTTATTGTGTTCGGTTATTCACTTGCTATGTTTTATATTGTTGCACTTTATTTAATAGGGCATTTGAAAGAGAATGCCATTACGTGACGTTCAAGAGAATAATTTAGAACATTGTATTAACAACGATCTCCAATAAGAATGATTTTTCTGCCGCTGGTTATGCTGATCTTTTCACATTTGATATATGAAGCACACTAACAATGTATTATTTTGGACTCTGTTTAAGGCTGAATGTGTGTGGGATATACACCAACCCTGGCTTCAGGTCATACTCGTCCCTATATCACAAACAGTGTAGCGATTAAATCCCACCGACTTTCTTTTGCACCGCAATCATGCGCTGAGCAAATGTACAGTATTCATCATTATTAGTAACGGTTTAAAAAAAAACGTCATACTAGTATGCTCTTTCCGGTTCATGAATGCCTGATTTCTACAAGTTTACACTGTTTGGTCACAACGCAACATTTACACATGAATGGCTTTATATAACATACAACTGCATTCTTGAAAAGAGGCTTTGTTATGGTTTTTTTGTATCGCCATTAGTTAAAATCTACCTTCGAAGTAACGGTCTCATGGGTTGTTTCCACATTAGGTCTCTTGTTTCAAGTGTAATACAAGTAATTTGCCCTTTCTTATATCTCACCTACATAAATATACACTATGGATATTGATATTTAGTTTTGACCTTGCGCCATACTTCATAGTAAGTGTAATGTGATCTTTGTTTTTAATGTTTCAGTGCATGACGTCACTTAACTCTAATAGTGTACTTACTTTTATAAATAGAAAGAAGGTTTTAACAAATACATATATATTGTAATGTTAGTTTTCATAAAGTGTTCTTTGTTCATTAGTACAATGGTGCTTTTGATTATGAAACTCCTTCATCACACAGTCCTAAAACCTCTCATTTACGAAGGCAGACTGTGAGTATGTTTTACTAGAATACAATCTACATTTTCAGCCAATGCGATTGCACATTAGTAGACTTAATCATTAAGAAATTCAACTTTCGCGCGTGTTTTCAGGTCCGCCTACTGTCAATCAACAATACACATTTCCTGTGTCAGATTTTGCGTACACAATGTATCAGCCAATAAGGTTGTATTCTAAGTCAGTTAGATGACATGAAGTGAACTCTTAATGATTTAGAAGGACTCGTTCGCTACGCTCACCCAGCCCATTCTTTATCATTAAGAATTCACTTAATGTCATCTATCTATTACTCATATGAAACAATACATGCATCATGTAATTATACGGAAAGTGTTTGCTTTAGGTACTCTTAATTGTCTTCAGTTGTCTGCAGATGGGAAAGGGATGCCTAATCGTCGAAGAACTTGGGGTTTATCTATTGGTTTTTTTTTTAAATATTATCGTGTTATTCTTATCTTTCCTTTATTGCATACTAGGCTAGGAGTTAGCATTTACGTTTTTAATTAATTCTAGATGGTTGGATAAGTGTGAGGTTATGCACACGCACACTAGTAGAAATCCCCAGATAAATTACATATTTCTGACCGTTCCAAGGCGGTACCTTAAAATCATTGTTAAACACCTCTATTTTAAATATTTATATATAGTGAGTTATATGAGTTATGTGTGGAGTGTTGTGTATCTTGTATATCTCTAAAGTGTAAAATACAACATGGCTTAATGAAGCCTATATATTTAATTTAATAACTATTGATCATTGATAGTGCAAGATTGAGGTTATGGCCATGCGTACTAGTTAAAGCCAAAGTATACTCCAGTTACCTCTTGTTTCACGGACCGTTCACCGGCGGTAGCCCAATTATTTAACGATTGAGCTGTTTTGACGAGAGTATGGTTTCGTTGTGACATTTGTATTTGTGTATGTGGTGTAACTTTAGGCGTTTGTTTTTGTATATGTGTTGTTAATATGTTTGTGTCAATAGTGTATTATCGTTTTTGCCATTGCCTTGTGCCCCTCAACATAAATCATTTTTTTTAATTTTCGAATACTGGGCTTGTCCATGTATTTTTCATTGTATTGCCATATTGATGCAAATTTGTTAACAGTCTTGATTGAACTACACGTTAAATTAATTATATTGAAAATACAATTGAAAGGTAAAGCCTTATTATAGAACAAATATCGACGATATTATTCAATGACAAACTGACATAACATCAAATAATAATTATCAACTTCTTGTAACTATTATATAAATAGTGGATGTTCAGAAAACAATTCAAACAGTTGTATGCTCATAATGAATGAATTGTCTTTATTGTTCAAAATGCTTTCTCGGATAAAAAAGTATTATTTGTCAAAGACAAAAATACAACAACATTAACTGAAAGTTAACTATAGATACTATATTAGGTCAGTTTAGCCTTGGTCACAGTGACTCACCCTACAATTTTGTCCTAGAAAATAAACAATTATCCGTTGCAATTTAATTTCAATGTGGGTGAAATGAAATTTTAGTTTTTATCAAGGCAATTACTCATTAAATACAAAAATGATAACATAAGTGTGAATCTCATTAAGGCTTACTGTTATGCTCCCCCTTCGATTTTCTAATGCATCATTGTCCATTGATCATCCATTTCGTGATTGTCCAGATGTGTGTCTTTTGAAGACCAAATCACTGGAAACGCAGGAAAAAGCACACGAGTAACATGTTTCATGCAATTTGCGTACTTTACTTCATGCTTTCAAGTGATTTATTGACATATAAAGTTGGATTATATCTCGAAAAACTCACCGTTTAAAATAGCGAGTTTATCGAAATCTAGTTTTTCTGTTTTTCTCAGAATTTCCCGGATGATAGGTATTGAAAATAATTGAAACTACAGCCTAGAATGTAACACATTTAAGTATGCGTGGGTTTAAGGACACACGGACCTACCTACGAAACGCTATATTACAAGATACACAATTTGTGTACAAATTGATACGTATTAAAAGACCTCAAAAACAGAATTCTCTGTTTTAGGCAATTGCAACTCCAAATATGGTGTCTGGAAGCCTTCACTAAAAATACCGTATGTTTAAAGTTTTCTCTCTTTTTTAGTGCAGGTAGATATTGGGAAAATCGAACAAAAATATATCGGTAGCCAGTGAACTCACCACAAAACTGCTTGCACCTATGCATAGCACTGAGCCAATACTTGTCCAAAAAAGGCATATTGTCCGTGTGTTTCTACTCGTTATGCTACCAAAGGCTAACTTATGGATCATTTTTCAATAGTAATAATCTTCCCAACCAGGATAATTATGACGTTTTCTTCTTAATAGTAAAGTATAATTACGTGAATTTAGAATTTAAATCCGGCTTTGCTGTCAAGTGACAACGATGAGAAATTCTAATTCTTAATCTAATTTTCAGAGTAACGTTTCCGTTAATGTTATCCTTGTTGTCTGTTAGACGCGAAAGAATCCATGAAGGTGTCGCCTAATTGAAAGGATAACGTGTTTTTTTTAAACAGTAAGTGAAACTTTGCCGAAGGTGTAGTAGTTTCTTATTTAAATATTAATAAACCAAGTTTTAAATACCTTCTTTGTGTTAAGTTGTAAATGTTTGGTTGCCCATAGTCATTTAATTGAAGACATCAAACTATTACTTTTACTTAATTGTCTTGATGGAATAAATGTTCAAGTCTCTTTTTGTTCATCCGCTGGGAAACCGGCAAAGCTAATGATAAAATCTTAGTCTTTATAATTTCATCCGAATATAAGTATTATTCGAAGCTTAAACTTCTATTGGCGTTTGCAAATTGTTTTGTGTGTCTCTCGTTGTTAACAGCTGTACAGGGAAATTAGCTAAACGTTTTGTTATCGCTGTCATTAACATTTATGTTTGAATTCAACGTAGATTACTATTATATCCCATCCCATTGTGTTTATTAATTGATGTTTTAGTTGTTATTTCGAGCATTAAAATTCAATTCGCTTAATGGTACTCTTTTTATCATCCAGGTTTAGTTTCATTTATATTACATTTGCTTTGCTATTTGTATGGTTCGTATTAAATTTTTAGGACCCGGTATAATATAATTGTGTGCATTTTCATAGGTAGGAATTCTGCATTATTATTGACAGCTATAGGGACGAAAGACGATCATAGTATAACATCAATAGTTGTTTTTTTGGAAATTGTTTTACAATTCGAGTAAATAAAGCATAAATCAAGCCTTAATGAATTCAAACCAAACAAACATAATGCTTATGTTTTCTTGGCACTCTCTGTGGAATGTAATTATTAAGAAGTATACATAATTCAACAGTTCCATTTTTTTTAAAGAATTAAACCACTACTTGGGCTAAATGTCAAAAAGGTACTATATTGTTGAGTAAATTTTATCTTAAACAAGATTATTTCTTCTTTGCACTATTTATAAAGGATTGTTTCTGTTCGAAAAGAATTTTGATTACCAAGAGCCAAAGCATATATTTCTTTATTCAACCATATGTTTGAATTATGTACGAAGCTGCATAATAAGATCTTTCATTATTAGGATTAATTATATTTCCAAGGAATTATGTTGGCTTTACATATACGTCCTATTCATCGTGATCAAATACTAATCAAGATTTTGCGACCTTTTTCCCGCATGCTTGCGTCCATGGAAAGGAGCTCTTCCTTGGATAGTGGCGTAATCAATGGTTCAACAACAGAGACAATTTACCAGGAAAGTTTCTTTAAAACTATGAATTACTTCGTAGGAGACTGGTACGCTATCCAATTTGTGTCACCAAATCCGAGCTAATGGTAATCAAGAGCCATGTTATCCCAAGGGAACTTTCTGTGAGGGTAAAATTGATCATATTTGATGCAGTAAATAGAAGTTAACTGTTAACGAATGTTATTTAATCTGAATTTCAAACGATATCTTATTTGAAATATTTATATTGTCCCTTTTCAAGTATTACAAACGAATTGTAAGGGAATCTCAAGATATGTGCAAATATGTCGCAAGCAAGCCTTTATCCAAGGAAAAGTCACTTCATTCAATATTAGGGCAATACCAGGGGCAACAGTATATGGGATTGATCAGGAAACACTATTTTGAACTACTTTTACCTTTTAACGTTTGCGATAACTGTACGCTATCCAACAAGTGTCAGTAAGCAGCTTTAAAAGACATTCTGACTCATGTTAAACAAAATAAAAAAATCACAAAGGGGAATTTAACGGCACACATTTACCATAAATAAAGGTGATCTAAGTTGCTATTCGATGACCCTCTCTGTCGAAAAATTGCTCATGCTAGAGTGTGTTTGCTACTGTGAGAAAATATATAAGGGTTAATGTAACGGTTCGATTAACGTTACTTCTCTAGAATTCATGCTTTAATATTAATTGCAAAACGTCACGAGCATCCGTAATTTTTAAATAAAATACTTTTCATATAAATAGTAAATGCTTCCCGTCTCAAGACCTGATACATATATATTGAACAAAAAGGATAGCCGTTGCAAGATTAGAAAAGGACAAAGAGTAATTGCTGGGCCCTTCTAACAGAAGCACAGATTGTCCTTCCTTCTGCTTTTTGACGTCTCCACCCTTTAACGATTTGGTTGTATATGATTTGATATTGCCGAGTGAATGTACATATTAATTTATTGATTCTTCCATCAATCAGGACAAAGTCAAAAATAGTACATTAATGGTAAACGGGTGACATAAAGCCGTCCACATTTCCATAATTGGTATATGTACTTGTAGTTAAACAACAATTGCAATGATTACGGTTTCAAGACTTGTTTGTCTTGTGGTAGACGATAATGACGGCTAAAACTAAACACTACTTAATATCTCGATGCAGTCATGCAGCTGTGTTACATTGCATGTTGCGATATTGTTGGGTGATCGTTATGTTTTTTTTTGTTTTTTTTGCTACATGCCGCTTTAGTTTTATTCTCATTAATGGCATGTTTGAAGCATTGAAAGCAACTGCATTGGTAATATTGGTAATGCCCTAGGAAGTTCGTTATTGACAAAGGATTGTTACAGATATGTTTTTTTTATTTTAATAAAGTATGTGTTGCATCAATGCTGATCTATGCGTATTTCTTGTAAAAGAAAGAAAACAAATCGTTGAAAGTCAATAATCGGCGGGGTGTTCCAAAGGCAAGCTGCATTTACCAGGTCATTTACTAAATTGCTTTTGAAACAGGTCAAAAGTAGCCATGCTTTAATTTCCGAAAACAGCCTAGGACATTCCAAATTATTAAACGAGGAAATGAACATAACGCTAAACAAGAAAATATACTCAACGTTTAGTAAAATAGCTGAGGTGTTGGACTGTTCATGGAATAATTGGCATCAGCATATTGATATTTTAGCATTTACATCGATTAATATGAAAAAAATACCATGACATATAACATGCAATATAAATTCGTGACAAATCCATGTTCTTTGATCAATGCAATCGGACTAGATTTAGGAACGTTTTTAGATGGTTTCATGAAAAGTGTCCAGTTGAAGGTAACAAATATAGACATAATGAAAAAAAAAGAATATTTTGTGAATAAATCCATTGATTATATAAAACATGCATTTTCATCAAATCAAACCCATCTCAACTCAACTCAAATCTACTCTTTTGGCTTAACTTCTAGTCATAAGGACCGATTTAGTCAATGTTATATTACATCGCGGTTATGAAATTCAAAAAATGCCATTTGACGCATTGAACCAAGGAGTTCATGGATCATAGTTTTTCGAATATTATTTATACGTTTTCAGTAAATTATCTGTCGACTGCAGGGTAAATACTAGCATTGCATTTCCGCCAAAAACATGATATGTGATTTCATATTGTTTTAGGTCAAGCCATTGCGAACCATGAACAAAACTTGCTGACCGCTATTTGACAAGATTCTTGTTTCCATATTCATAATCGTGTGGCCATACTTAAGACACATGAATAATCGTTATTTTACCTCATAAAATGATACTGCTTGACATCCAAGGTCGTTTTGCTTTTAGTTACATGACGGTCAAAACGTTTTACCAGATTTCATGTTTTAATTATAACAATCTGTAGTGACCTCTTTTAATATGTCAAATCCGTTTCATTCTCTCTCTCTATAACCTGATTAATACAATGCTGCAAATATTACCTAAATAATTCATATTTCTTTCTAGGCATTTTCAAAGCATATAACCCTTAAACACGCGACCTTGCAACTAGCTCTAACCGTGATTTCCCACACACTTCTGCATTTATCATTGTCAAAGGAGAACACTTTGAGGCGAATGAATCTAAGCATTAGATACTTCTTCTGTGATTGATTTACAAAGTTTTATTAACTTTAATATATGAAGCTGTCGTATTTAGTTAATTTGCATATTTCTACTCATGTGTATGTTTGCTTTTTTCAAAGTTTATGCAAATTTGCCTGCGCCAATGTGTTGCATTATTGCCTAATCCTACCGTGTGCAATCGTTGCAGCACCGTGAGAAATAGTTGAACCGTTAAAAACCATATAATTTGTCGTATAATTCAAATTAATACACAGTTATTCTTATGTTGAATGGCCTTAAATGGCATGGGCTAAAATGGATTGCACTTTCCAGCCATATCTAAATATAAAAAAGAGATATCCAGTGGATAAATCAGTCTTTTCCCTTGGCTCGTAAACGTGTTCTTGGAAATGAATTACGAACTACTTGGAAGAACTACTTGGATACTCAAACATAGAAGTAATTTGCGTATAAACGCTTATAAATTAATTTATAATGTACGAAATGCTAGTATTTTTAAATGTGTGTATGGCGTATGCATGTGTACATGACTGTAAACGTTATCAGTGCAATACAATTACTCTGGAGTTTTGATCATTCACAGTAGGGATTGTCAGGTGTCTCTGTCGCTTTGGCTAAAGTAACTTTCAGCTCGATGAATGGCTCATCTAATTTTCAAACCTATGTTGTAAAAAATCGTCTACGCATTTAAGGCAAATGAACTTTTATAAGTCAAAGAAATTCCACTGTCATATTTGTTTCGTTATCATACAAATATTCAAAAACTAAACACGCTCTAGTTAACTGAAAACTATTTCATTGTCTTTTTAATGAAATAAACAATATTTTTCCTGGAAAAGCGACATTTAAATAATTAGCTCGTCAAGTGTATTTGGCAGGCAGCAATCGTCATTGACAAGTTCGTAACGACTAAACTCAAGCTAAAATAAATAAGGTTTTCATGCTAGCTTTATTGACTGAATTGATATTGGGCGTTAAAGCTATAGCGAGTAAACGCATTAATGTTCGGCGTCAGAAGTTTGGATATTTCGCTGAAAGTAATATCATTTGCAAGTACTCAAGGAAAAAATTTGTCAATTGCTATAATTTATAGTGCTGCACTTAGGTGCACTGCAATAGTTGCATTCGATGGAGAATGCCATTACTCGACTATCCATTCCAAGAGAATAATTAAGAATACACTATTAAACAATGATCCCCAATGAAAAATATGCCGCTGGTTCGCCTAGCTTATTCACGTTTGATATATAAAACGCAATACCTACGTATTTCAGCTGTTAAAAGCTGCAGGTGTATGGGATATACACCAACCTTGGCGTCTTGCTACAAAAGGGCCCATATAACTAACAGAGTAACGATTTAATCCTACCGTCTAATGCAAGACAATCATGCACTTGGCTAATTTACATTATAAATCATTATCAGTAACGGTTTAATGCAACGTCGTACTAGTATGCTCTGTCCAGTTCACAAATGCCGGATTTCTACAAGTTGACGCTGTTTGGTCATCACACATTATTTCTATGTATGGCTATTTACAACATACATTTGCATTCTGAAAGAGAGGCTGTGTAATGTGTTTTTATATCGCCTTGATTAAAACATATCTTCGAGGTAATGATCTTATCGTGTGTAGGTTTTTATCCAATTACGTTATTTGTTCCTGTGGTAATACAACCAATTCGTCCTTTCTTATATCACACTTGTATAAATATACAGTATGTATCGTGACATTATTTTTTTATTTCGCCCAATTAACCAAGCGTCAAACTTCATATTAAAGTATAATGTTTATTATGAGTATTGTTTCAGTGCATGATGAAACTTATCTCCAATAGTATAGTTACTACAAT